>NC_050578.1:16267353-16599853 GCF_011100635.1 Trichosurus vulpecula
CTGCTTACCAGCCTCCATCTTGGCTCTGCCCCCAGAAACCGATAATTCTAACCTCAAAATAAACAAGAAATAAGGAGGTGAATAGAACTTTAGAAAAGGTAGATATGATAAACTTCTTGAGAAAACCAAAAGGGGATAAAAAGGGAAATACCTTTTTCTCAGCGGTACATGGTACATACACAAAAATTGACCTTGTACTCATGCATGAAAAACTATCAATACAGTGCAGAAAGGCAGAAATACTCAATGCACCCTTTTCAGATCATGATGCAATAAAAAGGATCACAGAAGGATAAACAAAAAAATAATCAGACACTAAATAATCTAACTTTAAAAAATGAGTAGGCCAAAGAACAAATCATAAAAAAAATAACTTCATTCAAGGAATGACAATAATGAGACAACATACTAAAACTTATGAGATGCAGCAAAAACAGTTCTTAAGGGAAGCTTTATATCTCTAAATGCTTACCTGAATAAAATAGACAAAAAAGAGATCAATGAATTGGGCATACAACTAAAAAAGCTACAAAAAGAACAAATTGAAAATCCCCAATTAAATACCAGATTAAAAATACTGAAAATCAAAGGAGATATTAATAAAATTGAAATCAAGAACACTATTGAACTAATAAACAAAATTAAGAGCTGGTTTTATGAAAAAAAAAACAAAAATGATAAAAGTTTGGTCAACTTTATTTTAAAAAAGAAAGAAGACAACCAAATTAACAGTATCAAAAATGAAAAGGGCGAATTCACCTTAAATGAAAAGGAAATTAAAACAATGATTAGGAAATATTTTGCCAAATTGTATGCCCATAAATGTGACAACCTTAGGGAAATGAATGAATATTTACAAAAATATAAATTACCCAGGTTAACAGAAGACAAAGTAAAATAAATAATCCCATCTCAGAAAAAGAAATTGAGCAAGCCATCACTGAACTCCCTAGGAAAAAATCTCCAGGGCCAGATGGATTTTGATGTGAATTCTATTAAACATTTAAAGAACAATTAATTCCTATACTTTGTAGACTATTTGGGAAAGTAGGTGATGAAGGAGTCCTACCAATTTCTTTTTTTTTTTTGGCAGGGTAATTGGGGTTAAGTGACTTGCCCAATGTCACACAGCTAGTACATGTGTCAAGTGTCTGAGGCTGGATTTGAACGCAGGTCCTCCTGACTCCAGGGCTGGTGCTCTACTCACTCCACTATCTAGCTACCGCACCAATTTCTTTTCATGACACAAGTATGATACTAATACATGATCAGGAAGAGGCAAACCAGAGAAAGATAATTATAGACCAATTTTCCTAATGAACATTGATGTAAAAATTTTAAATAAAACATTAGCAAAAAGATTGAAGCAACTTATCATGAGAAAAATGCACTATGATTAGGTTAGGGTTTATTACAGGAATGTAAGGCTGGCTCAATATTAGGAAAACTATCAGAATAATTAGTCGTATCAACAACAAAACTAACAGAAACTGTATGATTATTTCAATAGATGCAGAAAAAAGCCTTTGACAAAATACAATATGCATCCCTATTAAAAACACTAGAAAGCATAAGAATAAAAGGAGTCTTCCTAAAAATTATAAGTAGCATCTAAATAAAGCCATCAGCAAGCATTATATGTAATGGTCATAAGCCAGATGAATTCTGAAAAAGATCAGGGGTGAAACACGGATATCAATTATCACCTTTATTATTCAATTTTGTACTTGAAATGTTTGTTTTAGCAATAAGAGAAGAAAAAGAAATTGAAGGAATTAGAATACGAAAAGAAGAAATTAAGTTATGACTCTTTGAAGGTGGTATGATGATTTACTTAGAAAATCCTAGAGAATCAAGTAAAAATTGCTTGAAATAATAGATAACTTCTGCAAAGTTGCAGGATATAAAATGAACCCACATAAATCCTAGGCATTCCTACATATTACTAAAAAAGTTCAACAGCAAAAGATAGACAGAAAAATCCATTTAATATTATTATAGGCACTATAAAATATTTTTGAGTCTACCTGCCAAGACAAACTGAGGACCTATATGAACACAATTACAAAACACTTCTCACACAAATAAAGTCAGATCTAAATAAACTGAAAAATATCAGTTGCTCGTGGTTAGGCCAAGCTAATTAAAATAATAAAAATGACAATTTTACCTAAATTAACTTGCTTATTCAGTGCTATACCAATCAAACTACCAAAAATTATTTTACAGAGCTGGATAAAATAATGACAAAATTCATCTGGAAGAAAAAAAGTTCCAGATTATTACGGGAATAACTGAAAAGAAATGCTAGGGAAGGTAGCTTAGCCGTAGCAGACATTAAACTGTACTATAAAGCAGCAGTAATCAAAACTACTGGGTATTGGCAAAGAAACAGTGGATGGATCAGTGGAATAGATTAGGTAGACAAGACACAGTAGTTAACGACTACTACTACAACAATCTACTCTTTGATAAAGGAAAAAAGTAGGTTCTGGGTTAAGAATTCACTATTCCACAAAAACTGTGGGGAAAACTGGAAAACAGTATGGCAAAAACTGGGCATAGACCAATATCTTACACCATATACCAAAAGAAAGTCAAAATGAGTTCAGGATTTAGGGATAAAGTCTGATATGTTACTACAAGCAATTTGGGAGAGCAAGGCATTCCTTCTCAGGAATGTATACCTGTAAGATTTATGGGAAAGGTAAGAAATCATGACCCAACAAGAGATAGTGAGTGTTAAAAAATGCAAAATGGATAATTTTGATTATATTAAATTGAAAAGTTTTGGTACAAACAAAGCCAAAGCAACAAATATCAGGCAGGAAGCAGAAAATTGTGAAAGAATACTTACAACTAGTGTCTCTGATAAAGGCCTCCTGTCTAAAATATACAGGGAACTGAGTCAAATTTATAAGAATACAAGTCATTCCCCAATTGAGAAATAGTCAAATGATATGAACAGGTAGTTTTCAGAGGAAGAAATTAAAGATGTCTATAGGCATACAAATCAATTCTCAAAATCTCTATTGATTAGGTAAATGCAAATCAAAACAATTCCTAGGTATCTCATCTCTCCTGTCATATTGGTTAACATGACAAAACTGGAAAACAATAAATTCTGAAGAGGATGTGGGAAAATTGGAACATTGTTACATTGTTGGTGGAGTTGTGAACTGATCCAGCCCTTCTGGACAGCAAATTGGGACTAAGCCCAAAGGGCTATAACAACGTGCAGACCCTTGGACCCAGCAATACCAATTCCAGCTGTATCCCAAAGAAATAAAAAAAAATGGGGAAAAGACCAATACATATGCAAATATTTATAGCAGCTGTTTTTGTGGTAGCAAAGAATTGGAAATCAAGGAGATGCCCATCAATTGGGGAATGGCTAAAACAATTGTGGTATATGAATATAATGGAATAATATTGTGCTATAAGAAATGAGGGGCAGATGGCTTTCATTGTAACCTGTAAAGACTTATATGAACTGATTCTGAGTGAAAGGAGCAGAACCAGGAGAACAGCATACACTGTTACAGACACATGGTATTTGTAAGGACTAACTTTAATAGACTTGGCTCTTCTCATCAATGCAAGGTTCAAAAACAGCTCCAAAAGACTCATGATGGAAAAAAAAGCTATACACATCTAGAGAAAGAATTGTAGAGTCTGAATGCACATTGAGGCAAACTATTTGCTCTCTTTTTTTTCCTTCTTTTGGTTTTCTTTCTTCTTTCTCACATATCATTCCATTGGTTATAATTCTTCTTTACAACTGCAGTATTATATAAATAAATTCAATGCAAAGGTGTATGTGGAATCTATATCTAATTACATGCCATCTTGATGGGGGAGGGGGAAGGAGGAGGAGGGTGAGTGAGGAAATTTGGAACCCCAAAACTTGTCGAACTAAGTGTTGTAAACTAAAAATAAATAAAAAGAAATTTAAAAAAGAAAAGAAAATGTTTCTACCTTATCCTTATTACATATAATACTGATGGTTTTAGGTAGATGCTACTTATCATTCTAAGGAAGACTCCATTGATTCCTATGCTCTCTAGTATTTTTAAGAGGAATGAGTGTTGTATTTCGTCAAAAAGTTTTCTACATCTATTGAGAAAATCATATGGTTTCTGTTAGTTTTGTTGTAGATATGATAAATATTACTGATAGTTTTCCTAATATTGAACCAACCCTGCATTCCTGGAATAAATCCTACCTGCCCATAGTGTATTATTCTCATCATAAGTAACTATAATCTTTTTGCTAATATTTTACTTTAAATTGTTTCATCTATATTCATTAGGGAAATTGGTCTATAATTTTCTTTTTCTGTTTTGACTCTTTCCAGTTTCAGTATAAGTACTACATTTGTATAATAAAAATAATTTGGTAAGACTCCTTCACCCATTTTCCAAATAGCCTGATTACTGTTTCTTTTTTTCTCTCCATTCTATCCTCCCACCCATTTATGCTTTTCTTTCTCCTTTCTCCCTTTCCCTCCTCACTAGCATTTTGCTTTTGACCAACACCTCCCTCAATTTGTCCTCCCTTCTATCAGACTCCTCCTTTTTCTTTCCTTTTTGCCTTACTATTTCTTCCCTTTTTACTATCCAGCCCCTTCCTTTTCTTCTCCCTTTCCCCTCCAACCACTTATAAGGAAGTTAGATTGCTATACCTAACCAAGTATGTTATTCCCTACTTGAGCCAAATCCAATGAGAGTAAACTCAAACAATGTTCATCATCACCCTCCCTTCTTTCCCTAAACAGTAATATATCTTCGTTTTTCTTCAGGTGATGTAATTTACCTTTTTTCTACCTTCTCCTTTTCTCTTCTCCCATTACAATCTTTTTTCACAACTTAAGTTTTTTTTTATCATCATATCAAAATCAACTTACACCCACTCCCTCTTTCATCATATTTCTTTTCTATATCATGTAATAAAGACACAGTTCTCAAGAGTCATAAGTTAACATGTTCCCATATAGGGATGTAAACAGTTTGTCCTTATTTAATAACATGTTTTTTTTTCCCTTTTCCTGTTTATCTTTTTATAGCTCTCTTGAGTTTTGTATTTGAAGATCAAATTTTTCATTGAGCTCTGGTGTTTTTGTCAGGAAAGTCTGGAAGTCCCTTATTTCATTGCATGTTCATCTCTTTCAGATACTGCTCAAGTTTGCTGGATAGTTAATCCTTGGTGGTAAATCCCAGCTCCTTTGCCTTACAGAATATTATATTCCAAGCCCTCCAATCTTTTAATGTAGAAGCTGCAAGGTCCTATGTAATCCTGAATATGGTTCCATGACATTTGAATGGTTTCTTCCTGGCTCCTTGCAGCATTTTTTCCTTGACCTGTTAGTTCTGGCATTTGGTTACAATATTCCTTGGTGTTTTCAATTTGAGATCTCCATCAGTGGGTGATCAATGGATTCTTCTGATGACTATTTTACTTTCTGGTTCTAGGAGCTCAGGGAAGTTTTCCTTGATAATTTCAATTCAATTATACTTTGGAATTGAATGATAATTCTTGAAAGATGCCGTCTAGGCTCTTTTATCATTATGGTTCTCAGGTAGACCAATAATTCTTAAATTGTCTCTCCTGGATCTATTTTCCAGGTCAGTTGTTTCTCCATTGATGTATTTTATGTTTTCTTCTATTTTTCATTATTTTAATTTTTTAACTGATTCTTGATGTCTCATAAAGTCATTAGCTTCCATTTGCCCAATTGTGTTCTTCACTTACCTTTATCATTTGACCAATTCTTCTTTTTAAGGAGTTGTTTTCTTCAGTGTATTTTTTTCCATTTTTTCAACTGTATTTTTAATATTTTTCTTCTACCTCTCTTAGTTGACTTTTAGAATCCTTGAGCTTTTCCAAAAAGGCTTTTTGGGCCTGAGATGAGTTCATATTTCCTTTGAGGTTTTAGATGTGGGTATATTGACCATATTGTCTTCTCCTGAATTTATGTTTTGATCTTCCCTGTCAGTAAGCTATTTTTCTATGGTCATTGATATTTTTTGATTCTTCTTGCTCATGTTGTTTGACTTTTTTTCTGACTTTTAAATTTGATCTCTGCTTCTGGGGCCCAGGGGGCACTGTCCCTGATTTTTTGTCCTGGAGGGTAAGGGCCTGTTTACTGGTTTTCTGTGTTAGGGCCTCAGGTGCTGGCAGTCTGATGTTGTAGTGGTCTGGTAGTTTAACTGCTGCTGAGCTGGAGGTGGTGTGTTCCTGGTATGGGTGCTTGCCTGCTCCCTCACTGTGGGACTCAGGATTTCCTGCTGTTCCACTGAGGTGGAGCTTGCTGCTGATTTCCTGGGATGCCTCCCATCCTGTACTGGTCCCCTTCATTCACAGAAATAAGGACCTTTCTCATTAATCCCCCTAGTCTCCTGAGCTAAAAGACTGCCATACCCTATCTTTCTGCTGGCTCCCATTACAGGATTTTTCCTGGGGAAAAATTCTCTGGGTTTTCAAGGTCCACAAAGGAGGGTAAAATCAACTTATTGCTCACTCTGCCATCTTGGATCCCATAAATTAAAATAGGTGACTTCCAAACATTCAGTCTGTGAGCTCATTAGCCCCAGGAGTAGCTACTTCCACTGCTTTAGGCCCTGTGCAAGACTGACCTTCTCTGTCACCCAGTTCTGATAGACACCCACCCCTCATGCCAAGAGGTCTGGGAATCTCCATTTCTGCCAGCGATTCAGTCTGCTGGCATCTGTTCTGGCTTTGTCATGAGTTATTTTTTTTACAATGTCTTTGAGTACTCAGATTGCCTTAAAAACAATTTCCTTTTTTCTTAGAAATAAGAGTAATACACTTTTGAAAAGGGACAGGGTCAAGGGAGAAAATTTAATAAAGGGGGATAGGTTAGGAAGGAGTAAAACATAGTCTTTCATAACATGAGTATTGTGGAAGGGTTTTACATAGTGATATGCATGTGGACTATGTTGAATTGCTTGCCTTCTTAGGGAGGTTGGGAGGGGAGGGAAGACGGGAGAGAATTTGGAACTCAAAGTTTTAAAAACAGACATTCAAAAACAAAAAAAAATGTTTTTGCATGCAGCTAGGAAATAAGATACACAGGCAATGGGGCATAGAAATTTATCTTGCCCTACAAGATAAGAAGCTAAAGGGGGATGGGAGGGGAGTGGGGTGACAGAAGGGAGGGCTGCCTGGGGAATGGGGCAAACATAATATATGGAATCTTGGAGGGGGAAGGAAGGTAGAAATGGAGAGAAAATTTGTAATTCAAACTCTTGTGAAAATCAATGCTTAAAACTAAATATATAAAATAAACTAAATTAAAAGAAATAAGAGTAATACAATGAAGAAACTTGATTAAGAGTAGTTTGCTTAACTAGGACTTGAAATTGTTCATGCTTAGGATATTGGATTTTAGATAGCTGTGCCTTTTCCTCTCAATAAAATTTACTGGAATTATTCTAGGATACAAACTCCTTGAGAGCAGGCACATAATGCATCCAATTATTTGCATAGTACTTGGAAAGGGATCATAGCATAGTGGAGAGAACATAGGACTTGGAGTCCTAAAAGCTGGATTTGGATCACTCTTTAGGAGGGATATGTATGTGTGTGTGTGTGTGTGTGTGTGTGTGTGTGTGTGTGTGTGTGTATGTGTGTAACATGGATCTGTATAGAGCATGGAAAGTGTTCTCTGACTGCATCTATGTAACTACTTGGGAACCATAAGGGTCCTACTTCCAGCCATATATGACACAGTGTAACACACTGCTCTCTAGAAAATGAAATGCCCTTTACTTGGCTGCTGAGCTTGAAGGGCTTATGACTGGATAGACCATTTAAAGGAAGAGATAGTTTCCAACTGTTACCCTTTTGTCTTCTGTTTTCGAAGTGACAAGATAACTACAGTGAAGGGTAGAGGAAGCTGATAGTTGTCTATCCCTATATCTTGACAATCTGGCTATTGTTCCCCTAAGTAATTAACAACTTAACTAAGAAAAATCACACCTAGGGTCAGTGGCTAACAATGTCCTTTTGGTGATTGTTCTTTCCTGATTTTAGGCAAATAGGTGCTTTAAGAAGGATGTATCTTGAGAATCTTGTAAAGTTAAAAGATCCACAGGTCCCATTGTAAGTCCTAATGAAAATGAGAGCTGAATGATGTCTGTCGATACAACTTGACTGTTTAAATAGACAGTACTCAGTACCAAGGTAAAATGTGAAAAGCCTGTTTTGTATGTGTGTCTGTGTTTGTAAGTTGTAAAAAAAATTATGATAAAAAAGCTACTATGTGTTCTCTTGAGGGTTAAAATATTAGCATCTCACTTGACTGCAACTATAGTTACAGTATTTGCAACTATAATTTGTTATTGAAGGTTTTTCTAATCATCTTGTCAATGTGAAATGTGATTAATCTTAAGGATTTTTTTTCTTTCTCTGTAGAAATAAATTACCTGTCTTGTACCTAATTCAAGTTTATGAAGGCTGAATATTGTTTTATTTTCCGCTTTGAGGGAACTACTTGGATTTTTGATCCACAATATCACTATACTTAGAAATTTTCCATGAATCACTGGTGTAGACATTTGTTATTGTGCCAAGGAATTTAAGAATGGGGTATCTAATCTCCCTAATTAGAGGGCAGATATCTCCAGCAATGAACTTTGAGCATAAACTAAAATTTCTGGATACACAACATGGAGCAGTGCAGGTAGCCATTTCTTATGACTCGTAGCTAAATGATGCCTCTATGTTTTATATATAAATACACACACACACACACACGCATGCGCACACACACACACACATATATATATATATATATAAATGATGCCTCTATGTTATATATATATGTATATATATATATATATATATGAATGATGCCTCTATGTTATATATATGTATATATGTGTGTGTATATATATATATGACTATTTCTCCATATACTTGTATATATTAAAATTATGACTTTGTGGAGGGTACAGGAATCTTGGATAAATTTATTCATGATATTGACTATACTTAGATCCCAACAATCAGGGTACCATTATACAAGTTCTATATTAGTTTACCTTTTTTCATTTCTTTTTATTACTAATCACTGAGATTTTTTTCCAATAGTAGTTTGCCAAACTTGCCAAAAGGAAAAATTTTAACAAAAGAGAAAAGGGCAATGACAGTACTTCATTAAATTACCTTTGTTCTTGGTAGTTGTATTTGCATAAATTTAAATAAAATATGAATGGTGAAAATTATTTCTACAAAACAGTATTACTGATGCACTGAGATACAGTAGAATTGCTAAACTAATTATGAAATTAATCCTTCATTCTACTGTATAATTGAGAGATTGGTATAAACAATGTTAAACAGTTTCAAAGCAAAACTCTCTAAAGTGCTCAACTTGTTGCCCAGCCCATTGCTTGATTTTTTATACTTATTACCTTTTTGTCACTATGTTTATGAAGATATATCAATGACTTGTGAGTCACACAGCTAGTTCATAGGATCATATAATAAAGAACTGACAGGAAGCTTATATGCCATTCAGTCCAACCCCCTTATTCTAGAGTTGAGTAAAGTTTGATCCTAGAGAGATTAAATAACTTCCCCATAGTTACTGGCAGTAAGATTCAGAGGTAATATTTGAACCCAAGTCTTCTGACTTCAGTCAGTGGTGCTATTTGCTGTACCTGAACTACTCATCCTTTCAAACTTATACATTAAAATACACACAGATGTCAAAAAACTGGTTATTTAACTTGCTATAAACCTTGAATTATTACCTTTTTTTCTGGGAGTCACCACCCAGAGCAGCAATATGAGTCTGAAAGGCCATACAGATCAATGGAAAGAGGGGAGCCCACAAGAAAGGGAATGTTTTCTTGAGGGATTATTGACTCAATTGAAAGTCCTTTGTGATTATTTTCTGGGTTAAATAAGGTGATTTGTATGTATTATATATAAACACATGTAAAATAATAGATACCAAATTTACCACTTGTGTGACCTTGGACAGGAACTAAATCTATGCTGATCTCATTTTCCTTAACTGAAAAAGAAGGGGTTTGGTTACTTGTCTTCAGTTGCAAATCCACATTTCTGTAATCCTCTACCATATAAGAAGGCATCAGAAACAAAAAAATCTGCTACTTCTCTTGTACTCTTTCATTTTTTGCTCTATCTTCTAAGGAAGAGGTGGTTTTTCATCATCCATGGGACTTTAGAATTCCTTTCAAACATTTTTTTCTCTCTCATTTTCAATTTCTCCCACTATACTGACTACTTTCCTGCAGTTTACAAATATTTCTGGGCCTCCCAAACCTGAAAATCCTTCACTTGACTCATGTCATACACTTAAGTTGTAGTCTTTTATCTCTGCTGCATTTCATGGCTCCTAAATAGCAGATCTTGTTACCTCTCCTTACTACCAACTCATTTATTAATCAGGTTTCTAAAGCCATTCTTACACTGAAACTTCTCTTTCTAATGATCTCTTAGCTCTGAAATCTGTTTTTCTTACTCCTTTTTGATACTACTGACTTCCCCTTATTCTTGCATAGTATCACCTGCCTTGGCTTCTATGACACTGTTCTCTCTGGCTTCTCCTATTGGTTATCTACGTTTTTAGTCTCTTCTGCCATGTGTCTCCCATTTCCTCATGGTTTCTAAGTGTGGGGGTCCCAGAGACTCTTCTTAATTAATAATATTTCCTCTGGAGAACTCACTAGCACTCATTAATTCAATTTTCATGCCTATGCAAATAATAGAAAACATAATTTTAGTTCTACAGATAATGAAGATCTATAACAACATGCAAATCATTACATTTATAAATATGTAAATGCCTGTTTTGTATCATTTGCATGGACATGATAATTGAGTCCTTCAGTGCTGTTGCGATTCACTGAGTCCATGAGTTCTGGTGAGATATATCTCTTGATATGGAGGTCTATCTATATAGAAATAAAAAGATATAAATAGGGTATCTTCCTGAAATCATACAATTGCTAGATTCTATCTAGAACATTACTAGACTCCCAGTTAAACTTATATACAAACTATCTTTGCCTCCATCCATTTCTTATTCCGTCCTCACCATCCACCCTCCCCCATTAATCAGGAGCCGGGTCTCACTGATTCTCTATGTACAATAGCTGAAGAAACAAAGAAACACAGCCCCTTCTATTTAATAAGATTACATTTTATTGGTGCTTTCAATCTCAGTACCTCTGTCATAGCCAGTTGCAATAAGTTCCTTACACAATCTGTGACCTACACAAATGTAAAAATATTCTATCACAGTCCAATGTCTAACCATATAATTGATCTGTTCAATAATCTCTGGTGGCTTCCTGTCAACTCTAAAACAACTCACTCTGACATTTAAAACACACTATAACCTATATTCACCCTACCTTTTTAGTCTTATTTCATTTGTCCTTTCCACATACTCCGTGTTCTAGTCAAATTGTACTATCAGCTACACTCCAAATTCAACACTTTATATATTACCTCTGTTCATTTTTCTAACTAGTCTTTCTTGTTTGGAATACATTTCCTCCTCATTTCTGCCTCTCGGAATCATTATCTTAACTTCAAGGTATGACTTGTGGTCCATCTCTTCTGTGAAGTCCTTTCTGACTCCCTCCTTCTCTCTTCAAATTACCTTGCATTTACCTAAATATGTATATGTTAAATGTCATGTTACTAGAATGTAAATGTAGGCTATATTTTTTCTTACTTTTTAACTTTTATTTTATGAATTTTAATTTATTTTTAGTTTTCAACATTAACTTTTACAAGATTTTGAGTTTAAATTTTCTCCCCCTCCTTCCCCTCCCCATGAGAGCAGGCAAACTGATATAGGACATGCATGTACAATCATGTTAAATGTATTTCCACATTAGTCATGTTGTAAAAAAGAATTAGAACCAAAGAAAAAAAACAGAAGGAAGAAAAAAAGGAAAAACTTGCTTTGATCTGCACGCAGACTCCACAGTTCTTTCTCTGGATGTGGATAGCATTGCCCATCATGAGTCTTTTTGAATTGTCTTAGATCATTGCATTGCTGAAAAGAGCTAAGTCCATCAAAGTTGGTCATCACACAATGCTGCTCTTCCTGTATACAATGTTCTCCTGGTTCTGCTCACTTCACTCAGTATCAGTTCATGTTAAGTCTCTCCAGGTTTTTCTGAGTCTGCCTGATCATCATTTCTTATGGAACAATAGTATTCCATTAGATTTATATACCACAACTTGTTCAACCATTCTCCATTTGATGAGCATCCCATCAATTTCCAGTCCTTGGCCACCATGAAAAGAGATGCTATAAATATTTTTGTACATATAGGTTTTTTCCCCATTTTTGTGGTCTCTTAGGGATACAGAACTGGAAGTGGTATTGCTAAGTAATATGCAAAGTTTCATATCTCTTTGTGGATAGTTCCAGATTGGTTGGATCAGTTTACAACTCCACTAATAATGTGCTAGAGTTCCAATTTTCCCACATCTTCTCCAACATTTATTATTTTCCTGTTTTGTCATGTAAGCCAATCTGATAGGTATAATATGGTACCTCAAAATTGTTTCAATTTCCATTTCTCTAATCATATAGTTATTGAGAGCATTTTTATGTGGCTATAGATAGCTTCAATTTCTGCTTCTGAAAACTGCCTTTTCATATCATTTGAACATTTATCATTTGGGGAATGACTTGTATTCTTACACATTTGACTCAGTTCTCTATAATTTTAGAAATGAGGCCTTTTTCTTTCTGATCAATTATTAATAGTCATGATGTTACTGTCTCTTTAAAAATCAAGTTGGACAAGTATCAACAAATCACTTACTGGCTAATAACAAAAATATGCCAACAAATCTCCTAAACGAGAAGATGATATGAAGCTTTGATGTAATCAGCAGGTTCTCTAGTATTGGATATTTCTGGAAATTTCTGGATTAGATATTGTGGCTACTGAAGCAAAGTTTGCCAGGCAACATGATTAAAAGGATGGTCACATATGCAAATCAGATGTATTTTTGATCTTTCAAAAGAGATATCTTTTATTTTTATATCTTTCACAATTCTAAATAAATCACTTCTCTTTCTCCTCTCCAGAAAACCATCCCATTCAACAAAGAATAAAAAGAAAGATTACAAAAGAAATAAAGAAATTACATAAGACTAATCAACATTTCAGTTGTTTTTGATAGTCTTTGTAATATTCCTCACCCTCTGCAAAGAAAGAGTGTGTGTAGGCATTTTCTCCACTATTATGTTTGGTTATTTTAATCACACTGGATTCAACTTCTTATTTTTCTTTCCATTTATACTATTATAGTCATTGTATATACTATTTTCTGTGCTTACTTCGTTATGCATCAGTTCATATGTTTCTCCCAATTCTTTGAATTCTTCATATTGTCATTTCTAACATTTCTATAATATTCCATTTCAATTTTGCATCACAATTTGTTTAGCCAGGCCTAAACAGATGGGTTTTCACCTCACTTTCTTTTGTTTATTTGTTTATTTTTGCTAACATAAGAAGTACTACTATGAATATTTTTGTTACATGGGTAGTCTACCCCCCCCCCATTTTTTTACCTCATTGGTGTATATGCTTAGCAATGAGATCTTTGGGTCAAAAAGTATAAACACACACACACACACACACACACACACACACACACTAATATGAATATGATTACAAGGATCCAAGCCTGAAGTCATAAGGATTAAACCTAGCTCTGATTCTGAGGTCACAGAATTTTTGAGGGTCTAGACAAACATGGAGTCTCATGGAATCTGGGAGGAAACATGCTTCAGATCCTCTTCTCACCCAGAGGCTGGTGCTTTTCTTTGCCTACTGTGCCCTCTACTTTTTCCTCTGGCTGATGGCCCACAAGCTCAGCTGGTACAGCACTCTGTCCAAATGCTTCTGTCTACTTCTCTTTGTCCATAGCACTGCTCCATTGGGGCTCTATGGCCAATTCATTGGGGTAGGTCTTCTTTGCTCTGCCCTGGGGGATGTTTTCCTCACCTGCCCCAACCAGTTCCTCTTTGGCACAATTTTTTTTGCTTCCTTTTCCAAGCTGTTGACTCTTTTACACACACACACACACACACACACACATACACATACATACTATATATATAATATATTATATATTATATATATTTACATATGTATATGTATGTATATATATATATATATATATATATATATATATATATATATATATATCTTGCATTACTCTCATTTCTTTCCCCAATATTTCCTCTACCTCTCTTAATTGATTGTGAAAATCTTTTTTGTGGGCTTGAGATCAATTTGTATTCCCCTTCAAAGTTTCACATGTAGGCATTTTGACTTTGTTGCCATCTTCTGAGTTTGTGTTTTGATCTTCTTTGTCAAAATAAATTCTTTTTATGGTCTTTTTGGTTTTACTCATTTTTAAAGGTCAAGCTCTGCTCCAAGTGGACACTGTCCCAAGCTTCTTGCATTCCAGACAAAGGGCCTGGTCGTGGGCTTTCCATCCCAGGATCTCTGAGACTGGTGGTTTGCCCACTCATTGAGTGGCCTGGCCTGGTCGTGCCTGAAGCACAAAAATTGACTGAAGAAAACAACTTCTTTAAAATAGAATTGGACAAATGGAGGGGGAGCCACTGAATAAAACAACTCATTTAAAAGTAGATTTGGCCAAATGAAAAAGTATGCATCAAAGCTAACTAAAGAAAATAATTCCTTAAAAGTTAGAATTGGGTAAATGGAAGCTAATGAGTCTACAAGATGTAATGAATCAGCCCAACAAAATGAAAAAAAAATAGAAGAAAATGTGAAATATCTCATTGGAGAAATAACTGATCTGGGAAACATCCATTAGAGATCATTTAGGAATTATTGGACTACCTGAAGGCAATGATCAAAGAAAGATCTTTGACAACATCTTTCAAGAAATCATCAAGGAAAACTTCCCTGAGGTCCTAGAAGCAGAGGGCAAAATAGCCATTGAAAGAATCCACTGATCACCTCATGGAAGAGATATGAAAATGAAACTGCCAAAGGAATATTGTAGCCAAGTTCCGGAAGTGTCAAGGAGAAAATACTGCAGGAAGCCAGAGGAAAAGTATTCAAATATCAAGGATCCACAGTCAGGATTACAGAGGACTTAGCAACTTCTACTACAAAGCATCAGAGGGCTTGGAATGCAATGTTGTGTAAGGCAAAGGAGCTTGGATCACAACCTAGAATCAACTACCTGGCAAAATTGAGCATAGTCTTTCAGGGAAGGAAATTAACATTCTATAAAGTAGTGGACTTCCAAACCTTTCTGATAAAAGATCAGAGCTCAAAAGAAAATATGATCTTCAATTACAAGACTCAAAAGAAGAATAAAAAAATAAACAATAAAGTAAAAAATGCTATTCAATAAAATTAAACTGATTACATCGATCCATAGGAAATAATACTTGTATCTATGGACAATTTATCTCTACTAGAGTTTTCAGAAGGAGACAGAGACAGAGGGTGTGGGTATAAGTTGACTTCGATGGCATGATATAAAAACATTGAAGGGCAAAAAAGGATTGCATTGGTGAAAAGTAAAGGATGAGGCAGAATAGAGTAAATTGCATCACATGAAGATGTTAAAAGGTCAATTACAATAGAGGGAAAGAGAGAAGGGTCTGAGAAGTGTTTGAATCTTACTCCCATTGAATTTGGCTCAAAGGTGAATAACATAAACACACATTTGGGTATAGAAATTTATCTTACTGTATAGGGAAGTAAGAGAAGAAAGAGGAAAGAAAAAGGGAGGGTGGGCTGAAACAAGGGAAGGCAGAAGGAATGGCAGAAGGAGTAGAGGAAAAGGGAAAGAAGGGGGAGTGATATAACAGGGGGGCAGATTGAGAGAGGTGGTGGTCAAAAGCAAAACACTAGTGAGGATGGGAAAGGGTGAAAAAAGAGAGAAAAGTATAAGTGGGGGAAAATAGGATGGAATGAAATACATAGCTAGTAATCATAGCTATGAATGTGAATGAGATGAATTCTCCAATAAGATGACAGCAGGTAACAGAGTGAAATAAAAACCAGAACCCTACTATGTGTTATTTACAAGAGACACATTTGAAGCAGAGAGATACACACAGAGTAAAGATAAAAGACTGGAGCAGGATCTATTATGCTTCAGATGAAGTAAAAAAAAAAGTAGGAGTAGCAATCCATGATCTCACACAAAGCAAAAGCAAAAGTAGAAATAAAAGATATAAGGAAGGAAACTACACAGCTAAAAGGTAGAAAATGTAGTAATGTCAATATTAAACATATATGCACTATGTGGTATAGCATTCAAATTCTTAGAGGAGAATTTAATTGACTTACAGGAAGAAATATACAGAAAACTATACTATTGGGGGACGTCAAACTCACCCTTTCAGAACTACATAAATCTAATGACAAAATAAAGAGGAAAGAACTTAAGGGGATCAATAGAATTTTATAAAAAGGTAGACACAAGGGACCTCTGGAAAAAATAGAATGGGAGTAGAAAGGAATATACCCTTTTCTCACCATTATATGACTACCAATGTATTATATGAATGACCATGTCTCAGGGAATAAAAACTTTATAATCAAATGCATAAAAGCAGAAATATTAAGGACATCCTTTTTACATCATGATGTAATAAAAATTACATGTAATAAAGGCCACAGAAATATAGAATAAAAATAATTGGAAAGTAAATAATCTAATTCTAAAGAATAAGTGAATCAAACAAATTATAGAAACAACAAATAATTTCATCAAAGAAGATAACAATAATGACACAACATCCCCAAACTAAAGGGATGCAGCCAAAGTGGTTCTTAGGGGAAATTTTATATTTCTAAATGCCTACATTAATAAAATAGAGAGAGAGAACAGTGGATTGGCCATGCAACAGAAAAAAAACCTAGAAAAAGAGCAAATTTAAAAACCCCAATTAAATTCTAGATTAGAAATTATGAGAATAAAAGGAGAAATTAATAAAATTTAAAGTGAAGAAAACTATTGTACTACCTAATAAAACAACTATAGTTTTAAAAATAACTATAAAACAGATAAGCCTTTGGCTCATTTAATTTTTTTTTCTGTGTTTTTTTTTTAATGCAATTTATTTATTTAACATATTTGGTTTTCAGCATTGATTTTCACAACAGTTTGAATTACAAATTTTCTCCCCATTTCTACCCTCCCCCCCACTCCAAGATGGCTTATATTCTGGTTGCCCTGTTCCACAGTCAGCCCTCCCCTCCATCAGCCCCCTCCCCTCTCATCCCCTTTTCCCTTCCTTTCTTGTAGGGCAAGATAAATTTCTACGCCCCATTGCCTGTGTATCTTATTTTTTAGTTGCATGCAAAAACTTTTTTTATTTTTGAACATCTGATTTTAAAACTTTGAGTTCCAAATTCCCTTCCCTCTTCCCTTCCCACCCACCCTCCCTAAGAAGTTGAGCAATTCAACCTAGGCCACACATGTATGATTATATATAACCCTTCCACAATACTCATGTTGTGAAAGGCTAACTACATTTTGCTCCTTCCCAACCCATCCCGCTTTATTGAATTTTCTCACTTGACCTTGTCCCCTTTCCAAAGTGTTTGTTTTGATTACCTCCACCCCCATCTGCCCTCCCCTCCATCATACCCCCCTTTTATTTTTTTTTATCTTCCTCCCTCTTCTTTCCTGTGGGGTAAGATACCCAACTGAGTATGTATGGTATTCCCCCTCAGGCCAAATCTGATGAGAGCAAGGTTCACTCATTCCCCCCTCACCTGCCCTCTCCCCTCCTCCCATAGAAATGCTTCCTCTTGCCACCTTTATGCGAGATAATCCACCCCATTCTATCTCTCCCTATCTCCCTCTCTCAGTATGTTACTCTCTCATCCCTTAATTTCATTTTATTTCTTTTAGCTATCTTCCCTTCATCCTCAACTCACCCTGTGTCTGCTCTCTCTCTTTTACATATATATATATATAAACACATATATATATATACACATACATACACACACATACATATACACATAGATATATACATACATACACATTCACTTATATATATACATAAACATATATATATATATATATATACATATATATATACATATGCATATTCCCTTCAACTACCCTAACACTGAGGTCTCATGAATCATACTCATCATCTTTCCATGTAGGAATGTAAACAAAACAGTTCAACTTTAGTAAGTCCCTTGCAATTTCCGTTTCTTGATTACCTTTTCATGCTTCTCTTGATTCTTGTGTTTGAAAGTCAAATTTTCTATTCAGTTCTGGTCTTTTCACTGAGAAAGCTTGAAAGTCCTGTATTTTATTGAAACTCCATATTTTGCCTTGGAACATGATACTCAGTTTTGCTGGGTAGGTGATTCTAGGTTTTAATCCTAGCTCCATTGACCTCCGGAATATCGCATTCCAAGCCCTTCGATCACTTAATGTTGAAGCTGGCAGATCTTGGGTTATTCTGATTGGGTTTCCACAATACTCAAATTGTTTCTTTCTGGCTGCTTGCAGTATTTTCTCCTTGATTTGGGAGCTCTGGAATTTGGCAACAATATTCCTAGGAGATTTCTTTTTGGGATCTATTTGAGGAGGCGATCGATGGATTCTTTCAATTTCTATTTTGCCCTGTGGCTCTAGAATATCAGGGCAGTTCTCCTTGATAATTTCTTGAAAGATGGTATCTAGGCTCTTTTTTTGATCATGGCTTTCAGGTAGTGCAATGGTTTTTAAATTATCTCTCCTGGATCTATTTTCCAGGTCAGTGGTTTTTCCAAGGAGATATTTCACATTGTCTTCCATTTTTTCATTCCTCTGGTTCTGTTTTATAATATCCTGATTTCTCATAAAGTCACTAGCTTCCACTTGCTCCAATCTATTTTTTAAAATAGTATTTTCTTCAGTGGTCTTTTGGACCTCCTTTTCCATTTGGCTAATTCTGCCTTTCAAGGCATTCTTCTCCTCATTGGCTTTTTGGAGCTCTTTTGCCATTTGAGTTAGTCTATTTTTAAGGTGGTGTTTTCTTCAGTGTATTTTTCAGTATTTTTTTGGGTCTCCTTTAGCAAGTCATTGACTTGTTTTTCATGGTTTTCTCGCATCCTTCTCATTTCTCTTCCCAATTTTTCCTCTACTTCTCTAACTTGCTTTTCCAAATCCTTTTTGAGTTCTTCTATGGCCTGGGGCCAGTTCATGTTTTTTTTGGAGGCTTTGGTTGTAGGCTCTATGACTTTGTTGTCTTCTTTAGGCTGTATGTTTTGGTCTTCTTTGTCACCAAAGAAAGAATCCAAAGTCTGAGACTGAATCTGGGCGCGTTTTCGCTGCCTGGCCATATTCCCAACCAACTAACTTGACCCTTGAGTTTTTCAGTGGGGTATGACTGCTTGTAGACTAACGAGTTCTATGTTCTACGTTTGGGGGGGAGGTGCCAGCTCTGTCAGAGCCGCACTCCTCCTTCCCCAAGGACCCCCAGTCCAGGCTGGACTTAGATCTTCAGCAGGCTGTTGCACCCCTGCTCTGATCCGCCACTTAATTCCTCCCACCAGGTGGGCCTGGAGCCGGAAGTAACAACAGCTGTAGCTGCCCCACCTCCGCTGCCCCCGGGGCTGGACGCCGAACCGCGAACTCCTTCCACTCCCGCAGCTTTTCCCACTAACCTTCTCCACAGTCTTTGGTGTTTGTGGGTCGAGGGGTCTGGTAACTCCCGCAGCTCACATATTCAGGGTGCTAGGGCCCCCTCCGCCCAGTTTCTGGTCTGGATCGTCCACGCCGCTCAGGCTGGGCTCTGCTCCACTCCGTTCCCAGCTCCCAGCTCCGTGTGGAATAGACCTCACCCAGAGACCATCCAGGCTGTCCTGGGCTGGAGCCCTGCTTCCCTCTGCTGTTCTGTGGTTTCTGCTGTTCTAGAATTGGTTCAGAGCTATTTTTATAGGTTTTTGGAGGGACTCGGGTACGGAGCTCACTCTAGTCCGTGCTTACCAGCCGCCATCTTGGCTCCGCCCGGCTCATTTAATTTTTAAAAAAAGAAAGAAAAAAAAACAAAATTGCTGGTATCTAAGATAAAAATGGTGAATCTATCACGAATGAAGAGGAAATTAAAGCAACAATTAGGAGCTGTTTTGCCCAACTATATGCCAATAAATTTGACAATCTAAGTGAAATGGATTAATATGCCACTCTTATTTCTTAGCGATCAAAAGAAAAGAGAGAGAGGAAACTGCACATTAGATTGTTTTTCTAACCTTGTAGGTCCTGTCACAAATGAATTACCATTGATAGTATCTTGATTTGAACATCTGAAAATTTTACTTATTATGGATCATTCTTACTTAAAGTAAGTACTGAATTCCTTTTTTCTAGTCAGTGAAGTAAGATAGTTAGCTTCTTACAAGTTATAGTTTGATATTGCATTTAAGCTATCATTTGAAAAGCCAATTAGTGCAAACTCAAATCACTACCTTTTACTTCTGCTTTAGAGCTCCCCACCCTTGCCTAGACTTCCTCAGGACTTCAAAAGCTTACCCCCATTTATCCTGGAACTTTCTGTGGAATATGGAAACTCCTCATCTTGGAGTCTTCTCATCATTTTCACCACACTCACAATGTACTGTTTCTCCACAAGGCCTGCTCCCCTTCTGTCATTGGTGAAATATTGATATGGAGTCACTGATGACTTTTAAGAAGGGAAGTAAGAACTATGACTTAGGAAGATTATTTTGACAGCTTAGCAATGGGTTAAAGTGGGGTGGGGGGGCAAAGAAAAGCATTTATAAAGTTCCTATTATGTGCCAGGGACTCTGCTAAATGCTTAAAAATATTATTCCATTTGTTCTTCACAATAACCCTGTGAATTAGCTACTATTAATACTCCCATTTTTCTCTTGGGAAAACTCAGGCAGGGAGAGGTTAAGCACCTTCACTATGGTCATGCAGCAATTAAATATCCAATTCTGTGTTTGAACTCAGGATTAGAGAAGGGACAGGGAAAAAAAAGAAAAATGGGAGGAACAACTAGGGTACCTTTAAGAGATGATGAGGGTCTGAATTAAGGTGTTGGCTTTTGATGATCAGAAAGATAGGGAAGAAGATGGAATTAATGCTTGATTATTAGTAAATAGGATATGTTAGATAATATGGAAGTGAGGGTCAGGGATGACTTCATGGTTAATAAATTAGGTGACTAGAAGGATTAAATACTTTTCACTGAAATAAGAAAGTTAAGAGCACTGAACATAAATGGAAAGATGATTACTCATATTTTAGACATGTTAGGATCCCCATTCAAAGAAATGAGGAATTTGAGGTGGGTTGGTGGTTTAAAGAGAGGATAAGTTTAGTTTTAGAAATATTGAATCTAAATATCAATAGGAAATCTAGTGTCATGGTGGAGAGAACCATTCCATGTAGCTGGAAGACCTGAAATTAAGTCCAGTCTTCAACACATACTGATTATGTGACTCTAGACAAGTTACCAAATTTCTCAGTGCAATAAGAAATTCTCTCAGACTATTTGTTTCAGAGAAGGTTGTAATCTGGTTTGCTGTGCAGAATCATCTGCAGGCTTCCAATAATAATTAAATCATAGGTCCAGTACCAATGCCTGCCTTAGGCTATCATCATGGAAATGCTATGAACTTTCTCATAGTGATAAGGAGAAAGTTCAGGCCTAGAGATGCATACAAATTGTAACATAATTAAATTACTGAATAAACAAATGATAAACAAAATTCTACATTTGTGGAGGTATAACATTGTGTAAAATATTACCAAAATAACAACACAAGATGAAATTATTATTCAAATGATTTTTGTTTTACCAAAAATAATCATGGTGGGGCAGAGCCAAGATGGAGGGAAGTACTGGAGGTCTCCCACAAATTCTGTCAGATATGGCTAAAAAAGTGAATCTGAGCAGGTTTGAGAGAGTTAGAAGTCACTTGTAGACTGAGTGGGGCAGAACAGCACCAGACCACAACAACTGGGAAGAACAGAGGAACCCAGCAAGCACTCCAATCTGGGAGGGTGCTGGGTGAGTGAAACATGGGAGCAGGAGCATGCCCAGGGTGGAAGTACTGGCTATGGCTATTATGTTTAGTTTTGCTGGGTAGTTGATCCTTGGTTGTAGTCCCAGATCCTTTGCCCTTCAGAATATCATATTCCAATTTTTCCTGTCTTTTAATGTGGAAGCTGAGAAATCCTGCGTGATCCTGACTGTAATTCCACGATAACTGAATTGTTTCTTTTTGGCTGCTTGCAGTATTTTCTCCTTGATTTTGTAGTTCTGAAATTTGGCTATGAAATTTCTTGGTCTTTTCAGTTTGGGATCTCTTTCAGGGGGTGATCGGTGAATTCTTTCAATGACTATTTTGCCCTCTGGTTCTAGGACCTCTGGGCACTTGTCTTTGATAATTTCTTCAAAAATACTGTCAAGGCTCTTTTTTTCATCATGGATTTCTGGTAGACCAATAACTCTTAAATTGTCTCTCCTGGATCTATTTTCCAGGTCAGTGGTTTTTCCAATCAGATATTTCACATTTTTTTTCTGTTTTTTCATTCTTTACATTTTGTTTTACTACTTCTTGATGCCTCATATATTCATTAGCTTCCACTTGCTCAACCCTAATTTTTAATGAGTTAGTGTTTTCATTTTGCTTTTGAGTCTCCTTTTACAAGTGGTTGATTTTGCCTCTCAGGGTGTCATTTTCTCTCTCTAGATTCTGAATCTCCGTAGCCATTTCACCAATCTTTTTTTCCATATTTTCTTTTAGCTCCCTAATTTGGTTTTTAAAATCCTACTTTAGCTCTTCTAGCAGTGCTTTTTGGGCTGGAGACCAGTTCACATTACCTTTTGAGGTATCAGATGTATCTATAGTGTCATTGCTGTCCTATTCCATATTGATATTTTGATCCTGCCTGTCTCCATTAAAAAAATCAATGGTCCTCGGTTTTTTTTGTGTTCTTCATGTTGGTTTGCCTTTTCCTGGCTTTACAACAAATTTCTGCCTTTAGGGCTCAGGGCTCTCTGTCCCAACTTTCTTATTCTGGGGATTGTGAGTCTAGAATTATAGCCTTCAGTTTCCTGAGGTATGGGGGAGGGTCTGGCTCCCTGACATCTCACTCCCTAGAGGTGCTTTCCAGCAGTGTTGCTCTTCAGCAATGGTCTCAACTGTTTGTTGTTTGAGCTGATGTCTGGCACTTCCCCTGGGGGAGCAACATTATGTCTGGGCTCCTGGTGTTGACCCCTGCTGGCTCTGCCCCTCTGGGACTAATGAACTTCTACTCTTTGACTACTGAAGCTCCACTTATTTCTCCTCTGTTCCAGCATTTTTCCCCCAGGAATTCTCTGGATGGGGAGGGGAGGGATTAGAGCCATTTACCTGGACATTGTCTCCTGGAAGCATAAGAAGCGTTTCATGACTTTGGTCTGCAAGCCTCAGGAGTTGATGTTTCACGGCCAGTGGTGTTGTGCTGTCTCTCATCACTTCCACAAACTGCCGTCCTGTGTTGGGAGGCCTGGGGATCTCTGCCAGTTTCGGGTGCCCAGCTTTCTCCCAGCCTGTCTCCCTCATGGGTTTCCCAACTGGCCGCTTCCACTTTGGTCTGGAGCACCTCCGCATGCCGAGCACTCTCCAAGCCTACAGATTCATGCTTTTGGCCTTTCAGACTCTCCCAGCTCGGAAATTTGCCCCACTCAGACTGCTAGCAGTTTCTAACTCTCTCAAATCTTTTCAAATTCACTTCTTTATAGCAATCTGACTGACCTTGTGAGAGAGCTCAGTAAGACGCTGTTTTCTCTTGATGCAAATCTTAACCAGGCTCTGCACTCCTGCTCTGATCTGCCACTTAATTCCTCCCACCAGGTGGGCCTGGGGCCAGAAGCAACTGCAGTTGTATTTATGTAGCTGCACCACCCCTGCTGCATCTGGGGAGGTGGCCGAACAGCAAACTCTTTTCACTCTGTCCCCTGCAGCTGTTCCCACTAACCTTCTCTTTTGTCTTTGGTGTTTGTGGGTTGAGAAGTATGGTAACTGCCACATCTCACTTATTCGGGGTGCTAGGGCCTGTTCTGGCTGGCTCCTGTTCTGGTTGGTCCTGCCTCCACCCACACTGCACTCCGCTCCCCCCTGCTCCATTCACAATAGACCTCATTCAGTGACCATCCAGGCTGTCCTGGGCTGAATCCCTAATTCCCTCTGCTATTTTGTGGGTTCTGCAGTTCTAGAATTTGTTCAGAGCCATTTTAATAGGTTTTTGGAGGGACATGGCAGGGAGCTCACACAAGTCCCTGCTTTCCAGCAGCCATCTTGGCTTTGCCCCCCAGATCATTGATTCCTGTTATGGAGACAGGGAAGATAAAAATAACAATTCAGAAGAGGACAGCATGGACACTGTAGTCACATCTGAAACCTAAAAAATCATTCGTGGACAAACTGAAGAAGAATGTTAAAAACCAAGTTAGAGAGTTAAAAGAAAAAAAAATGGGGAAAAAATGGAAAAAAATTCACTAATGAAAACAAATCTTTAAAAAGTAAAATTGGTGAATTGGTTAAGGAGACCTAGAATATAAATGGACAAAATGTTGCACTGAAAAGTTAAATGAACAAAATGGAAAAGGAAATAGAGTATCTAAAGGAAGAAAACGATACAATAAAAATTATAATTGGGAAAGGAGAACTAATGACTCTATAGGACATCAGGAATCAGTCAAACAGAATCTAAAGAATGAAAAAAAATAAAGAAAATTTAAAATATCTGACTGGAAAAAAAATCTGACTTGGAAAACAGATATAGGAGAGACAATCCAAGAATTTTTGGTCTACCAGAAAGCCAGGATGAAAAACAAAACAGCCTGGACAGTATCTTCCTAGAAATCATCAGGGTAATTGGCCTGAGATTTTAGATCCAGACGGTAAAATAGTTATGGAAAGAATCCACTGATCACCCCCTGAAAGAGATCCCAAATTGAAAACTCCAAGAAATATTATAGCCAAATTCCAGAATTATCAGGTAAAGGAGAAAATACTGCAAGCAGCCAGAATAAAAACAAAAATTAAATACTGCAAAACTACAGTCAGGATGAGACAGTATCCTTCAGCTTCTACATTAAATGACAGGAGAAATTAGAATATGATATTCCAAAAGGCAAAGGAGCTTGGACTAAAAACAATGATAAACTCCCCAACATAATTTTTCAAGCAAGGAGATGGACATTCAGTGAAATAAGGGAATTCCAGACCTAACCTGATGAAAAGGCCAGAGCTCAATGGAATATTTGATTTTCTGATTCAAAATTCAAAAGAGACATAGAAAGGTAAACAGTGGGAAAAAACCCTTGTTAATCAATGAGAGCAAATTATTTACTTCCTTATATAGGATTATATTGTTTTACATGTGTTTTATATATATTTCAATCTTGAGAATAGTGCAGTTATTATGACAATTGAAAGGGATATTCATAGACTGTGGGTGTCAGTATAAAACAACTGATATAATGATAAAACATAATTAAGAGATATAAAGGAATGCTTCTGAGAGAAGAGGTAAGGAGGAGGCAGAAAGGGTAAATTAAGTCACATGAAGAGGCACTAAAACATGTTATATTGGAGGGAAAGAAGGGAGGGAGAAGAGCAGTATTTGTGCTATACTCTCATCAGATTTGGCTCAAGAATGGAATAACATACTCTGATAAGTATAGAAATCAAAGTTTTCCTACAGGCAGTAGGAGGGGAAAGGGGGAAAAAGGGAGGGGGGTGGTGAGAAGGGAGGGAAGAAGTAGCAAGGGGAAAAAGGTAAGCTAAGGGAGGGAAGTCAAGTGGGAGGGTAAACTAAGGAAGGTGGTAGTCAAAAGCAAAACTCATTTGAGGAGTGGAAGATAGCATTCTCCATCGTGAGTCCCCTGGAGTTGTCCTTGCCCTTTAGGTTGCTGAGAAAAGCGCAGTATGTCAGGGTTGGTCCTCACGGAATCCACATATCTGTGGCTGTGCACAACGTTCTCCTGGCTCTGCTCCGCTCACTCAGCATTATGTCGTGTAGGTTTTTCCAGGTTGTTATGTAGTCTGCATCATCCCCATTTCTTATGACACAATAGTATTCCATCACCTTCATATACCACAGCTTGTTCAGCCATTCCCCAATTGATGGGCATCCCTTTGCTTTCCAATTCTTGGCTACCACAAAGAGAGCTGCTATAAATATTCTTGTACATATGGGTCCTTTTCCCGCTTGCGTGATTTCTTTGGGATACAACCCTAGAAGTGGTATTACTGGGTCAAAGGGTATGAACATTTCTATAGCCCTTTGGGCATAGTTCCACACCGCCCTCCAAAATGGCTGGATCAGCTCACAACTCCACCAGCAATGCAACAATGTTCCAATTTCCCCACATCCTTTCCAGCATTTATCATTCTCCTGATTTGTTATTTTAGCCAATCTGACAGGAGAGATGTGGTATCTAAGAGTTGTTTTGATTTGCATTTCTCTAATCAGCAGCGATCCAGAGCATTTTTCCATATGCCTGTAGATAGCTTTAATTTCTTCCTCTGAAAACTGCCTGTTCATATCCTTTGACCATTTCTCAATTGGGGAATGGCTTGTATTCCTATATATTTGGCTTAGCTCCCTGTATATTTTAGAGATGAGGCCTTTATCAGAGATACTAGTTGCAAAGATTTTCTCCCAATTTTCTGCTTCCCTCCTAATTCTTGTTGCATTGGCTTTTTTTGTACAAAAACATTTCAATTTGACATAATCAAAATGATCCATTGTGCATTTTGTAATGCTCTCTATCTCTTGTTGGGTCATGAATTCTTTATTTTTCCACAAATCTGATAAGTAAACTATTCCTTGCTTTCCCAAATTACTTAGAGTATCAACTTTTACTCCTAAATCATGAACCCATTTTGACTTTATTTTGGTATATGGTGTAAGATATTGGTCTATGCCCAGTTTTTGCCCTACCATTTTCCAATTTTCCCAACAGTTTTTGTGAAATAGTGAATTATTAGCCCAGAAACTGGCTTCTTTGGGTTTATCAAAGAGTAGATTGCTAAACTTGTTGATTTCACCTACTTGTGTACCTATCCTATTCCACTGATCCACACCCCTGTTTCTTAACCAGTACCAGGCAGTTTTGGTGACTGCTGCTGTGTAGTACAGTTTAATATCTGGTGTGGCTAAACCACCATCTCTAGCATGTCTTTTCATTAACATCCTAGATACTCTAGACCTCTTCTTTTTCCAAATGAATTTTGTTATTATTTTGTCCAGCTCAGTAAAAAAATTTTTTGGTAGTTCGATTGGTATGGCACTGAATAGATAGATTAATTTAGGTAGAATTGTCATTTTTATTATATTAGCTCGGCCTAACCATGAGCAACTGATATTTTTCCATTTATTTAGATCTGATTTTATTCGCGTGAAAAGTGTTTCATAGTTATGTTCATATAGGCCCTGGGTTTGTCTTGGCAGATAGATTCCCAAATATTTTATAGTGCCTTCAGTAACTTTGAATGGAATTTCTCTTTCTATCTCTTGCTGTTGGGCTTTGTCAGTAATGTATAGGAATGCTGAGGATTTATGTGGGTTTATTTTATATCCTGCAACTTTGCTAAAGTTGTTTATTATTTCAAGTAGTTTTTTACTTGATTCTCCAGGATTCTCTAGATAAATCATCATATCATCTGCAAAAAGTGATAATTTAGTTTCTTCTTTTCCTATTCCAATTCCTTCAATTTCTTTTTCTTCTCTTATTGCTACAGCTAATGTTTCTAGTACCAAATTGAATAATATGGGTGATAATGGACATCCTTGTTTCACCCCTGATCTTATTGGGAATGCATCTAGTTTATCCCCGTTACATATAATGCTTGTTGATGGTTTTAGATAGATGCTATTTATAATTTTGAGGAAGGTTCCCCTTATTCCTATGCTTTCTAGTGTTTTTAATAGGAATGGGTGTTGTACTTTGTCAAAGGCTTTTTCTGCGTCTATTGAGATGATCATATGGTTTCTGCTAGTTTTGTTGTTGATATGGTCAATTATGCTAATAGTTTTCCTAATATTGAACCAGCCTTGCATTCCTGGAATAAATCCTACCTGGTCATAGTGTATTATTCTCGTAATGAGTTGCTGCAATCTTTTTGCTAATATTTTATTTAAAATTTTTGCATCAATATTCATTAGAGAAATTGGTCTATAATTTTCTTTCTCTGTTTTAACTCTACCTGGTTTGGGTATTAGTACCATATTTGTGTCATAAAAAGAATTTGGTAGGACTCCTTCTTCACCTATTTTCCAGCAAACATTATATTTAATGAGGATAAGCTAGATGTATTCCCCATAAGATCAGGGGTGAAACAAGGATATCCATTTTCACCTCTATTATTCAATTTGGTTCTAGAAATGTTAGCTGTAGTAGTAAGAGAACAAAAAGAAATTGAAGGTATTAGAATAGGCAAAGAAGAAACTAAATTATCACTTTTTGCAGATGATTTGATGGTTTACTTAGAGAATCCTAGGGAAATAAGTAAAATTTACTTGAAATAATGAACAATTTTAGCAAAGTTGCAGGATATAAAATAAGTCCCCAAAATCCTCAGCATCCTTATACATTCTTAACTAAACCCAAGAGCAAGAGATAGAAAGAGAAATTCCATTTAAAGTTACTGTAGACACTATAAAATATTTGGGAGTGTACCTGCCAAGACAAACCCACGGCCTATATGAAGATAATTATGAAACACTTTTTACACAACTAAAGTCATATCTAAATAAGTGGAAAAACATCAGTTGCTCATGGTTAGGCCAAGATAATATAATAAAAATGACAATTTTACCTAAATTAATTTACTTATTCAGTGTCATACCAATTAAACTATCAAAAATTATTTTACAGAACTGGATAAAATAATAACAAAATTCATCAGGAAGATCAAGAGGTTCATAATATGAAGGGAATTAATTAAAATAAATGCTAGGGAAGGTGGCCTAGCCACAGCAGATATTAAGCTGTACTATAAAGTAGCAGTCATCAAAACTACTTGGTACTGGCTAAGAAATATAGTGGTAGATCAGTGCAATAGATTAAGTACACAAGGAAGTAGTCAACGACTATAGCAATCTACTCTTTGATAAACCCAAAGAGGCCAGCTTCTGGGCTAAGAATTCACTATTTCACAAAAACTGCTGGGAAAATTGGAAAATGGTAGGGCAGAAACTGAACATAGACCAATATCTGACACCATATACCAAATTAAATTCAAAATAGGTTTATTATTTAGGAATAAAGCCTGATACCATAAGCAATTTGGGAGAGCAAGGAATAGTTTACCTTTCAAATTTATGGGAAAGAGAAGAATTCATGATATAACAAGAGAAAGAGAAAACTGAAAAGGTTTTGTATAAAAAAAGCCAATGAGACAAAAATTAGGAGGGAAGCGGAAAATTCGGAGAAAATATTTACAACCAGCGTCTATGATAAAGGCTTCATTTCTAAATTATACAGGGAACTGAGCCAAATGTAAAGGAATACAAATCATTCCCCAATTGAGAAATGGTCAAAGGATATGAACAGGTAGTTTTCAGAGGAAGGTATATGAAAAAATGCTCTAAATCACTATTGATTAGAGAAATGCAAATTAAAATAACTTTTAGGTACTATATCTCTCTTGTCAGATTGGCTAACATGACAAAACAGGAAGATAATAAATTCTGGAGAAGATATGGAAAACTTGGAACACTAATTCATTTTTGGTGGAGTTGTGAATGGATCCAGCCATTCTGGAGAGCAATTTGGAACCATGCCCAAATGGCTATAAAAATGTGCATGCCCTTTGATCCAGCAATTCGACTTCTAGGACTGTATCCTAAAGAGATCACAGAAGTAGGAAAGAGACCCATATGCACAAAAATATTTATAGCAGCTCTTTTTGTGGTAGCAAAGAATTGGAAATCAAGGGGTTGCCCATCAGTTGGGGAATGGCTAAAGTAGTTGTGGTATATGAATACATTGGAATACTATTGTGCTATAAAAAATGTGGAAGATATGGACTTCATAATAACATGGAAAGTCCTACATGATACAAAGCTGAGTGAGTGGAGCAGAACCAGGAGAACATGGTACTCAACCACAGTCATATTGCTTCTGTGTTGAGGGATTCCTTGTGGATGGTGATGTGCTCAAGATGTTCCATGTGATGGGTGGTATTGTGTTGATTACATCAAGATTTCTAACATTGCAGAGCCTCTGGGAAGAGACATGTAATCATTTCAAGGAGTTTGGCCTGACCACTTACACAGGATAAAACAAGATATAGAACATCCATTATTTAGATTACAATGTGCATTTGTCCATCAATATTTATACCTTGGATATACAGTGTAATTGGACTGACTACATGTTGAGCCCAGATGTGAAGAGACTCAGGAGAGAGGGCCGGATTGCCTTCAAGAAAATGCAAAACTCCTTTAAGAGCCCCACACTTCCCATGAAAGGAAAAGCCAATCTCCAATACTAACATTCTCTGAAGAATTCAAAAATAGTATCACCCAAAGAACATGGGAAAGATGCATTGCGACTGTGAGCAGGGTGCAATATTGACCAATGAACTTCAAAGATGGATAAGAATAAAAGATTTTCAAAAAAATTGTAGTATTGATAGAGGATATAGGTTTATCAAGTGATAAGGGGAGAGGGTAGCAGGCAACCAATGTTGCACTGATACTCTCTTGATGTCAGAAGAGTAGGGGAATGGCTTCTAACACTTTTTGGCAATTAAACAGTAGATATAGATGAGAATCACAAAGTATGGGATAATACAGATGTTTAATCAGTTACTGAAGGAAAATTACAAATACGTGAGATCTCAGAATCATTTTAGTATTTGAGTAGAAAAGTAATGTTTATATGGTCTATAAGTAAGGACATGGGTGTAGTTTTTAGAATTACATCATAACACAGAAAGAACTTTGGATTTGGGTGTAGAGGACCTACCTGAGTTCAAATCACCATGGTGATATTTACTATCTGAATGTAAGCCACTAGAGATTTTTGGACTTTAGTTTCTTAATGTATAAAATGAGAACTATAAACTATAGACTATAAAAAGTTGAAAGTCCTTTCCATCTCTAAGTCTATGATTCCATGAGCAGGATGATAGAATGCAATTTAATAAAAAAGAATTTCATTTTTATTTCTCAAAGAAGATATAATTTGAAATGTTTGTCCCATGTCTCTAATATCAAGAGGAAAGATAAAAAGAAGAATGACATAGACTTTGCCATCCTGGCCCACAGTGGGGATCTTAAAGTGTATGTGCCAAGAAGTCATCCCCTGCAGAAATCCCCCATTGAGTAGACTGTCTGTTAAGGGGGAGATTTGAGCTCTGTGATGCATAAGTTAATTTCCTTGCTGCTGAACACTAATTAGTTCTTTAAAACTTGAACACAACACTGGGCTGTTGCCTATAATTAAATCTGACTAATGAAAGTAGATAAACAAAAGCATCCCTGAGCAGTTCCAAAAAAATTAAACATTTGCTGCCTTCCACAATAGACTTTGGCATTTTGTGTGTGGGGGGGTGTGGTTAGGGTGGGGGAATGGGAGACAGGGCATATAGGTGCAACACGGTCAACAACATTGGATATGTTTGTTCTTTGAATTACCCACTTCTTATTGTTTGGTGACAGGTAGCTTCTGTTTTGAAGGCTTCAGATGACTTGAAGATGAATAGTTTTAAAAGGTCTCATTACTTTTTAAGGTAAAAAGTAAGACACTGATTTTCTCCTGTTTAAAGTGAGTGGTAGAGGTTAGAAAAGGTGATCTCTGAATTTCCTTCCATCTTTAATATGCTACCACTGCACTGGGTATTTCACTGTCTAGTTTAGAGCTAGAATAAGACTGAAAAGGCTAAAAAAATACACAGTCATCAATATATCACAATGAATTGCTTTTTTTTTATTCCAGCAGTACCTAAGGTAACATCAATACACTGTTAGGAATCAAGAGTATAGTTTATCCTATGATTATTATTATTGTTTAAATAAGATTTTATTTTTTAGTTTACAGTACTTGGTTCCACAAGTTTTTGAGTTCCAAATTTTCTTCCTCTCCCTCCCCTCCTCCCTCCATCTCAAGACAATATGGAATCTGGTATATGTTCTACGTATACCTTTGCATTAAACTTATTTACATAATAGTGAAGTTGTAAAGAAGAACTGCGACCAATGGAATGAATCACGAGAAAGAAGAAACAAAACCAAAAAAAAGAAAAAAAGAGAGCAAATAGTTTGCCTCAATTGGCATTCAGATGCTGTAGTTGTTTCTCTGGATGTAGATAGCTCTTTCCATCATGAGTCCTTTGGAGCTGTCTTTGAACCTTGTATTTCTGAGAAGAGCCAAGTCTATCTCACTCTGCACTGGATCTCCAATCCAACAAATATTTATTAAGCATCTACTATGTGCCAGGCACTGTCCTGAGAACAGAGTCAATAAAAAGATAGTGCCTCAGGGGAATCAAGATGGCGGCTGGTAAGCATGGACTAGAGTGAGCTCCATACCCAAGTCCCTCCAAAAACCTATAAAAATGGCTCTGAACCAATTCTAGAACGGCAGAACCCACAGAACAGCAGAGGGAAGCAGGGCTCCAGCCCAGGACAGCCCGGATGGTCTCTGGGTGAGCTCTATTCCACACGGAGCTGGGAGCTGGGAGCTGGGAACGGAGTGGAGCAGAGCCCAGCCTGAGCGGCGTGGATGATCCAGACCAGAAGCCGGGCGGAGGGGGCCCTAGCGCCCTGAATATGTGAGCTGCGGCAGTTACCAGACCCCTCGACCCACAAACACCAAAGACTGTGGAGAAGGTTAGTGGGAAAAGCTGCGGGAGTGGAAGGAGTTCGCGGTTCGGCTTCCAGCCCCGGGGGCAGCGGAGGTGGGGCAGCTACAGATGTTGTTACTTCCGGCTCCAGGCCCACCTGGTGGGAGGAATTAAGTGGCGGATCACAGCAGGGGTGCACAGCCTGCCGAAGATCTGAGCCCAGTCTGGACTGGGGGTCCTTGGGGAAGGAGGAGTGCGGCTCTGACAGAGCTGGCACCTCCCCCCCAAACGTAGAACATAGAACTCTGTAATCTACAAGCAGTCATACCCCACTGAAAAACTCAAGGGTCAAGTTAGTTGGTTGGGAATATGGCCAGGCAGCGAAAACGCGCCCAGATTCAGTCTCAGACTTTGGATTCTTTCTTTGGTGACAAAGAAGACCAAAACATACAGCCTAAAGAAGACAACAAAGTCATAGAGCCTACAACCAAAGCCTCCAAGAAAAACATGAACTGGCCCCAGACCATAGAAGATCTCAAAAAGGATTTGGAAAAGCAAGTTAGAGAAGTAGAGGAAAAATTGGGAAGAGAAATAAGAAGGATGCGAGAAAACCATGAAAAACAAGTCAATGACTTGCTAAAGGAGACCCAAAAAAATACTGAAAAATACACTGAAGAAAACACCACCTTAAAAAATAGACTAACTCAAATGGCAAAAGAGCTCCAAAAAGCCAATGAGGAGAAGAATGCCTTGAAAGGCAGAATTAGCCAAATGGAAAAGGAGGTCCAAAAGACCACTGAAGAAAATACTACTTTAAAAATTAGATTGGAGCAAGTGGAAGCTAGTGACTTTATGAGAAATCAGGATATTATAAAACAGAACCAGAGGAATGAAAAAATGGAAGACAATGTGAAATATCTCCTTGGAAAAACCACTGACCTGGAAAATAGATCCAGGAGAGATAATTTAAAAACTATTGGACTACCTGAAAGCCATGATCAAAAAAAGAGCCTAGATACCATCTTTCAAGAAATTATCAAGGAGAACTGCCCTGATATTCTAGAGCCACAGGGCAAAATAGAAATTGAAAGAATCCATCAATCGCCTCCGCAAATAGATCCCAAAAAGAAATCTCCTAGGAATATTGTTGCCAAATTCCAGAGCTCCCAGATCAAGGAGAAAATACTGCAAGCAGCCAGAAAGAAACAATTTGAGTATTGTGGAAACCCAATCAGAATAACCCAAGATCTGGCAGCTTCTACATTGAGAGATCGAAGGGCTTGGAATGCGATATTCCGGAGGTCAATGGAGCTAGGATTAAAACCTAGAATCACCTACCCAGCAAAACTGAGTATCATGTTCCAAGGCAAAATATGGAGTTTCAATAAAATAGAGGACTTTCAAGCTTTCTCAGTGAAAAGACCAGAACTGAATAGAAAATTTGACTTTCAAACACAAGAAGCAAGAGAAGCATGAAAAGGTAATCAAGAAACGGAAATTGCAAGGGACTAACTAAAGTTGAACTGTTTTGTTTACATTCCTACATGGAAAGATGATGAGTATGATTCATGAGACCTCAGTATTAGGGTAGTTGAAGGGAATATGCATATATATATATATGTTTAAGTATATATATAAGTGAATGTATATGTATGTATGTATCTATGTGTATATGTGTGTATGTGTATGTATGTGTATATATATATATGTAAAAGAGAGAGAGCAGACACAGGGTGAGTTGAGGATGAAGGGAAGATATCTAAAAGAAATAAAATGAAATTAAGGGATGAGAGAGTAACATACTGAGAGAGGGAGATAGGGAGAGATAGAATGGGGTGGATTATCTCGCATAAAGGTGGCAAGAGGAAGCAGCTCTATGGGAGGAGGGGAGAGGGCAGGTGAGGGGGGAATGAGTGAACCTTGCTCTCATCAGATTTGGCCTGAGGGGGAATGCCATACATACTCAGTTGGGTATCTTACCCCACAGGAAAGAAGAGGGAGGAAGATAAAAAAAAAATAAAAGGCAGGGGGATGATGGAGTGGAGTGCAGATGGGGGTGGAGGTAATCAAAACAAACACTTTGGAAAGGGGACAGGGTCAAGGGAGAAAATTCAATAAAGCGGGATGGGTTGGGAAGGAGCAAAATGTAGTTAGCCTTTCACAACATGAGTATTGTGGAAGGGTTATACATAATAATACATGTGTGGCCTAGGTTGAATTGCTCAACTTCTTAGGGAGGGTGGGTGGGAAGGGAAGAGGGAAGGGAATTTGGAACTCAAAGTTTTAAAATCAGATGTTCAAAAACAAAAAAAACTTTTTGTATGCAACTAAAAAATAAGATACACAGGCAATGGGGTGTAGAAATTTATCTTGCCCTACAAGAAAGGAAGGGAAAAGGGGATGAGAGGGGAGGGGGCTGATGGAGGGGAGGGCTGACTGGGGAACAGGGCAACCAGAATATACGCCATCTTGGAGTGGGGGGGGAGGGCAGAAATTGGGAGAAAATTTGTAATTCAAACTGTTGTGAAAATCAATGCTGAAAACCAAATATGTTAAATAAATAAATTGCATTTAAAAAAAAAAAAAGAAATAAAAAGACATAAAACAATTAAAAAAAAAAAGATAGTGCCTGCCTTCAAGGAGCTCACAATCTAATAGGGAAGAACAATGCAGAAAAGTAGGCAGCAAAGCAAGAGTTGGGGAGGAACATCAGAGGGTACCCAGCACAGGTAGAGTTGAAAGAACCAGACAGGGTAGCATATGCAAAGTGTAGTTAAGCTGAAAATTCAGTTTTTGCCTTCTACCCTCTAGTACTCCAGTCAGTGAGGAGAGAGGATGAAATATATGGTTAAGTTAAGACCTGAGGAAGCAGCATGATGATGAGATTAGAGGTGATGTCCTTAAACTGAGAGAGGCATCTTTTTCCAAGGATCTGGAAAAAAGAAAAAAACTAAGAGAGAAGAAGAAATAATTGTAGACCCCTCATCACAGTGGTGGGTACCTTTGGTGAGCACGTATCTCCCTGTGGCTGTTTACTGAGGAATAGTTTTCAATCTTAGGTCCCTGGGACAAACTCAAAGCTTGTAGGAGAATAGGTCAAGGGGACCAATTGCAAAATTTGGCTAGAGTGCATTAATTCCCTGTCTCACCACTAGTTGTAGGAGAATATTGACTCATTTTTGCCTGTGGAACATCCTACTGACTGTTTTCTTGAAGCCATTGACCAAGGTTAAGAATGCAACCAAACCATCTTTGAATTCTAGATAAGTCATCAATTCTTATGCCTAACATGTAAAATTGCTGGGCTAGGTTTTGGTGTCTTCAGGCCTCCAGGATAACACAGCCTCAAGAATAACAATATGGAAATCAATCTGTCCTGTGATGTGCTTATCTTCTCTTTATTATATGAATGATTCAGCATCTTGTTCCTATAAATGCTCCTTGGATTCAAAGGGAGTAAAACACATTATCCCCCACTGTGTGAAAACCCACTGCAGTCTTATCTTTCTACAAGTTCATACAACCTATCGAAAAATGGAAGGTGAAAATGTTGACAAGTTTAGCTTGAAGAATATGCACCATTTGTGCAGACATTTGGAGTTTTAAACTCTCTTGATTAGTCCCTATAATTGTGTGGGTACTCCTGATCATTTCATATAGTTACTTTGGGTAATTAGGCCATGGGCCCTGACAGTTGAAGCCTGTGCAGAATTTTGGGAGACATTTGGAAAAATCTTTTTATCCTATGTCCTTACCCAGAGTGTTCATTGGGAATATCAGTGTTCAACTCGTGAATCTTTTTTTTTTCTAAATGGGCTCTCAGATCCCCTAAAATTATTCAGGTAAAAAATATAGGAATCCTTATGTTCTAGAGCATATAGTAGGGATTTTCAACTTTTTTTAATCATAAACCACTTTGACAGTCTGGAGAGGCCTGCAGATTCCACCATAGACCATTTTTTACAGGCACTAAAGAAATAAATAATTAAATGCACAGTAAATAAATAAATAATAACAAAAGTAAATAAATAAATAAATAAATGTATGGGATTGAGAAGAAACAAATTTTATTGAAATAAATATATACATACATATGTCTATGAATATATATGTGTATACACATGCATTTATATCTCTATAGAGAGATGTATAGATATATAGCTATCTACCTACATACACAGAAAGTGTATATTTAGCAATCAGCAACAGGATAGGCCTGGGTATTTCTTTGATGAACATTATTCCCTTCTATGCAAACCCTTTATTACTTTGGGGACCTGTGTAAATGGTAGTCTGTCAGACTCTTTTCCTGCCCAAGTGAAGATGGGAAAGATTTTCTCCTCTGTCACTGATGCTCTGACTCAATTACCTCTAGATTATAACTGGCTTTATCTCTTCTTCATAGTGCGTAGACCTATAGACCTGTAGTTGAAGAGTTCTGAGTCCAAATTTGACCTCCAATACTTACTAGCTATGTGTCCATGGGCAAGTGACTTAATCTCCTTCAATCTCAGATTTTTCATCTGAAAAATGGGGTAAAATTGTACCTATCTCTAAAGGCAATCAGCAAATGAGAAGATCTTTCCTGTCCATTTGAATAGGCTTCATGGGGGGGGGGGGGTCCTCAGGGTCCTAGGGGGTGTGGCTAAGACAGGAGCCAATGGTATGCGCTCGAGTTCTGGTCCCTCAGATGATGTCCCAGTAGATGGAATGACATCTGCTGACAACATAAAAGGAGCAAACACAACTTGTAGATTGAGAGGTAGCTGAGGGAGGAGGAGGAAAAGCGGTGGCAGGGGCAGCTGCTGCGCAGGCAATGGCAGCGGCAGCAGGCACTACTTAAAGCAGGATTCACCCTCCTGCAGACCATAGAGTGTTGAGCAAGGGCTTAAGGCCAGTGGGTAATCTTCTCACTTGAGGGCCCTAGCATTGGGGGGAAGCTCCAGTATGACTTGGCTTGCTGCCATAATATTTTTCTGTAACCTCCTGGTCATTATTGTAAGATGGGCATATTGGTTTTGGAAGGTTCTTGCCAGGATATCAAATTGGGGACCCTGGTCCGTGGGTCTGCTATTTTGAAGCTTGAATAAATATCTTCTGCTTAGAGAATTCCTTATATCCTGCGATTCTGGACCATTCAGGCATATTCATGAGTTTCTTTCAAACCATGAATTCTGCCTTAATGTAATACTATCTCTCAGAGTTGTGGTAAGGATCAAATGAGAAAATATTTCTAAAGCACTTTGCATTCCATTAAGTACTATTTGTCATGGTTATTAATATTGCTATTAATTATAATAATGTATCCACCTATAGTCAGCTCTTTGATAGGTATATATGGTACCCTGTAGAAGGAAAGTAGATATGTAGTCTTCTCTCTATGTCTGCATGAAGCATGGATGCTTTTCCTTTAACTATGCTTCATTGTCTCTGTACCTCTCTGCCTCTGTGCCTTTCCCTCAATCTCACTGTCCATTTGTCTATGTGCTTTTAAAGGATAAACCCAAGGGCCAGATCAGTATTAACTGAATGGTCCTCATTGCTTCTGTAAACTTGAAATGGTGTCAGTATCAGAATCTCCTGGGAGATGACCAAATAAATTAAGAACAATAAAAATAATAGAAGGAAAATAAGAAATACAGAGAGCAAAAAAAATTGCAGAGGAACTGAGGAAATGAGCAAACAAAGAAAAGTTCCAAATTTAATGAAAAAAATAATATTTATCAAGATAATGCCAGGCGAGGAAGGGAGGAGCCAAGATGGCAGAGTAAAAGCCAGGACTCACCTGAGCTCTCCCCCAAACCCTCTAAATACCTTTAATAATATGTCTAAAAAAGTCTAGGGCAGGAGAACTCATAAAAAGACAAATTGAAACCAATTTCCAGCCCAAGATAACCTGGAAGGTAAACAAAAAAGGTCTGTTGCACCAGGCTGAGAGAGGAACGTCATTCAGTGCGGGCCACACCAGCATAGCCACAGCCCCAATAACCAGAAGCAGGGCTTGATAGTTACTGAATCAGCAGCAGTGGTGGTGGTTTCTGGAACTCTCATCCCACAGATGGTTAGGGGATTGAACAACTATTGAGAAGGTGATTATAGGGATCTCTTTGCTAGCACTGAAGCAGGATTCTGTTGCTGGGGCCATACTCAGATAGAGGTCCTGAATGGCAATCCTGGGATGAGGAGAAGCACTAGCATAGCAGAGCTTGTGGCAGCAGTAGAAAAGGGATCTTCTTCACAGTTCCAGAGTAGAAAAGAGTGCTTGTGGGGCAGCTAGGTGGTGCAGTGAGTAGAGCACCGGCCCTTGATTCAGGAGGACTTGAGTTCAAATCTACCCTCAGACGCTTGACACACTTACTAACTGTGTGACCTTGGGCAAGTGACTTAACCCCAACTGCCCTCCAAAAAATTTAAAAGAGTGTTTGTGGTGTCTCACAGACCAGATCGCAGGCAAGAAGAGGAGTGAACACCTCTCCTTAAGTCATACAGCCTTAGAAGAAATGAAAACTTTCAGGTCTCTAGTAGTATCTCTGAAAATACCTGCACAAAACACATGAAACTTGGTACAATTCACACTCCATATTGGAAGCCGAGTCCTACCTTAACAAAGAAAAGTCACGTAGTAGGCTGGGAAAATGAGCAAACAATGAAAAAAAAACTCTGACTATAGAAACTTACTTTGGTGACAATGATAATCAAAACACACAATCAGAAGAAGACAACAAAGTTAAAGCTCCTACCTCCAAAGCCTCAAAGAAAAATATGAGTTTATTTCAATCCATGGAAGAACTCAAAAAGGATTTTGAAAATAAAGTAAGAGAAGTAGAGGAAAAATTTGGAAGAGAAATGAGGGTGATGCAAAAAAATCATGAAAAACAAATCAACAGCTTGGTAAAGGAGATCCAAACAATTCTAAAGAGAATAAGACCTTAAAAATGGGCTAGATGAAATGTAAACAATGTCCAAAGAGCCAATGGGGAGAAGAATCCCCTAAAAAAGCAGATTTGGCCAAATGGAAAAAGAGGTCCAAATGCTCACTGAAGAAAATAATTGCTTAAAATTAGAATGGAACAAATGGAAGCTAATGACTCTATGAGAAATCATGAAATCATGAAACAAAACCAAAAGAATGAAAAAAATAGAAGACAAAGGGAAATTTCTCACTGGAAAAACAACTGACCTGGAAAATGGATCCAGGAGAGATAATTTACAAATTATTGGACTACCCAAAAGCCATGATTAAAAAAAAGCCTAGACATCATCTTTCAAGAAATTATCAAGGAAAACTTCACTCATATTCTAAAATGAGGGAGGAAAATGGAAATTTAAAGAAGCTACCAATCTCCTCCTAAAAGAGATCCCAAAATGAAAACATCCAGACATATTATAGGCAAATTCCAGAGTTTATAGGTCAAGGAGAACATATTGCAAGCAGCCAGAAAGAAAGAGTTCAAATATTGTGAAGGCATGATTAGTATAACACAAGATTTATCAGCTTCTACATTAAAGGACTGGAGGACTTGGAATATGGCATTCCAGAGGGAAAAGGAGCTATGATTATAATCAAGAATCGGCTACCCAGCAAAACTGAGTATAATCCTTCAAGGGGAAAATGAACATTGAATGAGATAGAAACATTTCAAGCATTCTTGACAAAAACCCAGAGCTAAATAGAAAATTTGACTTGCAGATATAAGACTCAAGAGAAGCATAAAAAGGTAAACAGGAAAGATAAATAATAAGGGACTTACTAGAATTTAACTGTTTACATTCCTACTGGAAAGATAATATTTGTAATTTATAAGAACTTTCTCATTATTAGGGTAGTTGAAAGGAGTATATATAGACAGAGGGGAAAGGTATGAGTTGAATATGAAGGGATGATATATAAAAGACAAAATTAAGGTGTTAAAGAGGAATGTAATAGGAGAAAGTGAAAGTGAGATGTAGAATGGGGTAAATTATCACACATAAAAGAGGTAAGAAACAGCTTTAATTGGAGTGGAAGTGGTGGGATGTGAGAGGAAGTAAGTGAACCTTACTCTCATCAGAACTGGCTCAAAGAGGGAATAACACACATTCAATTAGGTATAGAAATCCATCTTACCCTACGAAAAAGTAGGGAATAAGGGGATAAGAGAAGGGGTGGTGGGGCAGCTAGGTGGCACAGTGAGTAGAACACCAACCCTGAAGTCAGGAGGACCTAAGTTCAAATCTGGTCTCAGACACTTGACACACTTACCAGCTGTGTGACTCTGGACAAGCCACTTAACCCCAATTGCCCTGCCTTACTCCTTCCAAAAAAAATTTTAAAAAAATAAAAATAAAGAGAAGAGGAGGTGATAAAAGTGAGGGCATATTGGGGGAAAGGGTTGTCAGAAGCAAAACACTTTTGAGGAGGGACAGAGTGAAAGGAGAGAGAGAATAGAATAAACAGAGTGTGGTATAGGATGGAAGGAAAAATATTTAGTCTTCCACAACATGACTATTATGTAAATGTTTTGCATGACCACACATGTATAACCCATATTGAATTGTTGCCTTCTCACTGAGGAGGTGTGGGGAAGGAGGAAGGGAAAGAATTTGGAACTCAAAGTTCTAAAAATGAATGTTAAAATTATTTTTACTTGTAACTGTGGAAAAATAAAATACTAAATAATAAAAAAATAATGCAAGTGGGAAAAGCTAGAAAAATCAAATAGCAATCATTTATCATTAAAATATTTATAATAAGGGAGACCCTATCCTTGTCTTATTTCTGATTGTGGGTCATCCTAGTAATCTCTCTATATTCAGCTATCTACCAAGGTCAGGCATGCAAGACAACCGTCTTCAAATTTTAAATGTCTCTAAAGTTTTTGCACTTAGAGAAAATGTCAGTTCCTGCCTGTAATGAACAGGCATTGGACTAACTTTTGGTGTCTTCATTTCTCCAGGATAACACAGCCTCAAGAATCCCCATATGGTTCTCAATCCATCCTGAGCTGTGCTCATCTTCCCTTCAGCATCTTATCCCTATAAAAGTTTCTTGGATTCAGATGGGATAAAAGTCACTCTATTCCACCGTTTAAAAAACCTACTGGAGAATCAGAATCCTAGCTTGTCTTTCTATAATCTCCACAATCTGATTTGCAATCGGTACAGCTAGAATGTCAATTAAAACATAGAATAGCCATTAATGTTCCAAGAATGTTTAGAAGACAAAAGGAAGAATTATATAGCAGAAAAGACATCTGAATGGAGAAGAAAATAAGCATTTCAAGAGTATTTACTATATTTGCCAGGCACTATACTAAACACTTTAGAAATATTACCTCACTTGATCCTTACCACAACCCTGTGAAGTAGGTGCTATTATTATCCCCATTTTACAGTTGAAGAAACTGAGGTAAAAAAAGGTTAAGTGAATTCCCCAGGGTCACACAAGTAAATGTCTGAGTCTGGATTTGAACTCAGGCCTCCCTAACTCCAGGTCTTTATTCACTGTGCTATCTACCTGCAATTCTGTCCATCTGTATATTTCTGGTAATTTTTATATTATTTTTCAAAATTTTATGCCCATGCAGGCCTCAAATTTGGGTAGAGAGGGCAAATATATCAAGTTCTCCAAAGAAGAATTCTTGTCTCAGAACTCCATGGTGTTATACTCAAATGAATCTACAATCCCAGAAATTTGAAAGATAATTCATCCATGTCTCACGATCCGATGTTACTCTTTCCAAAGCCTTTCCACAAAAAAGGTCCATTCAACATGTTAGAAGCATTCTTTACTCTCTCCTACCATCATTGGGGCAGTAGCAGACCACAATGGTTATCCACCATAACCACGTGAGTGACTCATTGTATTGGGAATCAAGATGGGCTGTTAGCACTTATTCAACCAAGTGCCCTTGAAGCCTTTCTTTCCTTGATTAAATTGGGAGTCCTTGATGACCTGCTTGCCTCAAGGGAAACCCTAGTTTACATGGGTTTGAGTGACATGTTTGTGACATCAGAGGCCTTTAGACCACGTGGGTATAAGTCGCATTTTTGTGATTATTTTAGGTCATGTGGGTGAGTCACATGTGTGAGTCACCTTTGACCCTGAACAAGATATATAAAGGCAGAAGTTGGCTTTCTCTCCCAGGTCTCTGAGTCACAGTAGGAGTGGCACGTGACTCTGAGCCAGCCTTGTCGAGCTCCTGGCTGAACTCAGATGTTGATGGTTGCTTGGTAACTATGAACTGTATTTGGTATGTTCATAAATGTATGTTTGTAATGTGTTTGTATTTGCTCTGAAGTTCAGGGTGCTAGCTTTTTTCCCTGAACTAGGTGAATGATATTTGCATGCTGGATTAAAGTAGTATTGCTAACCCTTGAACATTGCTTTCATTAGTAAAGCAGATCAAAAGAACGTGGGCTTGCACCATTCTGTGTGCTGGTTGCTATTGGTTTTACACAGCCACAGTAGCTGCTAGCTGAATTGTTGCAACGCCCATTTTCTCTTATTATCAAACCATTCTTTCACACCTAATCTCCTTTTTGTAGTCCAGATGGTTATATGGCACAGCCCATTCAATGCCATCATACGACTCTTCATTTCTCTCTATGAGATATTCATTTAAAAATGTTTCACAAACTATCACGTCATTAAGAAAATCTGAAAACTCTTAGCAAAGAAATGCATTTTGAAAAATAGAATAAAAGATGTAGTACAAAATTAATGTGTTATATGCATGATGAATATGAAGAATACAGAGAAAAATGGAAAGACTCATATGAACTGATGCAGAGTGAACTAAACAGAGCCAAGAAAATAAGATACAATGACTACAACAATGTAAATGGAAAGAATCACAGAAAAATCAAAATGTTGCAAAATTACCAGGAACAAATATAAGCCCAAGTAAGAAATGTAAGAATACACCCTTATCCTACTCCTTTGTAGAGGTGAAATACCATGGTTGTGGAACACCACACATGTTTTCCTATTTAATCAATATTTTGATAACTGTTTCTGAATTCTTTCTGTTTTTTTCTACTTTTTGTCTTTAATAATATTTTTGATGCATGGCATGGGTCTCTGGGAAGGTCAAGAGGAAAAGGATCCTGGGAGAAATGTTGGCAATATAAAACCAAACATATCAATAAAATTAACACATAAAGAAGAATGGAGGAGAGGGAAGTCATAACAAGAAATACACCAAAATCCAAAGTTAGCAAAGAGAGAACATATGAAATATGTGAATACAAACAGCACGGATTGTAAAACAATATAAAGAGATACTCTAAATATAGTTGGCTTCTGGGGAAAAGATGAAAATACCTTGAATACCATATTTCAGAATAGAAGAAAATAAAACTCCTCAGAATTGTTAGATTCGGAGGCTAAAGTTCAGATTGTAGAATACACAGGATATAAAACTAGAAAAGGATACCAGGTTTAACACATTCAGAAATGTGATTCCATAGCTCAAAGCTATGAAATCAAACAGAAAATATTGTAACTGTCCAGAAAAAGGAAAAGCTCAGATAAAATATATCTCTAATATGAACTGAAAAGGTAAAAAACAGAATATAATATGCTAAAAAACAAATAAAAGTACTTTATATTAAATAATAATTTATCATGAAAACCTGAGTGTAGTCTTAATGAATTTTAAGGAATTGATGACTTCTATGTATTCCTTTTAACTAAACAAAAGTTGTTCAGTTTTTGAAATGCAAGCATGGCAGAAAAAAGGCAAGAAGCATAAGTTAGTTTGAATTGATTTGAATCATCTTGGTGATGGTCCAGCTTTTATGGTCGAAGGGTGGGGGAGACTTTCACAGTTCAACATTATCTAATTAAGAGAATAAGGGGTCAATTTCTGAGTTTGGATCTTTTTTTGTTAAGTGCCAAAAACAAGGAAGGGAGATACTGAGGGAGAAAATTATTGTTTTTGTAACATTGACTCCTGTGTATGAGGCATATTTATAGAACTGGGTCCACATACATCAATATACTTCACTTAGTAGGCTGGTCCTGAAATGCCTTGTGCTTATGCCCCCAGTTAGAGAACAAAAGTCTTTGGGCAGGGGAGAAAAGAGTTGACCTCCTTTCTGTGTGTTTCCTATTGTACCTTCCTACCACAAAAGGGCCTTAAGCAATATAACGATGGGTTTAGCCATGGGTGTTTATGAGAAATAATATTAAATTCAGCAAGTGTATTCTTTAACAGAATACATTAAAAATCAAAGACACAGTTAAGCAGAAAGTAAGGCTGGGGCAGGGTAGAGCCTCACATTTCCGCAGCTGACTTGTTTCTTTCTGTTTTCTTATTTTAGGAATGAATGCTTATGATAAATCAAAAAACTCACAGTTCACACACTATAGCTTGTGCACTTAGAAATCCAATCTCATAGTCTAAAGAAAGGTCATGGAGATGTGACAGATTCTAGGACCAACTGCCACAGTAATATTGCTGCTGTGGAAGTATCACTGCTTGTCTTGGCCTCCTCCCAAAACTTCCTCTGGAAGTTGTGCATAAAAAATTTCTGCCCTACGTTGTTTCAAGGCTTATCTCCTGTTCATTTTCTCCAATTGGGAGAAACTACAAATCTCAGAGGTTTTTTTTTGCCAACAGTGAGAGGAAGGGTAATATATTTGATAGAGAGCTGACTCTAAAGCCAGAAAAATTTCCATTCATTCCTACCTCTGATACAGACCGTGTAAGTCTGAGCAATGAATGCTCCATGTTCCCAGGGAATTCTTCAGATCAAAAGTACTTAAGCTTTTTGGGGTGAGGTTCCCTTTATACTCTTAAAAATTATGAAAATACTAAAAGTTAAAGATTAAATATCATTTAATTCATTTGAAAATAACAAATAAGTACATATTAACATAAATAACATATTTTGTGAAAGGTAGCTATATTTTTAAAACATTAGTAAAATGAGTAGCACTGCTTTATATATTTTTTTCAAATATTTAATGTCTTAAGGACTATAGAAGACAACTGAATTCTTATATCCACTTCTGGATTCAATCTGTTGGGATATATTGTTTTGACTGAAACATATGAAAAAAAAATCTGCCCTCACAGAGACATGTTGTTGGAAAAAGGAAGAGTTATTTTTTAATAAAAGAATTATATCTTAGTATTACTGTGAAAATAGTTTTGAGCTCTCAGATCCCCTAAAATTGTCTAGAGTTCCCTGAGAAGTCCGTAGGCCACACTTTTAGAACCATTGATGTAGACTCTTGCCAAATAGTTTTTGGGCTATATTGGTGGAGGGAATATTCTCACTGGAAGTTAAAAAAATGAAATTGCATGTCCCAAAACACGAGCATGTTGGAGCCAGCTTGACCCTATGAGATCAAATTGTTAAATTTTCAGTATGAGCATTTACTTTTCAGAAGTGTGGAAATACTACAAATTAGGGTTTAATTTCTTTATTGTTTAAACTTAAGAAAGTGATGGAGAAAGCATTAATAATGAAGATTAAACTCAAGTGTATCATAGAGCCAGTCCTTAAACAATTACCAGCACAGCATCCCCTATGAGCAAATTAAGGCCCAGAGAGGTTAAGTAAGCTGCCCACTACAACACAGGTGAAAACAAGCAGTAGGGATGGGATTTGAATCCACTAGGTTCTAAATCCACTACTCTTTCACACTATTAACCTTCTTTTCTGACACTATCCCGACAATGCTCTGACTTGCCTTCATAATCATGTCTACATTTAAGGCTGGAAAAGCCAGTGAGAGTAACAGCTCTTTCTGGTAATGACTCTCATCAATAAGGAGGAATTTATTAGTAACATACAAGTAAGGGGAACCTTGGAGGATAGTGACTATTCTTTCTTAGAATTAGTGATGGAGAAAAAAAAGTATCAAGTAGGGAATACTTAAAAGCACCAGATCCCAATGGTTTATATCCAAAGGTAATGCTGAAATAACTTGCAGATGTTTTATTGTCAAGGTATATTCAGGGATCTTCAAAATGCTGTGAAGGATGAAATAGATGATGGAGAAAGTCAAGCACCTGGATTTTGAAATTCAGGGAAGTGATCCAAGTCTGAGAATCATAAACCAGTGAGCTTGACTTCAACTTACAATTGAATTGTCAACCAAAAATGGTGGTAGAGACCAATGTTGTAAACATCATTGTTACTAATGTTACATAAATTTAATTCCAATCTCCACTTTTCTTCACATAATATTGGAGGACCAAGGGAGAACTGCATATATGAGAGGAAAAGACATTTTCAGTGGTTCCTGATATCTCTAAGTCCCATAGCTATTTCTAAATTGTCAGAAATCTTTCCTTTCCTATTTTTCAAGCCATAATTTAAACTTAGTTCATACTACAACTCTGGTACTGTTCCTAATCTTGGAGGACATGCTCTGTGCTTTGAAAACAAAGACCTAGGTAAGGCACTGAATGCAGCTGACAACTTGCAAGGCTAACCTTTGCAACTTATTCGTCATGTTCAAAAAGATTAGAAACTGTCCTGAAAAGCCCAGTTTAGGTTAATTAACATTGCATCCAGGTTCTACGCAGTGTAAGATGCTTCTTTAATGTGAGTCCAAGCCTGCAAGCAAAACGTGGACAATTTCTCAATGAGGCACCAAATTAGCACTATAGAAACCAGGGTTGAGAAAAGGGATTGGGGTCAAAGCATGTCACATATCTTAAATAGTGTGCTGGAGTCTTTGAAGACATAACAGCCACATCTGATAAGGGAAATCTGATGTTTTCTGTAAAAGTACTCTTTTTCTTTTTAAAGAGTTGACAAGTTTCCACATCAGAGATTAATGGCAAGGGCAAAAGATCTTGAAATGGAGGTAAAGCACGGTACTAACAGAAAATTCTAAGCAGGGAAAAAGAAGTGAAGTAAGGTTCTGTTCTTTTTTAATGTAGTCAAAAATTTACTAATTGAGGTCATTAATCAATTGTATTTTAAAATGCCAAGATCACGTTATTAATCTATTGATTCAAAATCCTGTAAAAATAAAAAGTATTTAAATGAGGAAAAGAATTTCATTTGTAATTCCTTAAGGAAGGTCTTGCTAATATTATTTCAATATTACAGATGGAAAATGGAGTTTGAGTAACTCTTGTGCAGTCACACAGTTACTAATTGTCAAAAATCAAACTTATGTCTTGTAACTTAAAGTGGTTTGTTTTCTAGTTTCTCTACGAATCCTTATAAATTTAACAAAAGCTAAGCTATACAAAATAAAGTTATAGCAAGTAATTTAACTTGATTTAATTCAATAAACATTTTTAAATGTCTACTATGTGCCTGGACCCTTTTGTATCACTGCATTATCATGGAGAGGTTTATGTAGCTCAGTGAAACTATGACCTATGCTCTGCAAGGAAGATAGGTCCTAGTGGAGACTTCTGACAAAAGGTGATACACTGGAAGAGGAAATTGCAAACTGTTCCAGTGACTTTGCCAAGAAAACCTCATAGACAGTGGGGTCTGGTGTGCTATGGTCCACATGGTCACAAAGGGTCAGACAAGACTGAATGACTGAACAACAACAAATGTGCCAGGAATTATCTAGGCCTTATCCTTCTCCTGATCTCTAGTCCTACATCACCTACTGAACATTTTTAACTAGATTTGTTGCCATTATGTTATCCTCTGTATGCATAAAGCAGAACTGATCTTTTCCCCAAAACTCTCCACTTGTCTTAATTTCCTTATCACCATAAAGGCATAGTAGCTCTCTAGTTACCCATATTTACAACCTGCATGCCATCCTCAACTCTTCTCTCCTTTTCACCTCATATAATTAATCAATACTAAATGCTGACTTTTATCTTGACTATCTCCATGTCATCTATCTATCTATCTATCTATCTCCCTTCATTTTACTCACCTAGACTATTATAGTTATCTCCTAACTGGCTTCATTTCCTCAAGTTCTTCCCCATTCCAATTCAATATTCCAAATAGCCACCAAGTGATTTTCCTAAAGCACAGGTATAACATCTAACCTACTTAGGAAACTTCCCTAGCTCGCCAATACTTTCAGGATAAAATCTACAATCCTTCTTTTGGTATCTATAGCTCATCACAACATGACTCCATTACACCTTTCCAGCTTTCTCACACATTACTCCCTGCATCCACTCTATAGGACAGCAAAACTAACGTACTCATTGTTCCTCATACACATGTGACATCACATCTTCTTTCTATCTAACTTTACTCTGGCTATTCCCCTTTCCTGGAATATTCTCTGTCTTCTCATCAACTTCATAGTTTCCTTCAAGAACCATGTCAAGTATCACCAACTTTATAAGTGCATTCCTAATCTGCCCCCTAGTTGCCAGTACCTCAATGAGTCACATGGGGGAGGGATTAAAAATGAATATAGATAAATAGAAACCAATGTATATGTATACACATACACATTGATGTATATCATATATACAGACATCTATGTACACATATAAATATATACATACATCTAATATGTCTATACACACATACACACATATGTTATACAGATAGATAGATAGATATAGATATAAATATAGATATGGATATAGATATATAAGGGTTTGAGGCTGGGGAAACAAATCTGGGGTTGTCAAGAAAGTTTTGAGTAGCAGCTAATACCAGAGTTGGATGAGACTTAGGAATTCCTAGGTGTTGAGGTGAGGAAGGAGAGAGTTACAGTTAGCAGGGGGTTGAGGGTGAAGTATAATGGCCTGTCACAGGTAAGAGACAGCAAGTCATGTTTGAGGAAGAATTAGTAAGCCAATTTTACTGGGCTGTTGCCATAGTGAAGGAAAAGAGACCAACTGCCACTGTATTTTCTCAAGGAAAAGGCCAATTAATGGCAATGCTACTCCCAGAATGCGCTAGCATACACTGCCCTTCTTCTATGTGCACCTATGAAAAAGTACCTTCACACACTTTATTTTCTAGGAAGACAGGCCTAAAAATTCCAATATGTAACAGGGTATCTCTTACACATTCAGCAAAAGTTTTCAGTCTACCCACGTAAATAATGGAAAACCAGGCTAGAAAGATAGGCTGGAGCCAGATTGTGAAAGAACAAAGTTGCCAGGATTTTTTTTTTCCTAGAGGGGGTTGCGAAGCACTGAAGCTACTTGATAGAAAAAGTGAAATGGTTCAACCTCTGCTTGAAGAATGGGAATTTAATGGATAGTGTAGAAGATGCATTGGAGAGGACATTTATGAAACCATTACATGATCTGTATAATTTGTTTTGTCCTACTATCTCATTTGAAGACGAATCTAAGTGTATTTCCCAGACAATTGAGTTCATATTGTTATTTTAAATAAGAATAGTTATTTTAAAGAATTTTATGCTATATTTTCTTCCCCAACACCCCACTAATCTTTCTGTATACTTAGAGGAATTGTGATTAAATATTTAGTTTGGGGTGTGTGTGTGCGTGCGTGTGTGTGTGTGTGTGTGTGTGTGTGTGTGTGTATAATGCCAATCAGGGCAGCACATCTGAGGACTGCTGCTGTGATCAATTTTGTGGGTCCAATCGCACAGTATGGTGAACTCTATTTATTCAGCAATAAACCAAAGCACTGTTCAATAAAACAGATCATAACATTAATGGCAACATCCTTAAGCAAAGTATATTATGCAACATTCGTATATCCCATAACATCCTTAAGCAAAGCATATCATTTATCTCATATATCTCACATCACTCAGTATGTCATATGGCACATAGCATATATCATTGAATTCAGAGACATTCCCCAAAATACTTATTTACACAGGATGGGGACCCAGGCAAAGGTCTTCCTTAGCACAACACATCCTTAAGGGGTAGCAGAAAATACCACACTATCCACCCCTAGGTCACAGCAGGAACAGCACCCTACACAGTATATATCATTGCATCCTCAAACAGGGGGTCCCAGGCTAGGGTCTTCCCTAACATGACACATCCTTAAGGGGTAGCAGAAAATATGATACCATCCACAGGTGTGGATGTAAGGTCACAGTAAGAACAATCTCCTTAATCATTATGAAGCATTCAAGTAAAGTCTTCTTTCATCTTGACCCAAGGTTGACTGCCTAGTCTCATGGCTCCTCCTCTGTAGGCCAACCACTCCCGACTCTCCCCTGGTTTCACACGTGGGCAACTCTCTGCTTCTGCACCATGCCCCAGATCATGGGGACTGCTCCAATCCAAGCTCCTGCCTGAAAGCAGGCTCCAGGGGTTCCTGCCCACTGCTTCTGTTTCTGGAAAAACAAAACTTAAGAGGGCAGCAACACATACCACCAACACCACCATCACAATTTACCTCCAAAGTCCAGAGGCTCTCTATTAATGGCTCAGTTCACTTTAATAGCTCTCAAAAGGGGCTTAAGTTAAGCCTTCTTTCTGTGGGCAGGTCTCTGCCCTAAAGCTCCACTTGCTTCCACTCACCTTTAAAGTTCAGAGGTTCCTTCAGCAAGTCTCTGCCTTAAAAGGTCTCCTCAATCTTGGAGATCTCCTCTTTGCTCTAGAGATCTCCTCCTGGCTCTTTTAGGTTTCTTGCCAGCTCTTTTACATTTCCTCTCAGCTCCTGACACTCACAGCTCATTCTCTTTATCTCTTTGCAATGCTGGCAGCTCTCTTGACACTGACTCGTTCTCAGTCTTTCTTCTCATTGCTGGCAGCTCTCTATGTCTTCTCCTCAATGCCTTCTAGATGTCTGCTTCTCTCCTTATATACAGTTCTGGCTGGCATCTAATTGACTAGAACTCAGGTCTCTAATTGGCTGAATTCATGCACATCTGATTCACTAGAACTCAATACACATACAAGTCTCTGATTGGCTAAAACTCTACACACATTCAATGCAGCAAAAATCCTTCTTTGCTTGCCATTACAGTGTATGTGTGTAAACCTTATGTATATGTATTTATATATAATCTCTATACCCAAAAAATGTCCCTTAATAAGATACTGTATTTTTTTATTGTATCCCAACAATGCCTACCATGGTTTCTTGCACTCTTTAGGTGCTTAATAAATATTAATTGATTCCATTTAAAATAATTGCAGACAATATAAGATACTCGGGATCTACCTGCTAAGACAAAACCAGAAACTATGTGAACACAATTTCAAAACACTTTTCGTGCACAAAAATTCAAACCTAAACAATTGAAGAAATATAATTTGTCATGGGTAGGCTGGGTCAATATAATAAAAATGACACTTATGCCTAAATCAATTTACTTATTCAGTGCCATGACAATCAAATTACAAAATTATAAAATACCAAACATTTTTGAGATAAAAAAATTCATCTGAAAGAACAAGAGATCAAGAATATCAAGGGAATCAATGAAACAAAATATTAAGGAAAGTGGCCTAGTAGTACCATATTTCTTTTTTTTTATTTTTTTTATTTTTTTTTATTTTTTAAATGCAATTTATTTATTTAACATATTTGGTTTTCAGCATTGATTTTCACAACAGTTTGAATTACAAATTTTCTCCCCATTTCTACCCTCCCCCCCCACTCCAAGATGGCTTATGTTCTGGTTGCCCTGTTCCCCAGTCAGCCCTCCCCTCTATCACCCCCCTCCCCTCTCATCCCCTTTTCCCTTCCTTTCTTGTAGGGCAAGATAAATTTCTACGTCGCATTGCCCATGTATCTTATTTTTTAGTTGCATACAAAAACTTTTTTTGTTTTTGAACATCTGATTTTAAAACTTTGAGTTCCAAATTCCCTTCCCTCTTCCCTTCCCACCCACCCTCCCTAAGAAGTTGAGCAATTCAACCTAGACCACACATGTATTATTATGTATAACCCTTCCACAATACTCATGTTGTGAAAGGCTAACTACATTTTGCTCCTTCCCAACCCATCCCGCTTTATTGAATTTTCTCCCTTGACCCTGTCCCCTTTCCAAAGTGTTTGTTTTGATTACCTCCACCCCCATCTGCACTCCACTCCATCATCCCCCTGCCTTTTATTTTTTTTTTTTATCTTCCTCCCTCTTCTTTCCTGTGGGGTAAGATACCCAACTGAGTATGTATGGCATTCCCCCTCAGGCCAAATCTGATGAGAGCAAGGTTCACTCATTCCCCCCTCACCTGCCCTCTCCCCTCCTCCCATAGAGCTGCTTCCTCTTGCCACCTTTATGCGAGATAATCCACCCCATTCTATCTCTCCCTATCTCCCTCTCTCAGTATGTTACTCTCTCATTCCTTAATTTCATTTTATTTCTTTTAGCTATCTTCCCTTCATCCTCAACTCACCCTGTGTCTGCTCTCCCTCTTTTACATATATATATATATATACATAAACACATATATATATACACATACATACACATACACATAGATATATACATACATACACATTCACTTATATATATACATAAACATATATATACATATACATATACATACATATATATATATATATATATATATATGCATATTCCCTTCAACTACCCTAATACTGAGGTCTCATGAATCATACTCATCATCTTTCCATGTAGGAATGTAAAAAAAACAGTTCAACTTTAGTAAGTCCCTTGCAATTTCCGTTTCTTGATTACCTTTTCATGCTTCTCTTGATTCTTGTGTTTGAAAGTCAAATTTTCTATTCAGTTCTGGTCTTTTCACTGAGAAAGCTTGAAAGTCCTGTATTTTATTGAAACTCCATATTTTGCCTTGGAACATGATACTCAGTTTTGCTGGGTAGGTGATTCTAGGTTTTAATCCTAGCTCCATTGACCTCCGGAATATCGCATTCCAAGCCCTTCGATCTCTCAATGTAGAAGCTGCCAGATCTTGGGTTATTCTGATTGGGTTTCCACAATACTCAAATTGTTTCTTTCTGGCTGCTTGCAGTATTTTCTCCTTGATCTGGGAGCTCTGGAATTTGGCAACAATATTCCTAGGAGATTTCTTTTTGGGATCTATTTGAGGAGGCGATCGATGGATTCTTTCAATTTCTATTTTGCCCTGTGGCTCTAGAATATCAGGGCAGTTCTCCTTGATAATTTCCTGAAAGATGGTATCTAGGCTCTTTTTTTGATCATGGCTTTCAGGTAGTCCAATAATTTTTAAATTCTCTCTCCTGGATCTATTTTCCAGGTCAGTGGTTTTTCCAAGGTGATATTTCACATTGTCTTCCATTTTTTCATTCCTCTGGTTCTGTTTTATAATATCCTGATTTCTCATAAAGTCACTAGCTTCCACTTGCTCCAATCTAATTTTTAAAGTAGTATTTTCTTCAGTGGTCTTTTGGACCTCCTTTTCCATTTGGCTAATTCTGCCTTTCAAGGCATTCTTCTCCTCATTGGCTTTTTGGAGCTCTTTTGCCATTTGAGTTAGTCTATTTTTTAAGGTGTTGTTTTCTTCAGTGTATTTTTCAGTATTTTTTTGGGTCTCCTTTAGCAAGTCATTGACTTGTTTTTCATGGTTTTCTCGCATCCTTCTCATTTCTCTTCCCAATTTTTCCTCTACTTCTCTAACTTGCTTTTCCAAATCCTTTTTGAGTTCTTCTATGGCCTGGGGCCAGTTCATGTTTTTCTTGGAGGCTTTGGTTGTAGGCTCTATGACTTTGTTGTCTTCTTTAGGCTGTATGTTTTGGTCTTCTTTGTCACCAAAGAAAGAATCCAAAGTCTGAGACTGAATCTGGGCGCATTTTCGCTGCCTGGCCATATTCCCAACCAACTGACTTGACCCTTGAGTTTTTCAGTGGGGTATGACTGCTTGTAGACTAACGAGTTCTATGTTCTACGTTTGGGGGGGAGGTGCCAGCTCTGTCAGAGCCGCACTCCTCCTTCCCCAAGGACCCCCAGTCCAGACTGGGCTTAGATCTTCAGCAGGCTGTTGCACTCCTGCTCTGATCCGCCACTTAATTCCTCCCACCAGGTGGGCCTGGAGCCGGAAGTAACAACAGCTGTAGCTGCCCCACCTCCGCTGCCCCCGGGGCTGGAAGCCGAACCGCGAACTCCTTCCACTCCCGCAGCTTTTCCCACTAACCTTCTCCGCAGTCTTTGGTGTTTGTGGGTCGAGGGGTCTGGTAACTGCCGCAGCTCACATATTCAGGGCGCTAGGGCCCCCTCCGCCCGGCTTCTGGTCTGGATCATCCACGCCGCTCAGGCTGGGCTCTGCTCCACCCCGTTCCCAGCTCCCAGCTCTGTGTGGAATAGACCTCACCCAGAGACCATCCAGGCTGTCCTGGGCTGGAGCCCTGCTTCCCTCTGCTGTTCTGTGGGTTCTGCCATTCTAGAATTGGTTCAGAGCCATTTTTATAGATTTTTGGAGGGACTCGGGTACGGAGCTCACTCTAGTCCGTGTTTACCAGCCGCCATCTTGGCTCCGCCCCAGTAGTACCATATTTCAAATTGTATTACAAAGTGGTAATCATCAAAACAATCTAGTGCAGGCTAAAGAATAGAGTGGTTGATCAATGCAATAAAATAGGTACAAAATACACAGTAGTAAATGAGCACAATAATACAGTGTTGGACAAACTCAAAGATCTGAGATTTTGGAATAAGAAATCATTACATAACAAAATTTGCTGGGAAAACTGGAAAGCAATTTGGCAAAAACTAAGTATAAACCAACATCTTACACAGTATAACAAGATAGAGTTGAAATGGGTAGATGATTTGGACATAAAGGGTGATGTCATAAGTAAGTTGAGGTTCCTGGAATATTTTATCTGTCAGATTTATGGATAAGAGAAGAATTTATGACTGGAGATAAAGAACATTATGTAATGTAAAATAGATAATTTGGATTACATCAATTTAAAAAAACGGTTTGTGCCAATAAAACAAATGCAGGCAATATTAAAGGGAAAACAGAAAAAAATGGGGAAAAATTAACAGCAATTTTCTCTGATAAATATCTCATTCCTCTAGTACACAGAGATCTTAGTCAAATTTATAAGAATATGAGTCATTTTCCAACTGATAAATTGTCAAGGAATATGAATAGACATGTTTGTTTAGATTTAAATTTATTTATCTATTTTAGTTTTCAATATTCACTTCCACAAGATTTTGAGTTGCAATTATCTTCAAATCTTTCCCTTCCTCCCACCCCATGATGGTGTGCATTCTGATTACCCTTTCCCCCAATCTTCTCTCCCTTCTATTACCAACCCTTCTCTTATTCCCTTCCCCCCCTACTTTCCTGTAGGGTAAAGATGGATTTTTGTACCCAAATGAGTGCGTATGTTATTCCCTCTTTGAGCCAATTCTGATTAGAGTAAGGTTCACTCACTCCCTCTCACCTCCCCCCTTATCCCCTCCACTGTAAAAACTTTTTTTCTTGCTTTTTAAGGCATTCTTCTCCCCATTGCCTTTTTGGACCTCTTTTGCCATTTGGGTTAGTCTATTGTAAGGCATTATTTTCCTCATTTTTGGGGAGAGATCTCCTTCAGCAAGCTGTTGACTTTTTTATGATGTTCCTGCATCATTCTCATTTCTCTTCCCAATTTTTTCTCTACTTCTCTTACTTGATATTTAAAACGCTTTTGGAGCTCTTCCATGGCCTTTGAAAAATTAATACTTTTTTTGGAGACTTTGGATATAGGAGCTTTGATTTTGTTGTCTTCTGTGGGTATGTTTTGATCTTTCTTTTCATCAAAGTATTCTATAGTTTGAGTTTTTCCACTGTTTGCTGATTTTCTTTAGCCAATTACTTGACTTGTTCACTCATTCTTAAGGTATGGCTCTGCTTACAGTGTAAAATACGTAATATCCCAAGCTTCAGGGGTTTCATGCAGCTGTTTTCAGAGATGCTTCTAGGGATCTGTAAGTTTTCCGTTCTTCTAAGGTGGTATGATCTAAGGAGAAGTGTTTACTCCTCTCTTGGCCTGTGCTCTGATCAGTGAGTGACCACAAGCACACTTTTCTGTCCTGGAACTATGAGAAGGGTCCCCAGTCCATGGGTGCTACAAGCTATGCTATGCTAGTCCTCTTCCTCACCCCAAGCCTGCCACCCAGGACTGTGACCCAAATCCAAGTATGGGCAAAGCAACAGAATCCTGTGTCAGTGCCAGCAAACAGATCCCGATAATCTCCTTCTGATCAATGCTTCCATCTCCTTATTATCTCTGGACTGACAGTTCTGGAAGGAGAAGCTGCTGCTGTCACTGCTGCCCCAGGGCTGCTCTGTGGCCAGGGCCGGTGTGCACTCCTCTATTACCCAGGCCCGGCAGACCTTTCCCACTCATCTTCTAAGTTGTTTTTGGCATTTATGGGTTGAGAAGTCTGGAAACTGCCACAGCTGCCTATGATTCTGACCCCTGAGGCCTGCTCTAGGTTTGATGAGGGACCCAATCTATGCTGGTGGGGTCCACCCTGGACTGCTCTCCTCTCCTAGCCCAGCACAAGTGACCTTTCTGGTCGACCCCCCAGGTTGTGTTGGGCTGGAAATTTGTTTCACTCTATCTTTTTGTGAGTTCTACTGCTATAGAATTCATTTAGTGTCATTTTACAGGTATTTAAAGCAGTTTAGGGGAGCACTCAAGTGAGTGCCTGCTTTTACTCCATTATCTTGGCTCCACCCAGATGAAATTCTTTGAACAGGCAGTTTTCAATAGAAGAAATAAAAGCTATTTATATCCATAAGGAAAAATACTCTAAATCACTATTGTTTAGAGAAATACAAATTAAACAACTCTGAGGTAGAACTTCATGTTTATCAGATTGGCTAATATGACAAGAAAGGAAAATGGAAAAACGTTGGAGAGGATGTTGAAAAATTGGAACACTAATTCCTGTTAGGTGGATTTGTGAATTGATCCAACCATTCTAGAGAGAAATTTGGGACTATGTCCAAAGGGATGTAAAACTATATATCCTCTTCAACCTTGCCAGTATTAGTTCTGTACACCAAAGAGATCAAAGGAAAAGGAACTTTATATACAAATGTATTTATAGCAGTTCTTTTTGTGGTAGCACAGAACTGAAAATTGAAGTGATGTCTGTCAATTAAGGAATGACTGAATGAAGCGTGATATATAATTGTGATGGAATACTATTGTGGTATAAGAAATGAAGAATAGAATGCTTTAGAGAAAAAAAAACTGAGAAGATTTACATGAGCTGATGCAAAATGAAAAGAGCAGAACAAGAAGTACAATATGCACATTAACAGCAATACTGTATGATAATTAACTGTGAACAGCTTAGCTATTCTTAGCAATATGATCATCCAAAACTATTCTGAAGAACTTGTAATTAAAAATTCTATCTAGCTGCAGAGAAAGAATTGATGGAGTCTAAATGAAGGATGAATCATACTCTTTAAACTTTCACTATTCTTATTTTGTTGGTCTTCATTCTTTTGCAACGTGGCTAATAGGGAAATGTTTTGCGTGACTGCATATTTATAATCTATATCAAAATGTTTACCTTCTCATGAAGTGGGGTGGTGGGGAGGAAGGGAGGTAACTGGAACTCAGAATTTTAAACAAAAGTGGAAGTTAAAAAATTGATTTACATGTAACTGAGAAAATATTTTAAAAAAATAAATACAGAGATTCATTGAACACGGGAAAAATTACTTGGCTTCTTGTCTACCATGCAAAGTTATCTCAATAATATACAGGTCAAAACTGTAGTGTGTGTCAACTTTTGATTTTGGAGTAAAATAGCCTGATATATCCCTTGAGCATTCATAGGTAGTGAATGAACTAAGATAGAACAAAGTAATGCAGAAATTCAAGGCCATATTGGAGAATAGGGAAAGAAAATGAGCAATGGCTTTGTTCTGATGCATATAGGCTCTGGATATCAAGCCAAAAGGGACCAACGAAGAGGAAGCTGAAAAAAAGAGAGACTGATGTAAAAGGTAAGTTGAACTGCTCAGTAAAAAGAAAAAAAAATCTTTTTTTCAGGAATTGTCATAGCATCTCTTGCTTCCCTTTGTGTGCTGAGGAAAGAAAATGGAAATCATCTGAAAGAAAGTATCTCCATTATCTTTCCAGGGAGGAAGAGTAATACTGAATAATTAAGTCTTAATTATTATTGGAATCAAATTCTGTGGGAAAAACAATAGTAAGATCCCAAATATAAGCTATACTAGATTTTTAAAAATTTTATAGTAATAAAGATTCAAGGTATGCAAAAATCTAGTAAAATTCTTAAGAATTTCTGGTTATAATTTTCAAAGAAAGATGGGAAGGGAATTTTTTTAATGAAATGGTTTGACTTTACAGGGATAATCAAAGTCAAGGCTAAATTTTTTATATCCTACTCTGAAATTGAGTGGTTACCATAGAAACCACAGATTGTGGCTTGAGTCTTTGCAAATCAAAGATAATACATTTCAGGGACAGGGAAGATGATTTCTGTAAAGAGCATCAGACTGAGAATCAGGAGACTTGGATCTAAGACCCAGGCCTTCCATTAACTCTCTCAGTGACCTTAAGTGAGTCACTTAACCTCTGGTACTCATATCTATAAAATAAGCCTATTGAATTGGATAATCTCTAATATTCTTTCATTATAATATTATTTGAAAAAAGGGAGCTAAGAATTGTAGGATGAATAGACTATGTTTCAGGGTATTTTTTCTAGGAGCTAAGGCAGGCTACCACAGAAATATTAGACCAATACCCTTGTACTGAGGCAGCTCCTTTTGAGTGAATGTTTTTTGGCTCTGGAGGAAGTAACGTAAACCTTAAGAAATGTAATTATTTCAAAGGATCTGCCTAAAATGCAAGTAAAGTAAGTGGACAAATAAGAAGGCATAGGGGTTAAACTAAGTTTAATGAAGCAAATATTTATATAAGACACTAGAAATTTTGTTGTATTTGGGGGGAGGAGTTCTACATCAATGATTTCACTGGTATGGGTGAAATTCTGTTGTGGAAACCTCCTCCAATGATGTATATCAGCAATTCATTCAAGTAAAGAACATTTATTAAGCAGTTACTGAGCTAGTCACTGTGTTAAACACTAGAGATACAAACCCAATAAATGAATCAATCTTAATTATAAGGAACTTCTATAACTGTAGTTTTAGAGAGTTACTTAAAGTATTGAGGTTAAATGACATATACAGTCAAACTTATGTGGATAGAATGTATCAAAAGCATATCTTGAACCCAGGTCTTCCTGACTCCAAATCTAGTCCCTATCCAGTACACCAAAGGTTCTTAAACATGGGGTTCAATGGACTGATTTCAAAGATTCCACAAAGTAGAATGAGAAAAATATATGAACACATGTTTCTATTATATTTTTCTACTTAATAGATGCATCAAGGTAATACAGTGGATAAAGCACTGGACCTACAGCCAGGAAGAACTGAGTAAAAAATCTGACCTCAGATACTTACTAGCTGTGCAACCCTGGGCATGCCACTTAATTTCTATTTACTTCAGTTTCACCATACATAAAATAGAGACAATAATTGCCACTACATTCCAGAATTGTCAGAATAAAGTGAGATAATCATTGTAAAATGCTTTATGAACATTAAAACACTACATAGATGCTAGCCATTATCAACTGAAATTTAGCATTTCCTTCAAGTATGAATTTTAAAAATACATATTATTCTGAGAAGTAGACCACAGGATTCACCAGACTACCAAATGGATCGATCATGTGTACAACTCCTCCCAGTCCACCATGCTCACATAGTCATTTACATTGTACCATGATGCCTCTTTAAGAATCTGAAATAGAAACACACAAAGAAGTCTTTGACCTCCAAGAGCTTCTATTTTTCCTAGAACAATGCACTTCAATAATACTCAAACCTGATTTTGCCAAAGAAACATTTCTTGATTGAGTGCAAGAGAGGCAGAAAGTTTGTTAACCAATTGACTTAATTTCCTAACTTAGAACAGAAGTTTAAATACTTAAACTAAAGAGGGTAGTGACAAAATGAACACTTATTTTGTCTAATAACTAGCCTATCTAATTTGACAGAAGCTTATAATTAACCATTTTTGGCCACAACTCTTTTAAAATATCCTACTAAATTATATCACTGTTGTAATCTACATCAATAGAGGAAATGTCGATGCTGAAAATATTACAGATTCTTCATGTATCAATGAAAAGCATGTGAAAAAAAATATCAGGAGAAATTGTCAGTATGAAGAAAGAAAATCAAATCAATGAAACCATGTATTGTGACATATGAGCAGCACAGCGAAGTCTGAAATAGACCCAGATTCGAGGCTGCTTTCTGAGGCTGAATGCCAAAGGTTATTGTTGCAAGGAAGGACCAAGAAAGGTCAGTTGGAGACACAGAGGCATTTCCATATAATTTTCCCTCTGGTGTAGATAGGAAAGACAAGGAAGGAAGGAAAACATGTGAAAGGGGAAAAAACAGCAAGTAGAGTGAATTATAATTTCAAGGAAACAAATATATTAGGAGAGGATTGAGAGTATCTTAGAACATTCACCAAAATGGGGGCAGAGCTGATAAAATATATGAAAAGGTAAGACTAGCCCAGTTCTGACCGCATAAAATCTGCATAGAATAAACAACTGGAAGATGAAACTTTATAAGAAGAATAGTAGGACAAACAAAGCATTGAGGAAAACTATTAAATACAAAAAAAGGAAGCATTCAAACCCAGAAGGAGAGAGATTTATTTTGGATTATCAGTTAAGAAATCACAGAGGTGAAGTACATTGCTTTCTTTCCCATAACTCAGAAGCAAGTTATAAAACTAAACTTTGAGCTAGAAGATACATATTTGAACCAGCCAACAAATAGGGAATAAATAAGAGAAAAAACGACCTCTAATGGGATTGATACCTTTGCTAGACAACAGTCAGATGACCACTAAGGGGGAAAAAAGGGTATTAAGAATCTCTGGATTGGGTGGAGCCAAGATAGTGCCTGGATAGCAGGGACTTGCGTGAGCTCCCCACCAGGTCCCTCCAAAAACCAGTAAAAATGTCTCTGAACAAATTCTAGAACTGCAGAACCCACAAAAATGACAGAGGGAAGCAGGGCTCCAGCCCAGGACAGCTTGGATGGTTGCTGGGCAAGGTCTATCACATGGAAATGGGAGCAGAGTGGAGCAGATCTTAGCGTGAGCCGCAACAGGACTAACCAGAACAGGAGCTAGTGTCCTGAATCAGTGAGCTGTGGCAGTTACCAGACTTCTCGACCCACAAATACCAAAGACAACAGAGAAGAATTGCAGAGCCCATGAAATAGCAGAGGGAAGCAGGGCTCCAGCCCAGGACAGCCTGGATGATCATTGGGTAAGGTCTATCATGCACAGAGCTGGGAGCAGAGCAGAGTAGAGCCCAGTATGGGCAGAGGTAGGACCAAGCAGACCGGGAGCTGGGTGGCAGAGGCTCTAGCACCTTGAATCAGTGAGCTGTGGCAATTACCAGACATCACAACCCACAAACACCAAAAACAACAGTGAAGGTTAGGGTGAAAAGCTGCAGGGGACAGAGTGAAAGAAGTTTGCAGTTTGGCCACCACCCTGGGGGTGCAGCAGGGGTGGGGCAGGCACAGAACTACCGCTGCAGTTGCTTCTGGCCCCAGGCCCACCTGGTGGGAAGAATTAAGTGGCAGATGAGTGCGGGAGTGCAGAGCCTGCTTAAGATCTGAGTCCAGTCTGGGTTGGTGCTTCTTGGGGGAGCAGAAGCACTGGTGTGGCAGAGCTGGCTGTACAGAAATAACTCTGAAAACAAGAGAGCATCCAATTAAGCTTAGAACAAAGTACTTTCTACAAGCAGTCATACCCGACAAAAAACTCAAGGGACAGGTAGTTGGCTAAGAACATGGCCAGGCGGTGAAAACGGACTAAGATTCAGACTCAGACTTTGGAATCTTTCTTTGGTGACAACGAAGGCCAAAACATACAGAAGAACAAGTCAGTAAAGTCAAAGAGCCTACATCAAAACCTCCAAGAAAAATATGAACTGATCTCAGGCCCTGGAAGACCTCAAAGAAGATTTGGAAAAGCAAGTTAGAAAAGTAGAGGAAAAATTGGGAAGAGAAATGAGAATGATGCAACAAAACCATGAAAAACAAGTCAATGACTTGCTAAAGGAGACCCCAAAAATACAGAAGAAAACAACACCTTAAAAAATAGACTAGCTCAAATAGCAAAAGAGCTCCAAAAAGCCAATGAGGAGAGTGCCTTGAAAGGTAGAATTAGCCAAATGGAAAAGGAGGTCCAAAGGACCACTGAAGAACATACTACCTTAAAAATTAGATTGGAGCAAGTGGAAGCAAGTGACTTTATGATAAATCAAGATATTTTAAAACAGAGTCAAAGGAATGAAAAAGTGGAAGACAATGTGAAATATCGCATTGGAAAAACCACTGACCTGGAAAATAGATTTGGTGAGAGATAATTTAAAAATTATGGGACTACCTGAAAGCCATGATCAAAAAAAAGAGCCTAGATATCATCTTTCAAGAAATCATCAAGGAGAACTGCCCTGGTATTCTAGAGCCAGAGAATAAAATAGAAATTGAAAGAACCCACAGATCGCCTCCTGAAAAAGATCCCAAAAAGAAAACTCCTAGGAATGTTGTCACCAAATTCCAGAGCTCCCAGATCAAGGAGAAAATACTACAAGCAGCTAGAAAGAAGCAATTTGAGTATTGTGAAACACAATCAGAATAACACAAGATCTAGCAGCTTCTATATTAAGGGATCGAAGGACTTGGAATACGATATTCTGGAGGTCAATGGAGCTAGGATTAAAACCAAGAATCAACTACCCATCAAAACTGAGTATCATGTTCCAAGACAAAATATAGACTTTCAATAAAATAGAGGACTTTCAAGCTTTCTCAGTGAAAAGGCCAGAGCTGAATAGAAAATTTTATTTTCAAACACAAGAATCAAAAGAAGCACAAGAAGGTAAACAAGAAAGAGAAATCACAAGGGACTTAACTAAAGTTGAACTGTTTTGTTTACATTCCTACATGGAAAGATGATGTGTATGATTAATGAGATCTCAGTGTTAGGGTAGCTGAATGGAATATATGTGTGTGTGTATGTACGTATGTATGTATGTATATATATGTGTATATATATATGCATATATATTTATGTGAATATATATGTGTGTGTGTATATATATATATATATATATATATATATATATATACACATAGACATAGGGCACAGGGTGAGTTGAATATGAAGGGATGATATCTAAAAAAATAAAACAAAATTAAGGGATGAGAGAGGAATATATTGAGAGAGGGAGAAACTGAGAGACAGAATGGGGTAAATTGTCTCATATAAAAGTGGCAAGAAAAATCAGTTCTGTAGGAAGGGAAGAGGGGTCAGGTGAGGGGGAATGAGTGAATCTTGCTCTCATCGGATTTGACCTGAGGAAAGAATAACATACTGTTTCAACAATCTGGCTAGCATCTGCTATGGGGGTGAAAGACCAACAGAAGTCCAACAATAAGCATGCTACCAGCACGCTGCAAAACCCCAGGCTCTTTTGATTTGCTTTACTAAGGAAAGCAACGTTAAGTGATTGACGAGTTTAATTTAATCCATCATAAAAATATCATTCACTTAATTCAGGGGGAAAAGCCAGCACCCTAAAATTCAGGGCAAATTACAAACAAATTACAAACATGGACAGACAGACCGAATACAACTCATCGTTACTAACATCTGAGTTCAGCCCGGGAGCTCATAACAAGGGCTGGTCCAGAGTCACAGGCACCACCATTGCTATGGGTAAGAGCTCCAAAAAAAGAGAAAGCCAACCCCTGGTTTTATATCTTTTTCAGGGTCAAGGGTGAGTCACACATTCGACTCACCCACATGACCTAGAATCATCACAAAGAAGCGACTTAAACCCACTTGGCTAAAAAGTCTCTGATTCCCATACATGTCACTCAAACTCATGTGCAAACTAGGCCCTCCCCTGAGGCAAGGAGTTCATCAAGGACTCCCAAACCTAATCAAGGAAATGAAGGCCAAGCTTTTCAACGCCACTAGGTTGAACTTGGTGCTAAGAGCCCATTTTGTTTAGCAGCACACATAAACACTCAATTGAGTATCTTCCCCCACAGGAAAGAAGGAGGATGAAGACAAAAAAGGGGGGATGATAGAAGGGAGGACAGATAAGGGGAGGAGGTAATCAAAAACAAACACTTTCAAAAAGGGACAGAGTCAAGGGAGAAAATTGAATAAAGGGGGATAGGTTAGAAAGGAGCAAAATGTAGTTAGTCTTTCACAACATGAGTATTGTGGAAAGATTTTACATCATGATATGAATGTGGTCTATGTTGAATTGCTTACCTTCTTAGGGAGGGTGGGTGGGGATGGAAGAGGGGAGAGAATTCAGAACTCAAAGTTGTAAAAACAGATGGTCAAAAAAAGTTTTTCCATGCAAACAGGAAATAAGCTATACGGGCAATGGGCCATGAAAATCTTACTTTCCCTACAGGAAAGTAAGTGAAAAGGGGATGGGATGGGAGGGGAGTGGGGTGACAGAAGGGATGGCTGACTGGGGAATGGGGCAACCAGAATATATGCCATCTTGGAGTAGGTGGGAGGGTAGAAAGGGGGAGAAAGTTCATAATTCAAACTCTTGTGAAAATCACTGTTGAAAACTAAACATATTAAATAAATTAAATTAAATAAACAGTATTAGGAGACATTATTTAAGAAGTCAGGGAATGGATACCTGATGTGGCATATCTACAACAATCACTTAGAAAAGGGATTTTTAACCAGGCATCTGTAAACTTATTTTTATTTAATATTTTGATATCTATATTTTAATATAAATCATTTCTTTTGTAATCCTTTGTATTTTGTTTTATGTATTTAAAAACATTCTTCTAAGGAGTCCACAGCCTTTAATAGTATTTTTCATACATCCCCAACACCAAAAAAGATTAAGAACCCACAAATTACAGGATGGGAGTTTCCGTTGATTGAATAGATAATATTCATTTTAAAAAGGATATGTTTGTTTTAAGAGAAATGTCTCAGATTGATGTCATTAAGTGAAGAGTAAAGGAAATGAATGAATGAGACAGAAAGATATGTTGTTGCTAAGGCCTCACAGTAAGAAAAATTGCTAGTAAATTCATGAATCAGTTCTATTGATAGCTCTGTGACAGTAAGGAAAATTGTGGTTATTTTAAGTAAATCCTTATATCCTAATTGTATGTGTGTATAAAAATACTGAAAACCTACAGAGACATCTTAAAAGTGTGATATTCAAACATACTTATTTCATTTCAGCTATGAATCTTTAAATGATAGGAATAAAATACAGAAAGGTCCCAATGTGATAGAAGGTTAGAGCTTGAGGAAATCTTAGGGACCACTTAATTCAATTTAATCATTGTGGATATAAAGCATCTAGGGCCTAGGAACATCATGGTCCCAGTTAAGTTCTGGGAGATGGACTTAGAAGTCAGGTCTCTTGACCATATCCAGTATTCATTTCACTATGAAGTTAGAAGACTTTAGTTCAAAATAAAATAAAATAATATTCATTAATAACAGAAATGTAAACAGAACTCTAAAGAGGTCTGCTGTAATGACTAGTTATAGTTGTGTATAGGAAAATGTTATACAAGACTCTAATCTTGGAAAAAATTAGAAGAAAAGATTTATAGATGGTTTTGTCAGCTTTAAAAAAATAGGTGATGCAATTGGGTTAGGGTAGGATTGTAGAGAAAAAGATTTCAGGGAGTCAAAAGTAATTTGATTGGAAAATCTGACCTGTTTATATCAATCATCTTACACTGAAACCCTGTTCTTCTTCCCAAATTCTTATTTTTACATTTGTTGATGGCCCTACAATTCTCTATCAGCCTTCACATCATCTTCGACTCTTCTTTTTCACTCCTTATGCATGTGCAATTACTTGCCAAGTCCTAATAGTTTGGAAATTTGTCCATTTCTTTCTGTTCCCTCTGCTACTACCCTAGTTTAGGTTCTGACTGAGTCTTCCTGGAATTATTGGAAGCATGATCTAATTGGTCGGCCACCTTGATTTCAGTGTTTTTCCTCTCCAGGCCATTCTTTACAAAACTGCCTTTTAAAATCTTTCTCTTTTTTGAAAAATTAAATGATAGTTTGTGTTTTTTTTGTTTTTATATGACCTTAATTTCTTAATATATGTATGTATATGTGTGCTATGAATATTTTGATGCATTGGACCTTTCTTTCTGTCTTTTATTTCCTTGGAGTACATAAATTATTAGTTATTTAATAGAATTCCAAATTGTTTTCTAGAAAGTTTGACCAATCTACAGCTGTTTAATAACAGTGTTGCTAGCAGCTGCTACTGTGGCTGTGTAAGACCAACCACACCAGCACACAGAAGGGATGCCAGCATAGGATCTTTGCTCTGCTTTTCTAAGGAAAGCAATTTTAAGGAGTTAACAATCTCACTTCAGTTAAACATACATATAATAATTTCCTTAGTTCAGAGAAAAGTCAGCACACTGAACTTCAGAGGAAATACATACAGAAATTACAAACAGAAAATATCCACAGATCAAATAACACAAACCAGTACACAGGCTTCTAGCTTTCTGTCCAAACATCTCAGTACATAGTTACCAGGGAAGCACTAATGTCTGGGTTTTCATGCTGGGGGTCTCTTAATAATGGCTGCCCTGGGCATCTGTCTAGTAGAATCACATGACACCCTTCTCATGAGAGCCCCAAACCACACACTTACCTCCAGCATATATACCCTTCTTAGAGCCCAAAGGCTTCATATCTAATCAGCAAAAGGGTGTGGGCCTGGGGTTTCACACCTAGTAAGACTTAATCAAAGGCACTTGATTTCTTTAGCATTCTCAAAGAGAAAACAGCAAAAAACAGTTCCACCCTTCTTAACTTTATAAGCTCCTTCAAAAATGTCCCACCATGCCTGTTTTTCACAGTCCCTGTAATATTAGCTAATAACATCTCTTCTCATTTTTGACAATTTAACACATCAAAGTGAAATCTCAGATCATAATGTTTTGTGATTGAACAGACACTATCATGCCATTCTTCAGCTCAAAATATAGAATCTACATTATCTACAGTACTCCCTTCTCTGGAATTCAGAGCCCTTCAAGGTGTGGCTCCAACCTCCCTTTCTCCTTGTTTTTGCATTACTCCCCTTAATCATAGATTGTTTCATCCATACTAGAGATCTAGCTCCTCCCTGATCCCATCTGCTCCTTTCTATAAATTTTTATTTGTTCACCTGCACCTCCATGTACAGAATGATAAGAAATAAGAAATGAAGGATCATATCATCATAGATTTGGAGGGAGAAGGGAACCTTAGAGAATATCGTCATTTTTTTTGAGGGGTAAGGCAGGACTATTGGGGTTAAGTGACTTGCCCAAAGTCACACAACTAGTAAGTGTGTCAAGTGTCTGAGGCCAGATTTGAACTTAGGTCCTCCTGACTCCAGGGCCAGTACTCTACTCACTGCACCACCTAGCTACCCCAATATCTAGTCATTTTAAAGATGAGGAAAGTAAGGACCATGGAAATTCAGAGACTCACCTGAAGTCATATAGGTTGTAACTAACAGAGTTAGGATTTAAAACAATTTTGCAAATCAAAATTTAATGTTCTTCCCATTGAGCTAGGATTTCAGTGTATCTTCAGTGTCTGAAATATGTTGTTTTTATTGTTCAGTTGTGTCTGGCTCTTCATAACCCCATTAGGGGTTTTCTTGGCAAAGATACGAGGGTGGTTTGCCGTTCTCTTTTTCAGCTCATTTTGCAGATCAAGAAAATGAAGCAAACAGGGTTAAGTGATTTATCATAGCTGGTAAGTATCTGAGGACAGATTTGAACTCAGATCTTCCCAAATCCAGGCCTGGTGCTCTATTCATAGAACCATCCAGCTGCCCTAATATGTATTAAACACTTATATGTCTATATATTGGCTGGTTATAATTAGATAATCCAAGGTCACACACATAAAAATAAAACAGATGTTTCAACCCCATGCCCTTTGATTTCACATTTAATGCTTGGTCACAATATTTCACACATGTCAAATAATAAAAGAAATTGTTGCAGAATAACATCCAAACATAAATGTGTATAATGTCTTATTATAAAAAGTTCCCCTGGATATCATCAGAACTGAGAAAATAATGTTTCAAAATCCTCTTCAGAGTAGATGTTATTCTGTTGTAGCAACAGACTATATGAAAGAAAAGCATTGGACCACTCCCCAGTCTTTATTGTACCATCCTTCTAGGTATCTATGTTTACAACTTCAGTGTCATCTTCAATTCTTTTTCTCCTTCATCTCCTCATGTCCCTTCAGTTACCCAGTGATTATATTGTATTTCCATGATGCATCCAGAATCTTTCCTCTTTTCTCTACATTTAGTGATTATCTAAGTCCAAAACATTGTTACCTTTCATGAGGACAATTTCTATAGCTCCTAATTGATCTCCCTGATTCATCCCTCCACTCTCTAATTTATTCTCCACAATACCACCAAAGCGATAGCCCAAAATTCAGGTCAATCATATCATTCCCCTCCTCCAGAATCTTCAGTGGCTCCATTTTACCTCTCGCATAAATACAAACTCTTTTGTTTGGCTTTTAAATGAATAATCTTGTTTTTCCAGCCTTATCACAATTGAATGCCTTCAATCACTGATCCAGTCAAACTTGCTTTGCTTGCCATTTCCAATACAAAATATTCTATCTCCTTTTTCCATGCCTAAGCACAAATAGTCTCCATACCTGGAATTTATTCCCTCCTCACTTCTTCCTCAGAGAATGCCAACCTTCTTTTAAGGCTCAAGTCAAACACCACTTCCTATAGGGAGCTAAGCCTGATTACTCCATTGGCTTGTGACCCCATTCCCAAAATTACTTTCTATCTCCTTGGTACACACCATATACTTTTCTTCATGCATCTTGTCTCCACAATATAATGTAAGCAACTAGAGGACAAAGATTGCTTTTGTAAAATATATGAATCTCCCTTGGCTAGCATAGGGTTTGGAGAGTAAGAGATACTTAAGAAATGTTTGTTGAATGGATTAATCGATAAAACAGTCAGGTCCCTTCTAACTTTATGATCCTTGTTGGAGCAATGTTTTTTTTTTATATTCCTTAAATAAGGTATATTTAGGAATAGTAAGGAATAAGCTGTCCTTAGTTCACTGTTTGAGTATGGAGAACATAATGTTAAAAACAAAATGAAAAAAATAGTGCTCTTAAAGTAGTGTACCTGTGGCACGAGTTTGTTTTGTTTTGTTATTGTTACTGTTTGGTGGGAGTTATTGCACATAAGATTCTTGGCTATATATTGAAACGATTGGTTTGTTGGTCTGGATTTCCAATTGCCCTGATGTTTGTTTGGAGAGTTATATTCCATCATTAGGAAGAAGAAACTTCCAGATTAAGTAAACAAAAACATTACTTAGCTTCCTTAATTGAACTCTCTTTAAACATTTCCTCCCCAAACTGGTGGTTTTATTTAAACTTAAATTTTTTTCTAGAACTGGTATGTAACTTGTACTGATTTTTAATTTTTCTGTCATTCAAAAACTACATAATCAGACTGCCAAGAAAGTAGTCACTCTACTGAAATGTTTTTTATCATTTTACAATAAATGTTAAATGTTGACACCTGTTTCTTTTTTTAATTGATTCTATGAGCTTTTGATTACTCTCAAGTTTAACATGTTATCAGTCAAGGTCCTACCACAAAGATATTCATTGGGGTATTGCCAGGAAATATCTTTCACACACACACACACACACACACACACACACACACACACACACACACACACCTACCTTGCTATTTATTCAGCCTAATGACTTTTCTGCTGAAGATAGGAATTGTTTGTTTCAGTTAAATGCTCCCAGATGTGTTGATAGTAAAATAGTTCAAATTCCAGCCAAGAAAAGGGCATTCAATTTAATTTCAGGTTTCCCTGATGGCTACCCCAGAGAAATATGTTCCTAATGATCTCAGGTAGTCTGGATCCTAAAAGCAATGTCTGTCCCTTACTTTCCAAAATATAATATAAATATTATATTTATATTTATATTCTCTGTGTCACTTGTTTCTTCCCTCTTACTGATGTTAGCATGGAAAAGAGCAAAGGAATGCTATTTGGAGTGATAAACATCTAGTTTCAAATCCTCCCTCTGTTTCCAAAGGCAAGACATTTAAACTCTACTTGCCTCAATTTGCTTCTCTGTAAAAGGGGGTAACAACGCCTAAAGTCTTACATCAGAGGCTACTTGTACTGATCAAATGAGATGACTTTTAAAATCATTTTGTCCATTCCAACTATCAATACTCCATTAGGCCTCTATCATGAAAGAAACACATAAAATAATTATACTCTGCTAAATTGTGAAGTCTAGGAAATACTTGGAAAGGCTCAAAACTGATGGAAGATACAAATTCCATTGCACTTTACTTCACAAAGTCGTCACAATTACAGAACAAATCAATGGTAGTTCAAGCGCAAGGCACTGGGGACAACTCACAAAAGCACAACAACAACTCACACCCTTAAGGAATTTACATTGCCCTGAAGTTTCAAACATCAACATAGGTAAGTATATATAAGATAATTTAGAGAGAGGAAAACACTAATGGCTAGATGAAATCACTTTTCTTCATCTGTGGAGTCTTCAGTATGTTTTTATTCTATTACTCCCCAAAATAGTGTCCTGAAGAAAAGGTATTCACAGAATCACAGAGTCAAAAATTTGGAAGGAAACCCAGAGACCATCTAGTACGATCTCAGTTTTACAAATAATTTCCTCTTCAACCTCACTAACAATTAGTTTTGCAACTGTTGTTAGTGGATTTCAAAGAGGGAAAAGTTGTGACTTTCTCTGGTAGTAAATTGATTTTTTTAAATATCAAATATAAATATTTCTTTATTTTGTAATAGGCAGTCTTTGTTCTCTGTCCTGCCTTCTAAGCAAAAGCAGCCCAAGTTTAATCCTTTTCCCACAGAACAGCCCTTCATATTTTTACAGGCTTCTATTGCCTCTTCCACTCCCAAGTCATCTCTTCCACAAGTTAAATAACTATACCTCCATTAGTGGAACCTTATTTGGCATTGTCTTTCATCCTTTCATGATCCTTATCACCTTCCTCAGGATGTGCCTCAGTTTCTCTATGTATTTTCTAAAATGTGGCCCACAAAACTGAACATAGTACTCCAGATGTTGTCTGCCAGGGTAAAGTACAGTCAGAAAATCACCAACAAATTTGACACACTGTGTTTCTATGAATGCAACTAAGGATAACATTAACTTTTTTGGCTGTCATATCACACGCTTCACTAATGTTGAGTTTACAGTCTAGTAATTACAAAATGTACTTCTACTTAACTGTATATTCCCCATCCTGTAATTGTGAAAATGATTCTTTAATCCCAAAAATAAAAGGTGCTTGATTTTGTCCCTATTAAAATTAATCATTAGTTTTGTCCCATGGTCTTAACTTGATAAGATCTTTTCAGATCCTGACTCTATCACATCTCCCATTTTAAATAGTATGCTTTCTAAGGCATGATCAAAATCAGAATGGTAAAACACATGGACACTCTCCTGCAGTTTGAACCAGATTATAAAATAATTGGGAAATAGTTAACAAAATGAATAAAAATAAGTAAAATATACATAATGTTAAAATGTGGTTTTCTTTTTTTTTGTCTGTATATACTGCTTGGTTTTTTCTCTGGATACAGATATTGTCTTCCTTCATATATTCTTTGCAGTTAATTTGGGTCAAAATGACTTATTTGCTCAAAGTTTCTAAGTCAATACACAGTCCGGGGTATTCTTAGGTATAGTTTAGGGGCCCCTTTTTCTATTTAAATTTGATACCATAGATCTTAATTACTCATTACAGTATTGTATTAGTATTTAACACTAATTATATATAGGGAAATTGACTAGAGTCATTCCTCCAGTTGACCTTGAATCATTGATGACTGTTCTTTGTAGTTGGTTATATTGTTCACAGTGATAACATAAGAGATATTGCAAAATGTTTTGCTGAAGTCTAATTATGCTATGTCTACAGTATCCCCATGTGTATTCAGTCGAGGTACTATGGCCAAATAAATGTGGTTAGCCTGAAATAACCTATTCTTGGTGAGGTCATGCTATCTTTAGCATGTATTACTTTTCTATCTAAAATAACCATAAGCAAACCTCTTAATAATGTTCTTTTTAGGGACAGATATCAATCTCACTTTTCTAAAATTGGTATACTCTATCTCCTATGCAATTTTTTTTTCTTAAAAGAGGGAAAACAAACAGTGGTTCTGTATTTCTTTCTGTCTTTACCTCCCACTGGATAGGAGGAGAGATAGGAGGAAGAAGGAAAAAAGAATGATTGAGACTTAACCAAAAAAAAAAGTAAAAAAGAAAACAATTGTCCTCAAACCATGTAGTAAGTACCTCTGCTGTTCTCCTAATTTTTCAAATATTACCAGTGGAATTTACAAATTACATGATTATATAGAATTCCTCTGAACTTTATGTTTTAATTAAGGGAAGGTAACATGAAATCTTATGATCTATTTTGTTATCTTTGGTTTCAATCATGGGTCTAGAAAATCAACAAAACTATAAATCAATTCCTGCTTTGTAGTGTTTTCTGATTTCTGAGGTATAAACAAAAGCTCATCAGAAATTTAACAATCAACTTTCATCAACTGGTTTGAGCTGGCTCAAGTATGCCATTGTTTTCACATCTCTTTTAGTTATTTTTGTCCCTTCCTTTCCGCAAGCAATATTCCCCTAGGATGGGGTGAGTGAGAGAGAGTGAGGGAGAGAACCGAAATATGAGCTAAGTAGTTTCAGTTTTCAATGTTGTCTTCACCATTGACTTCCTAAGTGATTGTCTTATCCCTTTTATAATCTTTATCTTATATTTAACATAGTTTAATAATTGCCTTTTTTATCTTAGCAGAATGAACCTCTCCTTATTTTATTCTTTTTTTTCATTTTTTTAGGTTTCTTATCACCCTTCCTGATTATTCACTGCATAATTGTCACTGATTTATGGCAATGTTTTGCAAAAAGAGGTGGGGTGAAACCATTATGTGAAGCTTTTATTGTGCTGCATTACTTAAAAATCATTTATTATTAAACTGTCTTTAGCACAGGATTAAGATGTATGGAATCCTCGTGAATATACATTAGCCTGTTGACTGTTTTGCAAACTCTTTCCTCTTTTGATTTTCCTGTTTTTGTTCTTTCTTTGTTCTCTTTTGACCAGCTGGACCACTCTGTTTCCATCACCTTTTTAAAATTATCTTTATGTGTTCAAATGATAAAATCCTGGATATAGTGAAATACCAAAGTATGACTGCTACCTTAAAGAATGTAGGCTCAAGGGGAAAAAATGAAGAACTATTCTTACAAGGTAATTTGTAAAAATAAATAAGTATAGCTAATTAATAAGTTTTTCTCAGGCTATTTAATGGAAAGATTATCAGTAAACATTATATGAAAACAAGCTCAGCAGCTTTCTTAAGAGTAGGAGAGACAGAAAAGAAGAGAAACAATTCCAAAATTAGAAAAGTGTGAGTACTTCCCATTTCTTATGCACTTAAATCTTTATTCTTTATCTCTTCCTGTTAAATAGAAGAAGCCATTATTCTTTAAGTTGAATTATATAACTCAACTATTGAGCTGCTCAGAACAAAGCTGAAAGGGCTTTTGATAAGAAGTGCTCTTAGGAGAGCCATAGGAAGGTTTGAAATTCATATTAAGACAAGAAGAGCTAAACACACACATTTTATACTAAGTTCATAGATAATATCATGATTAGGATAAGTCAGTGCAACTAAAGCATTAGGAAAACATGGTGATTAATTATACTTCAATGTTGGTTAATGTAAAGATTGGCCCAAACACTAAAATAAAGCATTATATATATAATTCCATTTTAGTAGAACTATTAAGGACATATTTTTTGAGGAAGATTCATGAGTATGAATATGAGATGATGTATTAAAAATAGAAGCCTGTGAGAGAGCCTTAACTCATTCTCTGATGAATATTCCATTTAAACCATGATTATGATTGTCATTAATACCTGCAGGCAAATAACCTAACCAATAAATTACATGTACAGTTTCTTTTTTCTTTTTTGTGTTTTTATTAAGGGCTAAATTTAAAGAGGTTTTTTTAAAGGCCAAGTCTCCAAAATTAAATACATTAAATGTATGCTAGTATAAAAAGACACAGAAGGATTTGAACTTTTATTATCATTATTATTCAGCAGTTATTGGGATCCAGGTATAATTCATAAAAGTAGTCTTTTTCCACTGATCCCATGCCAAACAAAAAATTCTTGAGTATGGGAAGCAAGGGTCAGATAATATATTCCTACAACTCTAAGACCCTGTACTCATGCCTTCTAGTAAGTATATACATTTTGTACAAAGGTTTTTATTTTTCTTTTTTTTCTTTTTTCTTTTTTCTAGGAGAAACAAAGTAATTTTTTTTACAAACCTTGCAAGATTTGGGCACACCTCCATAATGGAGGAGGCGAGGTAAAAGGGAACCTGCCTTAATTTATGCTCTTTAATGAAAAAGATTCCCACCCATCTCTATCCTTTCTCACCATTGGCTTGGAGGTGGGCTTACAGTCTAGGCACAAAAACTACACAGAGGACTAATGTTGATCCGGTCCATTCAGGTTTTTCTCTATCAGAACTCAACTGCCAAGGTGGTGTCTGAAAGTCTAGGAGAAGAAATGGAGTGGGGGGGGGGGGGAAGGAGAGACCTTCCTGGAGCACAGAACAGATAGCTCACAGGAAGTTTATTATCTTCTAACATCTGAGAGAGAACAGGAAGATGCCCACAGTTCCAGGCCCTGACCTTCCAAAATCACAAAGCCAAATCCCAAAACCTCTACTACTCCCTTAGACATACCCCGTGAAGTCTTCACAACTATCCATCCCATTCAGTCCCCACTCTGATTTCTTACTATTTTGAAGGCTTCATACATCATTGCTGATATAAATTGCATCCCCATTACCCTTTTCTAAGGTTTGCATTCCTCAGAATCTCCAACGCATTGACAAATCAAAGGGGGCAGTCCCCTTTGTAAATACAGATACAGAGACCCAAAGGAAAATGATGATGCGGTTGTCCCTTTAAGATTCAAAAAGTCTTTTCCTGTATAGCTGTCTGGCAGGGAGCACCAAAAGTCTTCTGGTCCTTGGCATTTGCTCTCAGCACAGCATCCCAGCACCTTCCTCTTGTCTTCTTATTAGAACCAGCTTTCAGTCCATTCCCCTACAAAAGTCACCTTAGCACAATTTTAAGTTACCCTTTCTAATCCTTATAACCCCCATCATTTTACAAATTCAGAATTGGAAACTTGACCAATTGTTCTGTTTAAGAAATTCACATCAGAACCCAGTTTCTTACATTTTACATTCACTCATTATTAATTTCCTCACCAGGAGGATGATATCTCACTTAAGGAATTAACAGGCTGCAGTACATACATAAACACATTAAATAACCAATTTTTATCACAGTACATACAATATCATAAACTTTTGTCATACCATGTTTCTCTGATGGCATTTACAGAATAAGCCACAAGCCATTCTTCTTTTAACATTACTAAATGTAACAAAGCTTTAGACAAGCTTGATATTGACCAAATAGCAAAATAATATTCTCACAAGCCCTTGACCTAATTGTCTCCATACCATTACCAAGAAAAAAATCTAACTTATACCTATACAAAAACACTACTCCCAGTCCTTAGTAATCTAAGATGTTCCATAATCAATAATTTTTTTTTCTTTTTACCCTCTGTATCTCCAATTTCAATCTTTCTTTCCTAATCTTGACCCAAACTACCTCAAACATTTCAAGTGAGTAATAAATTACATACTCACCCAGCTTTTCCTTTTCCCAGCTGCTTTCTACCTTAAAACTTAAAGGTTAAAATGATCAACAATTTCTAACCACATCCTAAGCAGACCATTTAAACCTCTTTAATGTGGTCACCCAATTTTTCATACAGACCCCTTTACTTCTCCTCTACAGTTTAAACACTTGCCTGATGTTAGATAGGCTAACTCAATACAAAATACACAGATTTTTTTTTCCTTTAGAATCTAACCAACCCTTAACTCAGAGCCTTCAGCCCTCCCAGCTGGCAGCTTCAGCTCTGATTCCTTATCTAACAATTTTCATACTAAAGGAGCCCATTTCAGTCTTCTGAATATAGAAAAAAAAAAACACAGACAAAACATTAGACAGACATTTCACATGAACAATTTCAAATTCGAATTCAGACCCACTTCCAACATTACCAAGGGAAACCCATTTTCCCCACCTGAGTCAAATATTTTAAGAGCTCTTTCTATGGCCATTCCTTTCTACTTTGGTACAGCTCACCAAGGCTGTCCAAGCAAGCGCTGAGATTTGCACCAATTTACACGAGACAGGTCATCCTCGTCTCTGGGTTAGAAACCCCACAAATTCCAATCCCCTGGCACTCCAGGGCCAGGTGGCTTGGATTTTTTTCTAAGACCTCACGATCTTAGCTTAGTCCCACAGTGTCTTCTCAGAGTTCTTAAATCTGTCAATCGACACTCCTGGATTGCACAGACAGGGGACACTGAGGACTTAACCTGGGTCACATGGCATATGACTGTTTGAGATTGAAAATTTCACAGCCAGCCAATTTCCACTCAGCGCATAGTGCACTCAAATTTCCCCCTTTTTGCTTTGTTTCTCCGAGTTCCTCTCCTCTGAGTTTGTGACTCTCCAGTGAGACCAGGCCTGCCCTCAGGTGCTCAGCTAATCAGAGAAGTCTCTGATGGGCTCGCTGGCTAAGCCCTGAGCCTGGTGCCTGCCCACATGGAGAGTGCAAATCTCGGTGGGACCTCCAATCTGTATGGGACAGGATTTTTAAATAATAGGAGAGACATCTTTAGGAGAAACAAAGTAAATTTGTTTTATAAACCTTGCAAGATTTGGGCAGACCTCCATAATAGAGGAGGCCGGTTTCTATTTTTCTTGACAAAAATAATGTCATTATATGAAAGGTGGGTTTAGTTGTGTTGTTTTGAATAAAGAATTTTATTTTTCTAGAGAAACATTTTCTCTATATACAGTCAGATAAGGAGATGTTTTATCTTCCCCCAACAAGAAGATGAAACAGAGATCCAGAACTCTGCAAAAACTAAAACAACACAACATCTCAGTTACTTGCTGGGGTTCAACTGCATTGCCTCTTTCCGTTACCCATGATGACATAGGAGAAATGTTATATACCTCTTGGTCCAGTATCTGTAGCTGTATTGTATCACCAAAGTCTACAAATAGTGAAACTTTTCAATGAAAGTATCAAGTCTGGAAATCATTAAAGAATTTCTCTCTCATCTTTTCACTGGAGTGAAACAGCACTTTTGTATTATGTTGTCTGTATTTAACTGGAAATGAGATTAAAGAGATTAAAGTGAGATTTATGAATTTATAAATGAGATTAGAAGAATTGACATGATATGTGTAGGAAGAGACTGCTTGTATCTCTTCACTAACAATGGTTACCATGAATATTTTTTAGAGAAATAAAAAATAGAATTTGTCATTTATTGGATAGTCTTTTATAAACAACTTAAAATTACTGTAGAAGAAACTGTATCAATTAGAATTTAGAAATCAGGCTTATTCCAACTGAGATTGAAAAATTTAAAAACATGTTTCTCCTTAAAGTAGAAATTTTCAGTTAAGGGAGTGAAATGCAAGCTTCTCTATTGTTGTTGGATTGCTTTAATCCCAATTATGAGAGTTATTAATTTCAGAAAAGATAAAAGAAGGGAAACATTTTGATTTTGAAATCATATATTGCAAATACAACCAACTAATCATCATCATATAATATTAATAGTTCTCCAGCAGAGTGTTGCACTCTTGATACTTTGAAGGGTCTGTGGCTTTAATAATATGGATGCTTCCTTCATGTAAATGGATTCTGAGAGGAAACATAAGAGAATAGAAGGAGCTCTTGTTTGAAAGTTGAAGGAGCTGGATTAAAATCCTATCAAAGTCTCTTACTGCCTCTCTGTTCTTGGATAAATTACTTTATCTCTCTAGTCCTCCATTTGCTCATCCTTAAAATAAGTGGTGAGAGAGGCAGAGCAAGGATGTCAGACTACAGGCAGGGACTCGACTGAGCTCTCCCTCAAATACCTTTGAATAAGGATTTTAAAATTGTAGAGCAGCAGAATACACAAAACGATAGAGTGAAATAATTTTCCAGCACCAGACATTCTAGACAATATGCAAGTAAGGTCTTTTGCAGCAGGGTTAGAGAGGAACACAGTCCTATACAGGATAGACAAGGGCAGACCAGGCCACAGCAGAGTAGGAGCAGACCTCAGTGAGACTGAATCAGTGGCAGCAGTGGTTGTTTCCATACTTCACAGGCCACAGATGTCAAAAAAACATACAGCTTTTGCAGGAAAGGTCTGTCACACCTGGGTGAGATTGGAGCACAGTGTAGCTCAAGTCATACCAGTGTATACCATGCCCTAGTAAACCAGGAGCAGACCTTCACAGCCACTGCATCAGAAGTGGCAGCAGCTGCTTCTGGAACTCTCAGTCCATGGATGGTAAGGGCATTGAACAACTGGTCATAAAATGATTGCAAGGATCTCCTTATGGGAACTGGGGGCAGGAATCTGTTGTTTTACTTATGCTTAGATCAGGGTCACAGGGCAAGGAGCAACATTAGTACAACAGAGCTTGCAGCCATGGTGGAGTGGGAACCATCCTTCCAGGGCAGAAAAGAATGGTTGTGATCACTCACAGACCAGAGCGCAGACCAGAAGAGGAAACACAGCTCTCTTAGATCATATTACCCGGGGAGGACTAAAAACTTACAGGTCCCAAGATGTATCCCTGAAAAAAGCTACACAAACCCCCCCGAAGCTTGGGACAACGCACCCTCCACCCTGGGAATAGAGCCCTGCTTTAACAAAGACAAACATCAAGTAATAGTATGGGAATATGAGTAAAATACAGAAAAACCTCTTACTATAAAGAGCCTAGCCATCATCTTTCAGGAAGTTATATATAAAAACAAAGTCAAAGAGCCTACATCAAAATCCAACAAGAAAAATAAGAACTGGTCTCACGCCATGGAAGACCTCAAAAAGGATTTGCAAAAGCAAGTAAGAGAAGTAGAGGAAAAATTAGGAGGAGAAATGAGAGTGATGCAAGAAAACCATGAAAAACAAGTCAATGACTTGCTAAAGGAGACACAAAAAATACTGCAGAAAATAACACCTTAAAATATACTAACTCAAAATGCAAAAGAACTCCAAAAAGCCAATGAGGAGAAGAATGCCTTGAAAGGCAGAATTAGCCAAATGGAAAAGGACATCCAAAGACCACTGAAGAAAAAAATACTTTAAAAATTAGATTGGAGCAAGTGAAAGCTAGTGACTTTATGAGAAATCAAGATATTATAAAACAGAACCAAAGGAATGAAAAAATGGAAGACAATGTGAACTATCTCATTGGAAAAACCACTGATCAGGAGAATAGACCCAGGAGAGATAATTTAAAAATTATTGGACTGCCTGAAAGCCATGATCAAAAAGAGATTCTAGGTGAAAGGAGGGGCAGAGCCAAGATGGCCACGTGAAAACAGTGTCTTACCAGAGCTCTCTCAAAAATTCTCTCAGATTCCTACAAAATAGTGAATCTGAGCAGAACTGAAAGAGTTAGAAACCTCAAGCAGTCTGAGTAAGGCAAATTTGCAAGCCTGGAGAGTCCAAAAAGCCAACCGGAGGAATCTGTAGGCTGGGAGATCGCTCTGCACGTGGAGCTGCTCCAGTCAGCACCAAAGCAGAAGCAGCCACAGAAACCAATGTGTGAGACAGGCTGGGAGAAAGCTGGGTGCCGAAACTGGTGGAGATCCCCAGGCCTCCCAAAATAGGATGGCAGTCTGTGGAAGCGACGAGAGGCAGCAGCACAATGCCACCAGCCATGAGACATCAACTCCTGAGGCTTGCAGCCCAAAGGTTTGAAACGCATCTTCTTGAACTTCTGGGAGACACAATGACCAGGTAAATGGCTCTAATCCCTACCCCACTGACCCAGAGAATTCCTCGGGAAAACATGCTGGAATAGAGGAGATAGAAGTGGGGCTTCAGTGGCCAAGAAGTGGGAGTTCCTGAGTCCCAGAGGGGCTGAGCCAGCAGGGGTCAACACTAGGAGACCAGATGTACCCTTGCACCCCCAGGGGAAATTACAGACACCAGCTCAAACAACAAACAGCTGAGACCATTGCTGAAGAGCAACAGTGCTGGAGAGCAACCGCAGTGGAAGAGGAGACTTCAGGCAGCCAGATACCTCCCCCACACCTCAGGAAATTGAAGGCCATAATTCACAAAGCCAGTAACTAGACTCACAATCCCCAGAATAAGAAACTTGGGACAGAGAGCCCTGAGGCTCAAAAGGAGAAATTCATTGTAAAGCCAGGAAAAGGCTAACCAAAATGAAGACCACAAAAAAAACTGAGGACCATTGATTCTTTTTATGGAGACAGGCATAATCAAAATACCAACTTAGAAGAGGATAGCAGTGACACTGTACCAACATCTGATACCTCAAAAGGGAATGTGAGCGTCTCAAGCCCAAAAAGCATTACTGAAAGAAATAAAGGAGGATGTTAAAAACCAAATTAGGGAAGTAAAAGAAAAAATGAAAGAAAAATACACTGACAAAATCAAGTCCTTGTATTAGGAGGGCAGAGTTTATAATTTCAAAGAGGATCATATATATATGTTTGAAAGGTTCAGAACCACCGGATATAAGAAACTCTCAAAGTAGGAGGCAGAAGAATCAAAGAATATATTTAGGCTCCACAGTAACCAACCCATGAACCAGCATCCCCATTTTGATATATTGATCAAAAGCTTCCAGGCCCAGTAAGTCTGCCTCACAAGAGTAACCAGGAGGCCACAGAGAAGCATGATGGTGTACAGCAAAATCATATACATGCTTCCCCTCTATGGTAAAAAGATTACCCACTGGCCTCAAGTCCTTGTTCAGCTTCCTCCCATAGGTCAACTCTGCTACCAGCAGCTCCTGCTTCAGCTTCGGCTGTGGCTGTAGCTGTAGCAGCCTCTGGCTCCAACAGAGGCTGTTTTTAACCATCCGGCTTCTGCGGGGGTGTAAGGTACGCTGGGGAAAGCACAGGTTCTTACGATCTGCTTAAGCAAGGGAAGAAAGGTGAAGGGGCCAACAAAGCTTACTCCAATCCAACATACAAACAGCATTCAGCAGGGGAAAAAACCAAACTAGTCAAGGGCACTTGTTGACTAAGTGCTAAGGAGCCCATTTTTGGTTATAAACACAGTCCTTGAAAAATAAGATTGGTGAAATGGACATGGAGATTCAGAATCTAAATAGAGAAAATGACACCCTGAGAGGTAAAATCAACCAATTGGAAAAGGAGACTCAAAAGCAAAATGAAGAGAGCAACTCACTAAAAATTAGAAGTGAACAACTGGAAGCTAATGAGGCATCAAGAAGTAGTCAAACAAAATGTAAAGAATGAAAAAATAGAAAAAAGATGTGAAATACCTGATTGGAAAAACAACTGACCTGGAAAATAGATCCAGGAGAGACAATTTAAGAATCGTTGGTCTACCAGAAAGCCATGATGAAAAAAGAGCCTTGACAGTATCTTCGAAGAAATTATCAAAGATAACTGCTAGAAGCAGCGGGTAAAATAGTCATTGAAAGAATCCACCAAAAACCCCTGAAAGAGATCCCAAAATGAAAACAAGAAGTATTACAGCCAAATTTCAGAATTACAAAGTCAGGGAGAAAATACCGCAAGCAGGCAAAAAGAAACAATTCAAATTTCATGGAACCACACTCAGGATCAGGCAGGTTCACTCAGCATCTACATTAAATGACAGGAGAAATTGGAATAAGATATTCCAAAGGGCAAAGGAGCTGGGACTACAACCAAGGACCAACTACCCAGCAAAATTGAGCATAATTTTTCAGGCAAGGAGATGGATATTAAATGAAATAAGGGAATTCCAGACTTCCTGATGAAAAGGCCATAACTCAGTGGAAAATTTGATGTTCAAATACAAAACTCAACAGAGACATAAAAAGGTAAATGGGGGAAAAAAACCCACAAACCTTATTAGTCAATAAGGGCAAATCATTTACATCTTTATATAGGATTATATCATCTTATGAATGTTACATATATATGATAGATAGATAGATATATACATACATACATACATACATATATATGTCAATCTTGAGAATAGTCCAGCTATTATGACAATAGGAAGGGATACACACAGATTGTGAATGTCTGTACAAAATAACTGATATAAGGATAAAAAACATAATTAAGAGATGTAGAGGGAGGGTTCTGGGAGAAGAGGTAACAAGGTAGTAGAAAAGGGTTAATTACATCAAATGAAGAGGAACAAAAACACATTATAGAAGAGGGAAAGAAGGGAGGTAGAAGAGCAGTATTGGAGTTTTGCTGTCATCTGATCTGGTTCAAGAAGGGAATAACATACCCTGAAAAGTATAGAAATCGAACGTGTCCTACAGGTTTTAGGAGGGGAAAGGGGAAAAATGGAGGGGGGTGGTCAGAAGGGAGGGAAGAAGTAGCAAGTGGGAAACAGTAAGATAAGGGAGGGGAATCAAAACGGAGGGTAAACTGAGGAAGGCAGTAGTCAAAAGCAAAACTTTGTTGAGGAGTGGAAGGAGAAAAGGAGAAATAAAAGCATAAACGGGTGGGGAAATAGGATAGAGAAAAAGAAACAGATAGAAAACGTAACTGTGAAAGTGAATGGAATGAACATAAAACAGAAGCAGATAGCAGAATGGATTAAAAGCCATAATCGCACAATATGCTGTATACAAGAAACACATATGAAACAGGGGGATAGACACAGGGTAAAGGTGAAAGGCTGGAGTAAAACATATTGTGCTTCATCTAAAGTAAAAAAGCAGGTGTAGCAATCCTAATCTCAGACAAAGCAAAAGTAAAGGTAGATTTAATTAAAAGGTTAAGGAAGGTCACTAAATCTTGCTAAAAGGCACCACAAACATGAAGCAATATCATTGTTTAACATATATGCACCAAATGGTATGGCATGCAAATTCTTAGAGAAGAGGTTAAGGGAGTTACAGGAAGAAATAGACAGCAAAACTATAATATCATGAGACCTCAACCTCCCCCTCTCTAAACTTCATAAATCTAACCTCAAAATAAATAAGAAAGGGGGCGGAGCGAAGATGGCCCCGTGAAGGCAGCGTCTTACCGGAGCTCTCTCACAAGGTCTGTCAGATTCCTATAAAAAAGTGAATTTGAGCAGATTTGAGAGAGTCAGAAACCGCAAGCAGTCTGCGTGGGGCAAATTTCCGAGCTGGGAGAGTCTGAAAGGCTGAAGACACGATCCTGTAGGCTCGGAGAGTGTTCGGCTGCGGAGCTGCTCCAGACCAAAGTGGAAGCGGCCGGCCGGGAAATCCATGTGGGAGACGGGCTGGGAGAAAGCTGGGCGCCGGAAACCGGCAGAGATCCCCAGGACTCCCAACACAGGACGGCAGTCTGTGGGAGCAACGAGAGGCAGCGCAACGCCACCGGCCGTGAAAACACCCACTCCTGACGCTTGCGAAACCCAGAAACTTGGAATCTTGAACTTCCGGAAGACTCAATGGCCAGGTAAAAGGCTCTAATCTCTCCCCCCACACACAGAGAATTCCTCGGGGGAAAAAAAAAGAGAACTGAAACAGAGGAGAGATTAGTGGAGCCTCACAGGACAAATAGTAGAAGCCCATTAGTCCCAGAGGGGCAGAGTCAGCAGGGGTCAACACCAACGGCACAGACATAACCTTGCTCCCCCAGGGGAAGTGCCAGACATCAGCTCAAACAACAAACAGCTGCGACCATTGCTGAAAAGCAAGTGCTGGAGAGCACCCACAGGGAGTGAGATGCCAGGGAGCCAGACCCCTCCCCCACACCTCAGGAAACTAAAGGTTATAATTCTAGACTCACAACCCCCAGAATAAGAAAGCTGGGACAGAAAGCCCTGAGACCCACAGATAGAAATTCGTTGTAAAGCCAGCAAAAGGCAAACCAACATGAAGAAGAACACAAAAAAACCGAGGACAATAGATTCTTTTTATGGAGACAGGCAGGATCAAAATATCAACACAGAAGAGGATAGCAATGACACGGTAGACACATCAGATACCTCAAAAGCTAATATGAACTGGTCTCCAGCCCAAAAGCACTGCTGGAAGAGCTAAAGGAGGATTTTAAAAACCAAATTAGGGAGCTAAAAGAAAATATGGAAAAAATGGAAAAAAAAAATTCACTGATGAAATCAAGTCCCTAAAGAATAACATTGGCGAAAAGGATACGAAGATTGAAAATCTAGAGAGAGAAAAGGACACCCTGAGAGGTGAAATCAACCAATTGAAATGGAAGCTCAAAAGCAAAATGTAAACACTAACTCATTCAAAATTAGACTTGAGCAAGTGGAAGCTAATGAATCTATGAGGCATCAAGAAGTAATAAAACAAACATAAAGAATGAAAAAATAGAAAAAAATGTGAAATATCTGATTGGCAAAACAACTGACCAGGAAAATAGATCCAGGAGAGACAATTTGAGAGTTATTGGTCTACCGGAAATCCACGATGAAAAAAGGAGCCTTGACAGTATCTTCGAAGAAATTATCAAAGACAACTGCTAGAGGTCCTAGAACCAGAGGGCAAAATAGTCATTGAAAGAATTCACCGATCACTCCCTGAGAGAGATCCCAAACTGAAAACACCAAGAAATATTATAGCCAAATTTCAGAGCTATAAACTCAAGGAGAAAATACTGCAAGCAGCCAAAAAGAAGCAATTCAAATATCATGGAACTACAGCCAGGATCACGCAGGATCTCTCAGCTTCCACATTAAAAGACAGGAGAAATTGGAATATGATATTCCGAAGGGCAAAGGAGCTGGGACTACAACCAAGGATCAACTACCCAGCAAAACTAAGCATAATTTTCCAGGCAAGGCGATGGACATTCAATGAAATAAGGGAATTCCAGACCTTCCTGATGAAAAGGCCAGAACTCAATGGAAAATTTGATCTCCAAATACAAAACTCAAGAGAGACATGAAAAGGTAACCAGGGGGAAAAATCCCCAGAAACCTTATTAACCAATAAGGGCAGGTTGTTTACATCTTTATGTGGGATTATATCATCTTATGTATGTTTTTTATGTATACATATATATATACATATACATATACATATACATATATAAGTCATTCTTGTGAATGGTACAACTATTATGACAAATGAAAGGGATATACATAGGTTGTGAATGCCTGTATAAATTAACTGATGTAAAGATATAAAATATGAATAAGAGATATAAAGGGAGGGCTATGAGCGAAGTGGTAAGGAGGTAGTAGAAAAGGGTAAATTACACCAAAGGAAGTGGCACAAAAACATATTGTAGTAGAGGGAAAGAAGGGAGGGAGAAGAGCACAATTTGAGCTTTACTGTCATCTGATGTAGTTCAAGAAGGGAATAACATACTCTGATAAGTTTAGAAATCTAACTTGTCCTATGGGAAGTGGGAGGGTAAGGGGGGAAAAAGGGAGGGGGGTGGGGAGAAGGGAGAGGAGAAGTAGCAAGTGGGTAACGGTAAGACAAGGGAGGGGAATAAAGAGGGAGGGTTAACTGAGGAAAGCGGCGGTCAAAAGCAAAACTTTGTTGAGGAGGAGAAGGGGAAAGGGAGAAATAAACATAAATAAACAAGCATAAACAGAGGGAATTAGGATGGAGAAAAAGACACAGATAGAAATCATAACCCTGAACGTGCAGGGGATGAACATTCTCACAAAACAGAAGCAGATAGCAGAATGGATTAAAAACCATAATCCCACAATATGCTGTTTACAAGAAACGCATCTGAAACAGGGGGATACACATAGGGTCAAGGTAAAAGGCTGGAGTAAAATATATTGTGCCTCAGCTAAAGTAAAAAAAGCAGGTGTAGCAATCCTAATCTCAGACAAAGCAAAAGTAAAGATAGATCTAATTAAAAGAGATAAGGAAGGACACTATATCCTGCTAAAAGGCACCATAAACAATGAAGCAATATCATTGCTTAACATATATGCACCAAGTGGTAAGGCGTACAAATTCTTAGAGGAGAGGTTAAGGGAGTTACAGGAAGAAATAGACAGCAAAACTATAATATCATGAGACCTCAACCTCCCCCTTTCTGAGTTTCATAAATCTAACCTCAAAATAAATAAGAAAAAAGTTAAGGAGGTAAACAGAATTTCAGAAAAGGCACATATGATTGACCTCTGGAGAAAACTGAATGGGGATAAAAAGGAATATACTTTCTTCTCAAAAGTACATGGCACATACTCAAAAATTGACCATGTACTAGGGCATAAAAACCTCACAATCCAGTGCAGAAAAGCAGAAGTAGTCAATGCATCCTTTTCAGATCATGATGCAATAAGAATCATTTTTAATAAAGTACCATGGAAAAATAAGCTAAAAACTAATTGGAAACTAAACAATTTAATTCTAAAGAGTGAGTGGGCCAAAGAACAAATCAGAGAAACAATTAATAGTTTCATTCAAGAGAATGACAACAATGAAACAACATACCAAAACTTATGGGATGCAGCAAAAGCAGTTCTTAGGGGAAGTTTTATATCTCTAAATGCCTACATGAATAAAATAGGGAAAGAGGAGATCAATGATCTGGGTATACAGCTGAAAAATCTAGAAAAAGAGCAAATTGAAAACCCCCAATTAAATACCAAATTAGAAATACTGAAAATCAAAGGAGAGATTAATAAAATTGAAACCAAGAAAACTATTGAATTAATAAATAAAACAAAGAGCTGGTTTTATGAAAAAACCAATAAAATTGATAGACCTTTGGCCAATTTGATTAAAAAAAAGAAAGAAGAAAATCAAATTACCAGTATCAAAAATGAAAAGGGTGAGTTCACCTCTAATGAAGAGGAAATCAAAACAATAATTAGGAATTATTTTGCCCAACTGTATGCCCATAAATTTGACAACCTTAGAGATATGGATGAATATCTACAAAAACATAAACTGCCCAGACTAACAGAGAAGGAAGTGAAATTTCTTAATGACCCCATATCATAAAAAGAAATTGAGCAGGCCATCAACGAACTCCCTAGGAAAAAATCTCCAGGGCCAGATGGTTTTACATGTGAATTCTATCAAACATTTAAAGAACAACTAATTCCAATACTTTGTAGACTATTTGGGAAAATAGGTGAAGAAGGAGTCCTACCAAATTCTTTTTATGACACAAATATGGTACTAATACCCAAACCAGGTAGAGTTAAAACAGAGAAAGAAAATTATAGACCAATTTCTCTAATGAATATTGATGCAAAAATTTTAAATAAAATATTAGCAAAAAGATTGCAGCAACTCATTACGAGAATAATACACTATGACCAGGTAGGACTTATTCCAGGAATGCAAGGCTGGTTCAATATTAGGAAAACTATTAGCATAATTGACCATATCAACAACAAAACTAGCAGAAACCATATGATCATCTCAATAGATGCAGAAAAAGCCTTTGACAAAGTACAACACCCATTCCTATTAAAAACACTAGAAAGCATAGGAATAAGTGGAACCTTCCTCAAAATTATAAATAGCATCTACCTAAAACCATCAACAAGCATTATTTGTAATGGGGATAAACTAGATGCATTCCCAATAAGATCAGGGGTGAAACAAGGATGTCCATTATCACCCCTATTATTCAATTTGGTACTAGAAACATTAGCTGTAGCAATAAGAGAAGAAAAAGAAATTGAAGGAACTGGAATAGGAAAAGAAGAAACTAAATTATCACTTTTTGCAGATGATATGATGATTTATCTAGAGAATCCTAGAGAATCAAGTAAAAAACTACTTGAAATAATAAACAACTTTAGCAAAGTTGCAGGATATAAAATAAACCCACATAAATCCTCAGCATTCCTATACATTACTGACAAAGCCCAACAGCAAGAGATAGAAAGAGAAATTCCATTCAAAGTTACTGAAGGCACTATAAAATATTTGAGAGTCTATTTGCCAAGACAAACCCAAGGCCTATATGAACATAACTATGAAACACTTTTCACACGAATAAAATCAGATCTAAATAAATGGAGAAATATCAGTTGCTCATGGTTAGGCCGAGCTAATATAATAAAAATGACAATTCTACCTAAATTAATCTATCTATTCAGTGCCATACCAATCGAACTACCAAAAAATTTTTTTACTGAGCTGGACAAAATAATAACAAAATTCATTTGGAAAAAGAAGAGGTCTAGAGTATCTAGGATATTAATGAAAAGACATGCTAGAGATGGTGGTTTAGCCACACCAGATATTAAACTGTACTACACAGCAGCAGTCATCAAAACTGCCTGGTGCTGGTTAAGAAACAGGGGTGTGGATCAGTGGAATAGGATAGGTACACAAGTAGGTGAAATCAACAAGTTTAGCAATCTACTCTTTGATAAACCCAAAGAGGCCAGTGTCTGGGCTAATAATTCACTATTTCACAAAAACTGTTGGGAAAATTGGAAAATGGTAGGGCAAAAACTGGGCATAGACCAATATCTTACACCATATACCAAAATAAAGTCAAAATGGGTTCATGATTTAGGAGTAAAAGTTGATACTCTAAGTAATTTGGGAAAGCAAGGAATAGTTTACTTATCAGATTTGTGGAAACGTAAAGAATTCATGACCCAACAAGAGATAGAGAGCATTACAAAATGCAAAATGGATAATTTTGATTATGTCAAATTGAAATGTTTTTGTACAAAAAAAGCCAATGCAACAAGAATTAGGAGGGAAGCAGAAAACTGGGAGAAAATCTTTGCAACTAGTATCTCTGATAAAGGCCTCCTCTCTAAAATATACAGGGAGCTGAGCCAAATATATAGGAATACAAGCCATTCCCCAATTGAGAAATGGTCAAAGGATATGAACAGGCAGTTTTCAGAGGAAGAAATTAAAGCTATCTACAGGCATATGGAAAAATGCTCTGGATCACTACTGATTAGAGAACTGTAAATCAAAACAACTCTTAGATACCACATCTCTCCTGTCAGATTGGCTAAAATAACAAAACAGGAAAATGATAAATGCTGGAAAAGATGTGGGGAAATTGGAACATTGTTGCATTGCTGGTGGAGTTGTGAGATGATCCAGCCATTTTGGAGAGCAGTTTGGAACTATGCCCAAAGGGCTATATAAATGTTCATACCCTTTGACCCAGCAATACCACTTCTAGGGTTGTATGCCAAAGAAATCACACAAGTGGGAAAAGGACCCATATGTACAAAAATATTTATAGCAGCTCTCTTTGTGGTAGCCAAGAATTGGAAATCAAAGGGATGCCCATCAATTGGGGAATGGCTGAACAAGCTGTGGTATATGAAGGTGATGGAATACTATTGTGCCATAAGAAATGGGTATGATGCAGACTTCATAACAAACTGGAAAATCCTACACGACATAATGCTGAGTGAGCGGAGCAGAGCCAGGAGAACGTTGTGCACAGCCACAGATATATGGATTCCGTGAGGACCACCCCTGACATACTTCACTTTTCTCAGCAACCTAAGGGGCAAGGACAACTCCAGGGGACTCACGATGGAGAATGCTATCTTCATCAAGACAAAGAACTGCGAAGTTTGAATACAGACTGAGGCACACTACATGCTCGCCTTTTTTGCTTCTCTTTTGTTTTTGTTTTTGGGTTTGTTTTTTTTTTTTTTTGGTTCTGTTTCTTCTTTCTCATGATTCATTCCATTGGTCAAAATTCTTCTCCACGACTTGACTAGTGCATAAATTAATTCAATCCAAAGTTATACATGACAGTTATATGAGACTCCATGCCGTCTTGGGGAGGGAGGGGAGAAAAACAGGAACTCAAAACTATGTAGAACCGTGTGTGGTAAACTAAAAATAAATAAAGAAATTTATAAAAAATAAATAAATAAATAAGAAAGAAGTTAAGGAGGTGAACAGAATTTTAGAAAAGGCAGATATAACACACCTCTGGAGAAAACTGAATGGGGATAAAAAGGAATATACTTTCTTCTGAGCAGTGCATGGCACATACTGAAAAATTGACCATGTACTAGGGCATAAAAACATCACAATCCATGGCAGAAAGGCAGAAGTAGACGAAGCATATTTTTCAGATCATGATGCAATAAAAATTATTTGTAATAAAGAACCATGGAAAAATAAGCTAAAAATTAATTGGAATCTAAATAATCTAATTCTAAAGAATGAGTGGGCCAAAGAACCAATCAGAGAAACAATTAATAACTTCATTCAAGAGAACGACAAAAATGAGACAATACACCAAAACTTATTGGATGCAGCAAAAGCAGTTCTTAGGGAAAGTTTTTTAATCTCTAAATGCTTACATGAATAAAACAGAGAAAAAGGAGATGAACTAATTGGGCATACAACTGAAAAAGCTAGAAAAAGAGCAAATTGAAAATCCCCAATTAAATACCAAATTAGAAATTCTGAAAACCAAACAAGAGGTTAATAAAATTGAAGCCAAGAAAACTATTGAATTAATAAAAAGAACGAAGAGCTGGTTTTATGAAAAAAAAAAAACAATAAAATTGATAAACCTTTTGTCTATTTCATTAAAAAAGAAGAAAATCAAATTACCAGTATCAAAAATGAAAGGGGTTAATTAACCTCTAATGAAGAGGAAATCAAAACAATAATTAGGAATGATTTTTCCACTTTTATACCCATAAATTTGACAACCTTAAGGAATCCACAAAAACATAAATTGCCCAGGTTAACAGAAGAGGAAGTAAAATTACTAAATAATTCCATCTCAGAAAAAGAAATTGAGCAAGCCATCAATGAAATCCCTAGGAAAAAATCTCCAGGGCCAGATGGTTTTACATGTCAATTTTATTAAACATTTAAAGAACAATTAATTCCTATACTTTGTAGACTATTTGGGAAAAAGGTGATGAAGGAGTTCTACTAAATTCTTTCTATGACAGAAATATGGTACTAATACCAAAACCAGGTAGAGTCAAAACAGAGAAAGAAAATTATAGACCCATTTCCCTAATGAATATTGATGCAAAATTTTGAATAAAATATTAGCAAAACAACTACAGCTATCATGAGAATAACACATTATGACCAGGTAGGATTTATTCCAGGAATACAAGGCTGGCTCAATATTAGGAATACTATTAGCATAATTGACCATATCAACAAGAAAACCAAGAGAAACCATATGATCATCCCAATAGATGCAGAAAAAGCCTTTGACAAAATACAACACCCATTCCTATTAGAAACCATAGAAAGCACAGGAATAAATGGAACCTTCCTTAAAATTACAAATAGCATCTACCTAAAACCATCAACAAGCATTATTTGTAATGGGGATAAACTAGATGCATTCCCAATAAGATCAGTGGTCAAACAAGAATGTCCATTATCACCCCTTCTATGCAATTTGGTACTAGAAACATTAGCTGTAGCAATAAGAGAAGAAAAATAAATTGTAGGAATTAGAATAGGCAAAAAAGAAACTAAATTATCACTTTTTGCAGATGATATGATGATTTACTTAGAGCATCTTAGAGAATCAAGTAAAAAACTACTTGAAATAATAAACAACTTTAGCAAAGTTGCAGGATATAAAATAAACCCACATAAGTCCTTGGCATTCCTATGCATTACTAACAAAGCCCAACAGCAAGAGATAGAAAGGGAAATTCCATTCAAATTTACTGCAGACACTATAAAATCCTTGGGAGCCTATCTGCCAAGACAAACCCAGGGATTATAGGAACGTAATTATGAAACATTTTTCATGTGAATAAAGCCAGATCTAGATAAATGGAAAAATATCAGTTGCTCATGGTTAGGCCAAGCTAATATAATAAAAATGACCATTTTACCTAAATTAATCTATCTATTCACTGCCATACAAATCAAAGTACCAAAAAATTATTTTACAGAGCTGGATGAAATAACAACAAAATTCATCTGGAAGAACAAGAGGTCTAGACTATCTAGGGTATTAATGAAAAGAAATGCTAGGGAAGGTGGCCTAGCCATACCAGATATTAAACTGTACTCTAAAACAGTAGTCATCAAAACTACCTGGTACTGGCTAAGAAACAGGGTCGTGGATCAGTGGAATAGGATATGTACACAAGATGGAGAAGTCAACAACTACAGCAATCTACTCTTTGATAAACTCAAAGAATCCTGCTTCTGGTCTAAGAATTCACTATTTCTCAAAAACTTCTGGGAAAATTGGAAGATGGTAGGGCAGAAACTGGGCATAGACCAATATCTTATACCATATAAGAAATAAAGTCAAAATGGGTTCATGATTTAGGAATAAAGGCTAATACTATAAGCAATTTGGGAGAGCAAGGAATAGTTTACTTATCTGATTTATGGAAAAGAAAACAATTCATGACCCAACAAGAGACAGAGAGTATTACAAAATGCAAAATGGATAATTTTGATTATGTTAAATTGAAATGTTTTTGTATAAAAAAAAGCCAATGCAACAAAGATTAGGATGGAAGCAGAAAATTGGGAGAAAATCTTTACAACCAGTGTCTCTGATAAAGGCCTCATTTCTAAAATATACAAGGAACTGATCCAAATATATAGAAATACAAGTCATTCATCAATTGAGAAATGACCAAAGGATATGAATAGGCAGTTTTCAGAAGAAGAAATTAAAGATATCTGTAGGCATATGACAAAATGCTCTAAATCACTACCAATTAGAGAAATGCAAATTAAAACAACTTGTAGGTACCACATCTCCCCTGTCAGATTGGCTAAAATGGCAAAAGAGGAAAATGATAAATGTTGGAGAGGATGTGGGAAAATTGGTACATTGTTACATTGCTGGTAGAGTTGTGAACTGATGCAGCCATTCTGGAGAGCAATTTAGAACTATGCCCAAAGGGCTATAAAAATGTTCATACACTTTGACCCAGCAATACTATTTCTAGGGTTGTATCCCAAAGAGATCACACAAGTGATAAAAGGACCCGTATGTACAAAAATATTTATAGCATCTCTTTTTGTATTAGTCAAGAATTGGAAATCAAGGGGATGCCCATCAACTGGAGAATGGCTGAGCAAAATGTGGAATATTATTGTGCTATAAGAAAGGGGGATGATACAGACCTCATAACAACCTGGAAAAACCTACAAGATATAATGCTGAGTGAGCAGAGCAGAATGAAGAGAAGATTGTACACTTACACAAACATATGGATTCTGTGAGGACTCACCCTGATAGACTTTGCTTTTCTCAGCAACATAAGGTGCAAAGACAACTCCAAGGAACTCACAATGGAGAATACTATCTATATCTAGATTAAGAACTATGAAGTATGAATGCATGTTGAGGCACCCTTTCTGATCCCCTTTTTTCCCTTTTTTTCTCTCTTTTGTTTTTGTTTTTAGGTTGTTTGTGGTTCTGTTTCTTCCTTCTCTTGATTCATTCCACTGGTCATGATTCTTCTCCACAATTTGACTATTGTGTAAATAAGTTCAATGTGCCATGCTGTCTGGGGGAGGGATGGGGGGAGAGAGGGAAGAAAATCTGGAACTTGAAATTATGTAGAACTGAGTGTTGTAAACTAAAAATAAAAAATAGAAAATAAAAAAAATTTGAACAAGAAAAAAATAGCCTAGATATCATCTTTCAAGAAATTATCAAGGAGAACTGCCCTGATATTCTAGATCCAGAGGGTAAAATAGAAATTGAAAGAATCCAACGTTCACCTCCTGAAAAAGATCCCAAAAAGAAATCTCCTAGGAATGTTGTCACCAAATTCCAGAACTCTGAGATCAAGAAGGAAATAATGCAACCAGCCAGAAAGAAATAATTTGAATATTGTGGAAACAAAATCAGGATAACACAAGCTCTAGCAGCTTCTACCTTAAGGGATCGGACGGCTTGGAATATGATATTCTGCAGGTCAATGGAGTGAGGATTAAAAACAAGAATCACTTATCCAGCAAAATGGAGTATCATACTCCAATGCAAAATATGCATTTTCAACAAAATAGAGGACTTTCAAGCTTTCTCAGTGAAAAGACCAGAGCTGAATAGAAAATTTGACTTTCAAATGCAAGAATCAAGAAAAGCAAGAAAAGGTAAACAAGAAAGAGAAATCACAAGGGATTTACTAAAGTTGCACTCTTTTGTTCACATTCCTACATGGAAAGATGATGTGTATAATTCTTGAAACCTCAGTATTCGGGTAGCTGAAGGGAATATATATATATATATCTTGTTCTCATCAGATTTGACCTGAGAACGCAATAACATACACACTCAGTTGGGTACCTAACCCCACAGGAAAGAAGGAGATAAAAAAGGGGAGAGGTGATAGAATGGTGGGCAGATAGGAGGAGAAGGTAATCACATGCAAATACATGTGTCCAATGTTGAATTGCTAGCATTTTTAGGGAGGTTGGATGGGGAGAGAAGAGGGAAGAGAATTGGAAACTCAAAGTTTTAAAAGCAGATGTTCAAAAAAATGTTTTTGCATGGAACAAGGAAATAAGATATACAGGCAACGGGGCATAGAAATCTATCTTGCCCTAGAAGGAAGTAAGGGAAAAGGGGATGAGGGGGTGGTGGGTGACGGAAGGGAAGGCTGACTGGGGAATGGGGCAATCAGAATATAAGCCATCTTGGAGTGGGGGGGAGGGTAGAAATGGGAGAAAATTTGTAATTCAAACTCTTGTGAAAATTAATGCTGAAAACTAAAAAATATTACATAAATAAATAACAATAAAAAAACTGAAAAGTGATTTTCAAAATAAAATAACAGAGATAGAGAAAAATAGGTAAAAAATCAGAGAAAAGGAAGAAAATTTTAAAAATACAACTAACAACTTGGTGAAAAAGGCAAAAAATTCTGAATAAACCAGCTTCTTGAAAAACATTATTGGCCAAGTGGAAAAAAGAAGTACAAAACTTCACTGATGAAAATAAGTTCTTAAAAAGTAAAATTGGTCAAATGGAAAATGAAGTACAAAATCTCATTAAGGAAAATAATACCTTAAGAATTAGAATTGGGCAATAGGATACTAATGATCCCATGAAACATCAAGAATCAATTTAAAAATGGTTAAAAAATTAAAAAAGTAGAAAACGTGAAATATCTTATTTAAAAAAAATCTGACCTCAAAAATAGATTAAGGAAAGAAAATTTAACAATTATTAGAGAACTTGAAATCCTTGATAAAAAAAGAAACCAAACAACATACTATAAAAATTATCAAGGAGCACTGCCCTGATACTGATTCAGACGGTAAACTAGAAACTGAAAGAATCCACCAATCACAAGGTAGAATAGATCCCAAAATGAAAACTCCCAGGAATATTATATTCAAATTCTGGAGCTTTTGGTTCAAAGAGAAAGTATTTCAAGCAGCTGGAATAAAACAATTTAGATATCATGAAGCCATAGTCAGGAAAATATAGGAAATATATTCTACAATGTTTAAGGAGCAGGAGCTTGGAAGATTACAGAAGGCAAAAGAGCTGAAATTACAACGAACCAAGAATAACTTACATAGCAAAAGAGAATGCAATCCTTCAAAGAGAAAAATGGATATTTAATGAAATTGAATCCTGATGAAAAATCAATAGCTGAAAATAAAATGTAGCATTCAAACAGGTGACTCAAGAGACACATATAAAGGTAAACATGATAAAGAAATTATAAGGGACTATAAGGCTTAACTGTTTATCTTTCTATATGGGGAGATGATACATGTATCTTCTAAGAATATTATCTGTACTTGGGCAGTTAGAATGATTCTAAATAGAAATAAGGTACAAGGATGAGTCTATTATTTTGGGAAGATATGAAAAATGGATAGATGAGAAAGAGAGATGACTTGTGAGAAAGGCATATAAAAATGACACAAAAGATTTTATGATGGAAGAAAAAATGGTGGGGCAGTGGGCAATGTTTGAACCTCACTGACATTTTGATTGGTTCAAACAGGGGAAAATATATCTATGAACTCAACTGGTAATAGAAATCTGTCATGCAATGTGATGTAGAAGAGGAACAGAATAAGAGAAAGGGGAAGTGATAAAATGGATGCCAAATAAAACAAGGCAGTGTTGAGAAGCAAAACAGACTTTAGGGGAGAGATAGGATAAAAGGTTAGACAGAAGGATAAACAGAAGAAGATAGGTTGGAGAGAAACACATAGTTAGTAATCATAATCATAAATGTGAATGGGATGAACTCACTCATTAAATGTAAGCAAATACAATGGATTAGAAACCAGAATCCAACAATAAGTTTTTTAACAATAGATAGACTTGAAACCTAAAGAATAACAAGGCCAAAATAAGGGATGGAAGCAAGATCTATTATGTTTTACCTGAAGTGAAAAAAGACAGGGGTAGCAATCATGATCTCAGACAAAGCAAAAATAGAACTAATTAAAATGGTTAAGCAGAAAACCGCATCTTACTAAAAGGAACCATGCATAAAGGATATAAAAACTAAGCATATGTGCACCAGGTGGTATAGCATCCAAATTATCAAAGAAAAGAACAATAGGAGGAAAGAGGCAGGTAAACTCTACTACTGAAAGACTTCAATATTTCCCTCTGAGGCTTGACTAATCATAAAATAAATAAGAAAAAAGTCAAGTAGATAAATATAATCTTAGAAAAATTAGATATAATAGCCTCTGGAGAAAACTAAAAGGTAACAGAAAGGTGTATATCTTTTCCTCTTCTGTACAGTACCTTCACAACAACTGACCATGTAGTAGGGAATAATCTGACAACCAAATGTAGAAAAGTAGAAATATTAAATTCATTGGTTTCAGACTATGATACAATAAAAAATGTACTCAATAAGGAACATGGAAGCATAAATTAAAAACTAATGGGAAGCTACACTATGTAATGGCAGAGAATGAGTATGTCAAGAAACAAATCACAGAAACAATAATTTCATTAAAAAGAATGATAATAATGAGATTATATTCCAAAATTTGTGAAATACAACTAAAGCAGTTGTTTGGGGGAAATTTATGTCTCTAAATGCATACATTAACAAAAGAGAGAAAGAGAAAATCAATGAATTAGACATGATACTACAAACAAAAAAGAATGAACTAAAACTTTTCAATTAAACACCAAAATGGAAATCCTAAAAATCAAAAGAGAGATTTTAAAATTTGAAATTAAAAATACCATTGAATAAATAAATAAAACTAAGAACTGATTTTATTTCAAACAATACATGAGACATCAGTTAATTTGATTTTAAAAAAAAGAAAATCAAATTGCTATTATCTAAAACAAAAAGGCAAAATAAAAATGAAATTTAAATAATTATTAGGAGTTATGTAGCCCAATATGTTAGCAAAATTGTCAATTTAAGTGAAATGGATGAACATTTAAAAAACTTAACATAATCAGATTAAGAGAAGAGGAAATAGAATACTTGTATCACCCTATCTTGGAAAAAGAAATTGAATCAGTGAGCTCCTGAAGGAAAAATCCTGAGGACCAGATGGATTCATAAGTGAATTCTACCAACCATTTAAGGAACAATGAATTCCAATACTATATAAATTAATTGGAAAAAATACTTAAAGGAGACCTTATAAATCATTTTTATGACTCATTTATGATTTTGATACCTAACCAGGAGAGCAAAACCTGAGAAATAAACATAAAAAATTTCCTTAATGAATTTCAATGCAAAAATATTTTATATAAAATACTAGCAAGGAGATTACACAATGTATTACAAAAATCATACACTATGGCCAAATGGAACTTACACCAGGAGTACAGGGCAGGTACAATATTAGGAGAGTGTATCAGGCAAGAAAGAGAACTAGGAAAAATGCCTGGAGCTGAGATATAGTGTCCTCTTCATGGAATAGCTAGGAGACAGGTGTTAATGGATGAGAATACATTTAGCAAAGTTCGAGAAGACAGGAAAGATAAGAGGTTTTGAATAGCCAAATATGTTAAACCAAAGAATTTTTCATTTGGTCCAGGAAGCAATAAGCCACTAGCATTTATTGAATAGTGGAGTGATATGGCACACTTCAGGAATAACACTAGTGGCTGAATGATGGATGGACTAGAGGAGAGACATGGTCATAGATGATTAAATATAGGTTACATACAAAAAAATGCACAATGATTTGGACTGAGAGATTTGAGCTGGGAGAAGGCTTTTTGAATAAAGTGGCAGTATGTCACGAGCTTCCGAAGCCTCGTGACTACGCTCGGAGTTCCCCCCAAGCCCCAGGCCTCTGCCTAAGCAAAGGACCTGATCTCGCGGACAATGTACGGGGTGGGAGCCGAACAAGATGGTGAAAGACTCCGTTTATTATTTCAGCAAGCAGCACATTTATACCTTTAGTGATGTAGGTACACCCTTTGGTTACGTGGGTGAAGGACAGGTAAAACTATACACCTGGGGACTAGGACCGCCCTGACTCCACCTACTCTCCTCCCCTTCTCTTCCCGCACTACCCAAAGCTCCCTGCGGGCAGGCAGTCCAGGCAAAGACCGGAAACTCCACGTGGTCAGGCAGCCGGAAGTTCCACATGCTCTGCCAGAGAGCAGAAGTTCCACGTGGTCAGGCAGGTCCGACCTGGAATCGCTAGGGAGGCAACAAAGGCGAGACCCCTCCTCCTGGCTCCACCCACATCCCAAAGCCCTGAGTTTATCTCAGCAGGCCCCTGGGCCTGGAGGTCGGAGGAGGACAGGGCTCAGCTCTAACTCAGCCCCTAACAGCAGTAGAGCCATGGTTCGATGGGTACTTAGGGATCCAGAGGTGAATGTAAGGAGGGAAAGAATTCCAGGCATATGGCACAGCCTATGCAAACACAGAGAAAAGACATAGGATGTTATGCATGGGGAACAGCAAGTATGGTGAGAGCATTTAATGAATGAGCAAAATAATATGCAACAGGCCTGGAATGATAGGCTGGAAACAAATTATGAAGGTTTAGATGCCAAAGAGAGTATCTTATTTGATCTTTAAGGCAAGAGTTAGTAAGATCAGCTATTTGAGGAAAGAATGCCATGGTTAGGTCTTGAGAAATGGAGCCTGTGTGTAACTGAGATGAACCTTCACAGTGTAAACAATTTACCTGGAATGGGACAAAAAGTGTTTCAAATCACTGGGAGATTGGGCGAAGGGGATTCACTCTTTAATTGTCAATGTTTCACACACTGCATGAATTATGACTCAAATCTTCACAAGCAGACCACAATAATAATACAGATTTCTGTAGACACTTTGGTTTAGTGTTTTAAATTACAAAATTTATCATGAAAAGGTGAATGTTCTAAGCAAATTATTCTAAATGTTCATACATAAATCAGTATGTCTAACATGGGCTCATGAACTTTGTAATACATTTTATAATCAAATTGTTTATGTAGATCGGGTCCTCATAAACACAAACATGTATATGCCTATATACATATGCATACATAAATATATACATAAGTAAATAATGAACACATATAAATATATACATATGTTAATACATACATATATGGATATACACATATATTAAGGCATATTTTATTATAGATAGATGAAAGAAAGAAAGAAAGAAAAGAATGAAGGAAGAAAGAAAGAAAGAGAAAGAAAGAAAGAAAGGAAGGAAGGAAGGAAGGAAGGAAGGAAGGAAGGAAGGAAGGAAGGAACAAAGAAAGACAAATAGCTAGGTGGTATAGTAGATAGTATGCCAGGCTCGGAGTTAGGAAGACTCATTTTCCTATGTTCTGGCCTCAGACACTTACTAGCTATGTGACCCTGAGCAAGTCATTCAAATCTGTTTTCCCCAGTTACTCATCTATAAAATGAGCTGGAGAAGAAAATGTCCAACCACTCTAGTATTTCTGCCAAGAAAACCTCAAATGGGGTCACAAAGTGTTGGACACTACTGAAACAAAATCAAGAAATGTACACACACACACACACACACACACACACACACACACACACACACACATACACACAGAGTAATTAAGAGATCCAGGATTCAGGACCAGGAATTCTGCCTCCAAATCTGGTGTTATATTCATAAAAATTTGCTGCTTTTTTCACTTCTGCTTTACTTTTCCAGGTTTCAGTTACTTTAGGAAAAGGTTGGACTACAATCAGGGATTCTTTTCGTGTGTGTGTGTGTGTGTGTGTGTGTGTGTGTGTGTGTGTGTGTATGATGGCCTTGGCAGCCTGTGGAGCACACTGGAAACCTTTCTCAGCTAAACTATGAATAAAATAAAATACATAATATTACAAAGGAAACTCATTATATTAAAATAGTTATATTTTTTAAATGTTCGTTATTTCCTAGTAAGTAATCTCTAAAGTTGCTTTCAATTTTAACAATATATCTAGATCATTCTATGACTATTGGAAATAAATTTAATAGTAAGTCTTTTGTAGGGAACTTACTAAATCTTTTCACCTAAGGTTTTATCCAGTGGATGACAGACTTAAGGGTCTTTTTGATGCAAAAGTTGCCTTATTTTAAATAATAACTTCTTTTTAGTATGTGTTCTGCATTTTTATCCTTGAATTCTTGCCATTGATAATAATAAGCCTCCAAAATCACAATATCCTTTTTGAAGGTTGTTGGGATCCAGTTCATTTGGCATTTGAAAATTTGGAAGCCATGCCAAGGTGTTAGATGAAACTAATTTTTGTTCGCTGGTCATGAACTATTATACATATCTCTCCCATTCCATCTCCCCAAACAAATTAGATTAGTTACCATACAAATGAAAAGAAAACATAAGTTTTATCTTGTTTTCCTCTTTCTTCTTCCAGCACCTGTGTATAGTGCCAGGCCACAGAAGTCATTTAATCAACTTTTCTGATCCAACACTGGAAGAAGTCAATACATGATTTTATTTTTTTTGTAGGAAGCTATATATCACTATTTAATTGAGGTCTTTAGAATCTATCTGTTGAAATGGCATTGAAAATAAATGAGGTTCATTTTCATTTTAGGAAACAGAACATCAGAGGCACAAGCTATGTTGTAGACTAATTTAAAAACCAATGAAAATAGTGTTGCAGAAATTACTTCATTCTCTATGAGAAGAATTTAAAAGTTTTTCTTATACAATAAGATCATTCCACAAAAACCTACTTTACATTTACATTCTGTGCTTAGTTTTCTATGTATTTGCTATATTTTCCCAGTAGAATGCAAGGTCCTTAGGTGCCAAGACTACGACATTTTTCTTTATGTCCCCAGAGCCTACAACAGGTCATGGCATACATTATGATGCATCATTCTTAATAAATGAATTTTGAATGGATAAATGCAAACTTCTAGTCTATCTTGATATCCTTAAATTAGAGAATAAAATGGAAATTGAAAGAATCTAGTGATTACCTCCTGAAAGAGATCCCAAAACAAAAACTCCCAGGAATATTATAGCCAAATTTTCAAACTCTAAGGTCAAAGAGAAAATAAAATAAGCAGCCAAAAAGGAACCATTCAAGAATTGTAGAGTCACAGTCAGGATTACAAAGGATTGAGCACCTTCTACATAAAAGGATATGAGCACTTGGAACATGATATTCAGGAAGACAATGGAGCTAAAATCAAAACCAAGAATCACTTGCCCAGTGAAATTAAGTATAATACTTCAGGGAGAAAATGGTTATTCAATGAAATAGAAGATGTTCAAGCATTCCTAATGAAAAGATCAAAGCTGAACATAAAATTTTATTTCCAAATACAAGACTTGAGCAAAGCATAAAATGGTAAACTATAAAGAGACAACAGGGATTGAATAAGGTTAAACTATTCACATCCCTACATGGGAAGATGATACTTGTAATTCTAAAGTACTTTATCACTATTGGGACAGTTAGGAGGATTATACATGGATTACACACACATTACACATTTTGTAAGAGGGTATGGAGATAAGTTGATGTTGATTGGGTGTTATAAAAAATAAGCTTTTATTTGTTCTATTGCAATGACCTTCTGGTAGCATTCCCTGCCTTAAGTCTCTCCTTACTCTAGTCCATCTTTTACATAGCTGTCAAAGTGATTTTCCTAAAATACAGTTCCAACCATATTACCCTTTATTCAATAAACACCAGTGGTTAACTATTGCTTCTGTGGTAAAATACAAATTCCTGTTCGGCATTTAAAGACCTTCACAACTCAGTCCTTTCATACCTTTCTATCATTCTGACCCATTATTACCTTCCACAGTCTCTATGATACATGTACATTGGCCTAATTGCTGTTCCTTGAACATGATACTCTTTAACATTTTAAATCCATGCATGGCATGCTCTCATTACCCGTGTCTACCTTCTAGACTCCTTTAAATTTGAGCAAATATCTCATCTTCTTCAAGAGGCCTTACCTCCAGGATTACCTTCCACCTACCTACTCTGTATATATATTTTGCGCATATTTGTTTGCCTGTTGCCACCCCCTTTAGCATGGGAGTTTCTTTAGACCAGAGACCTTCTTTGTATCCTTTGTGCTCAGCATAATACCTAGAATGTAGCAAGCATTGACATGCTTGTTGATTTATGAGTGATTGTTTATCTAAGCTGATGTTTTGTGAATTCTAGAATACCTCCCCCCCCCCAAACTTCAATCCTTTTTCATGGCAGTGCTTCTGCTATGGTCCCTAACCTGTTCAATTTTCTTTTATTTTTCCCGAAGTATAGACAGGATAGATTCTTAGTTGTTTCCTCTCAAGACAGGGACTGTTCTCATCATTGCTTTTTATATAAAGCAAAATGCAAAGTTGATGTTCAAATGTTGAGCATCATTAAGCATCCTCTCATCCCCATTGTTGAATTTGCATTGTGATTTCCAACTTTCCATTCAAAAGAAGTGGTTTTCTACCCCTTCAATGAATAATAATGCAACAATCATAAATGCCAAGCTTATGCAGGCTAAGGTTTTGCAACAGCAAAAGGGAGACCTCAATAATTTCCTTGTATCACTTCTTCTGACCTCCACATTAGGACTTGCCTTGTGTGCATTTTTGATAAAGTTTTTGATAAAATAGACTATTAGAAAAATATACATTTGGCATCAAACCACATGGCCAGCCCACAGAAGTTGAGCTCTCTGCAATAGCATTTGAATTCTTGGCAGTTTAGCTCAAGTTTGGCTCAAGAAAAGACCTCAGTGTCCTTCTTTTGCCAGCTGATCTTCAGAAGCTCCTTAGGATTATTCAGATTGAAAACAATTCAGTTTCCTGGCATGGCACTGATATATTTTCTATGTTTCACAGCTATACAACAATGACATCAGCAAAATCACTCTGGTAGAAATTCAGTTTGATGGGCAGTCTAATACCTCTTCTCTCCCACCCTTTCCTTTGGAGCCTGCCCTACACTGAACTAACTCCAGCAACGCATGTAACAACCTCATCATCTATGTGTAAATGATAAAATGGTATGGGTGATTTTTAATAGCATGTAAATTGGTTTTTATCAATTTAGAGTTGCATGAAGTCATCAGCTTCACTGTCTCCTCCAAAATAATCATTCTAGTAGCAAGAAAAAGTCAAGATGATTGGTGATAGCTTAGGATAGAGTGGATGACCACATTTAATGTCTAACCAGTCTCTCCACAGCTCTGCTTCAGCTGCCTTCATGGCCATTGGAACAAATTGTTCTTATCCTCCCATTCTGCTGAAAGAAGTATCCACATACTTGGGGTAGACATGCCCCTAATTCACCAATGGATGTGAGAGCCCTTGGTTCCCTTGAACCTGGTTTAACCCATCTGCTGAAATGTGCAGTGTGGCTGCTGCATATGCTACAGCTTCCTGGAGCCACAGGTAATAGTTGGATGAATCAGGTAGGCACCAAAGGTGGAACGCCCTGAAACAGGCTCTGCAGCCTTCACATTAGAGGTTGTAGTCTTCCCTGAATACATACAGTAAGGAAAAGTGAATCAGGGGGCACAGCAAAAGTGGCATATTAGTGGAACCTAGAAAAAGTCTCTCAGCATTCCCTCCAAACAACTCTAGAACAATTCCTCAACCCAAATTTTTTGAAGCTGCAGAGCCAACAAAAGCTCATGGTGCAACATTTATTCTGCCTAATAAAACTTCAGAAAAAAGTGTATGTCATTGAGTTGGAAGCCTTTTCAAAGACCACACATGCAGCAGACCCAGGAACAGTAGTAGCAGCTTTGGACACTCTCCACTTAGAGATGGTACAGTGGGCAGACAACTGTTCAGAAAGAGATTACAGAAGGCCTTTTGCTGGCCCTGGTTACAGCAGGAACTCATTAGCAACTTTATTTCCCATAAGCAGTTCTGAGTCCCAGTTTCTAGGTGGAAAAGAGTGCTGATAGTCACCATGAAGGAATAGGTGCCTTGGGTCACAATCCCAACAAGAAGAAAGGTACTAGCACTTGGGAGCTACAGGTGACCACGTGCCCTTCATGGTGAAAGACAAGAGAGCAGACCAAGAAAGCAGTGACCACAATTCTCCAAGGATCATCACTTTAGAAGCACCAAAAGGACACTGACATCCCAGAAGTAGCTCTGAAAAGAGCAACATGAAAAAGCCTGAATTGTGGAACAGTGCCCCCCAACCCAAAATAAGAAAAACCCACCTTTAAAATACATTTAAAAGTTGTAAAAGAGATGAGAAAATATACAAAAAGAATTTGACTGAAACAAGTTACTAAGGTGGCAAAGAAGACCAAGACAAACTCAGATGAAGACAACAACATGAAAACAACAACAAAAAGCCTCAAAGATGAATACAAATTGAACCAAAACCCAACAAGAATTCCTGGAAGAGTTAAAGAAAGCATTAATAGTGATAGAGGAAAAACTAGGAAAAGAAATGAGTGTGATGCAAGAAAATTATAAAAAAAGAATAAAAACCTTGGTAAAAGAGGGACAGCAAAAATATTAAAGAAAATAATAGCTTAAAAGTAAAATTGGCCTAATGTTTTTTTAAGGGCACATTCACTAAAGAAAAAGAAATCCTTAAAAAAGGCCAAATGGCAAAGAAGGTAAAAAAAAAATCACAGAAGAAAAAAAATTCCTTTAAAAACCAGAATTGATCACAGGGGGAAAGAGACACAAAATATCACTGAAAATTTAATAATTCCCTAAAATTTAGAGTTGGGTAACTAGAAACTAATGACTCCACAAAGAAAGAAACAATACAACAAAGTAAAAGGAATGAACAAATCCAAGAAAATGTGAGCTATCTCATTGGAAAAACAAATGACAAAGAATACAGATTGAGAGATAATTTCAGAAGTATTAGACCAATTGAAAATGATGATCAATGAACAAGCTGAACAACATTTTTTTCAAGGAATTTTTGGGTAAAAGTGCATTGATTTAGAGGGTAAAATAGAAATTGAAAGAATCTACCAATTGCCTCCTGAAGGAAATCCCAGAATGAAAACTCCCAGGAATATTATAGCCAAATTTCAAAGCTCCCATGACAAAGACAAAATGCTTCAAGCAGCCAGAAAGAAACAATTCAAATATCATTAACCCACAGTTAGTATCACACAATAATTAGCTATTTCTATGTGAAAGGACTGGAGGGCCTAGAATATGATATTCCATAAGGCAAACAAGCTGGAATTACAAACAAGAATAACCTATGAAGCAAAACTGAAAATAATCCTTCAGAGGAGAAATGGATTTTAATGAAATAGAAGATTTTTAAGCATTACCAATGTCTAGCCTAAGACTCAATAGAAACATGAAAAAGACTTGAAAGAATAACCATAAGAGACTTGGTAAAATTAAATTGTTTACATTCCTAAATGGAAAGATGAAACATGTAACTCCTAAAATCTTTATAATTATTAGGGCAGTTAAAATGATTTTACATAGACAGAGGCCACGGGTGTGAGTTGATTATGTTGGAACGCCAAATGTAATAAAGAGGAATGCATTGGGAAAAAGGGAAAGGGAAAGAGTGGGGCAAATTTTCTCACATAAGAGAGGTGAACAAGGAAAAGCTTTTCATTGGAGGGGAAAATAGAGAGTAGGAAACAAATGCTTTAACCTCACTCTTATTGAGATTGTTTCAAAGAGGGGAGCATATACATGTGCAGTCATGTATGGAAATATAACCTACCCAAAATAAAAATGGGAGACTAGGGGGTGGAGCTAAGATGGCAGCTAGAAAGAAGGGACTTGCATGAAGTTCCCCCAGATCCCTCCAAAAACCAATTAAAATGTTTGTGAACAAATTCTAGAGTAGCAGAACCCATGGAATAGCAGAGGGAAGCAGGGATCCAGCCCAGGAGAGCCTGGATGGTCGCTGGATAAGGTCTATCCCACGGAGCTGGGAGCAGAGGGGAGCAGAGCCCAGCATGGGCTGCACCTGGACCAACCAGACCAGGAGCCAGGCGGAACAGTCCATAGCACCCTGAATCAGTGACTGTGACACTTACCAGAATTCTCAACCCACAAATACCAAAGACAACCCAGAAGGTTAGGGTGAAAGGAGTTCACCATTCAGCCACTGCTCCGGAGACAGCAGAGGTGGTGCAGCTCTGAGGACGGAGCTACAGCTGAAGTTGTTTCCAGTCCCAGGCCCACCTGGTGGGAGGAATTAAGTGGTGGATCAGAGCAGGAGTGCAGAGCCTGCTTAAGGTCAATGTACAATCCAGGTTGGCGGTTCTTGGGGGAGGAGAAGCACTGGTGTGGCAGAGCTTGCTGTGTAGAAACAGTTCTGAAAACAACAGTGTAACCCCTCAAGCTTGGTACAAATGTCTCTACTCTACAATCAGTCATAACCTGACAAAAAACTCAAGGGTCAAGTAGTTGGCTAGGAGCATGGCCAGGAAACAAAAATGGACACAGATTCAGACTCAGACTTTGGAATCTTTCTTTGGTGACAAAGAAGACCAAAACACACAGCCAGAAGAAGTCAACAAAGTCAAAGAGCCTACATCAAAAGCCTCCAAGAAAAAACATGAACTGATTTCAAGCCATGGAAGAGCTCAAAAACGATTTGGAAAAACAAGTTAGAGAAGTAGAGGAAAAAAAACTGGGAAGAGAAATGACAGTGATGCAAGAAAACCATGAAAAGCAAGTCAATGACTTGCTAAAGGAGACCCAAAAAAATACTGCAGAAAATAACACCTCAAAAAATAGACTAACTGAAACAGCAAAAGAGCTCCAAAAAGCCAATAAGGAGAAGAATGGCTTGAAAGGAAAAAATGGAAATGAGGTCCAAAAGACTACTGAAGAAAACACTTATAACCTAGATTGGAGCAAGTGGAAGCTACTGACTTTATGAGAAAACAAAATATTATAAAACTGAACCAAAGGAACTAAGGAATGAAAAAATGGAAGACAATATGAAATATCTCATTGGAAAAAACCACTGACCTGGAAAATAGATCCAGGAAAGATAATTTAAAAATTAGTGGACTACCTGAAAGCCATGATCAAAAACAGAGCCTAGATATCATCTTTCAAGAAATTATCAAGGAGAACTGTCCTGATATTCTAGAGCCAGAGGGTAAAATAGAAATTGAAAGAATCCACCAATCACCTCCTGAAAAAGATCCCAAAAAGAAAACTCCCAGGAATATTGTCACCAAATTCCAGAGCTCCCAGATCAAGGAGAAAATACTGCAAGCAGCCAGAAAGTAACAATTTGAGTATTGTGGAAACATAATAAGAATAACACAAGATCTAGCAGCTTCTACATTAGGGGATCGAAGGGCTTGGAACACGATATTCCAGAGGTCAATGGAGCTAGGACTAAAACCAAGAATCACCTACCCAGCAAAACTGAGTATCACACTCCAAGGCAAAATATGGATTTTCAATAAAATAGAGAACTTTCAAGCATTCTCATTGAAAAGACCATAGATGAATAGAAAATTTGACTTTCAAACACAAGAATCAAGAGAAGCATGAAAAGGTGACATACTAGAATTCCCTGGTCCAGAAAGAACAGGAAAAACAGAAATGCTCTATTATTTGACTGCAAGATGTATTCTTCCAAAATCAGAAGGTGGATTAGAAGTTGAAGTCGTATTTACTGACACAGACTACCACTTTGTTATGCTTCAGCTAGTTAAAATTCTTGCACATAGACTGTCCCAAAGCACAGAAGACATAATAAAATGCTGTCTTGGAAGATTTTTTCTTGTGATTTGCAGCAGCAGTAACCAGTTACTTATCACCCTTTAGTCACTGTAAACTGTGTTTTATAGCCACCCATCCCTCTGCCTTTTGATTTTAGATGGTTTTTCAGCCTTCTATTGGATAGACTGGGTCAATGGAGGAGAAAGCCTTAACTTACAAGAGGTATGAACATTTTTATAGCCCTTTGGGCATAGTTCCAAATTGCTCCTTTGACCCAGCAATATCAACCACAGAATATTTTTTTTTCCAGACATGATAATTCTGAAATTAGCAACCAGATATTTTCAATAGTGTCATGTGATCTAAAAAGCAACAGTATAATAAAGCATTTATTTAGTATTAGAGAAAATGGTGTTCATTTTTATTAATCTATATCAGAAATAACCTACACATAGGTATTGTTTTCAAGGTATCTGAAAATTTCTCCCTCTTGATGATAATGCTTTAATGATATGTCAGCATTTCTGAATTTTAAAGTTAAAGGTTAACATATATATAAATTACTCACAATATTTCTTAAATAAGAATAGTTTCAGGTATGAGGAAATACATTTTCTCTTCTTAGGTCATCATGGGCTAAATAACAATATCAATGCTTTGATTTTGATTAAAACCTATGCAAAAGATAAGTGTATTTCACTTTAAATAAAAGAGGGTTTTGAAAAAAAAGAAATAGGAGACTAAGGGGATAAGGGATATGTAGGTGTAGGGGATGATAGAAAGAGGGTGGATAGTGGTCAGAAGTAAAACAGCATTTTGAGGAGGGATAGGATAAAAAGAGAGAAGTACACATAGACAAAAATGGGACGGAGGGAAATATACAGTTAGTAATCATAACTGTGAATGCAAACGGGATGAGCTCACCCACAAAATGGAAGAAGATAGCAGAACGAATTAGAAACCAGAATCCCAAAAATACGTTGTGCATGAGAGACATAGTTGAAACAAAGACACACACAGAGCTGAAGTAAAAAAAAAGGGAGGGCTTATGTAGCAATCACTATCTCAGACAAAGCAAAAACAAAAATAGGCCTAATTAAGAGATATTCAGGGAAATTGTATTTTGCTAGAAGATACCATTGACAATGAATTCATATAAATAATATTTACAGCAGATTTCTCTGATAAAGGCCTCATTTCTCAAACATATGCTAAGTATAGAACTGCATCCAATTCATAAAAATAAGAGCCATTCTCCAATTGATAAATGGGAAGAGGCTATAAAAGTCAGTTTTCAAAAGAAGAAATCAAAGCTAGCTATAGTCATATAGAAATGCTCTAAATCACTGTTAATAGAGAACTACAAATTTTTATTATGAGGTATAGCCTTACAGTTATGAGAAATAAATAAAAATTTTCCCTAAAAATTGAACCACTCCTCCATTGTACCAGGACCATAAATAGGTTGCATTTATATACCACTTCCATATGGCAACACCTTTGATCATCACAAAACTCGATGCATTGAGTGCTATTATTAACTCTATTTTACAGATGAGAAAACTGAGGCAAAGAGAACTTGAAGGAAAAATTTCAACTATTAGGATACTTAATAAAATATATTTTTGATCATTATTGCTTTTGTTATGAATCTCTAGACAAACAAAATAAAAGAAAGCAAATAAATAGGCCAAATATCCACTAGGATTTTGTGTGTGTGTGCTAAATAAATACACTAATTTCTAAAAATTATAGAAAAATTGAGGAGACTATAATATATATATATGTATATATATGTATATGTGTATATATATGTGTGTGTGTGTGTGTGTGTGTGTGTGTGTGTGTGTATGTGTATATATATACAAAATCTTTGAAATCTCTTCTCTTATAATAATATTTATTTGCCAGGGTAGAGCTATAGTCTAAATGAGCATGTTGTTGTTCAGACATTTCAGTCATGTTTGACTCTTTGTGACCCCATTTGGGGTTTTCTTAGCAAAGATACTGAAATATTACTTTCTTCTCCAGCTCATTTTATAGATGAGGAACTGAGGCACACAGGGTTAAGTGACTTGCCCAGGGTCTCACAATTAGTCAATGTCTAAGACCAGATTTGAACTGAGGAAGATGAGTCTTCCTGACATCTGGGCCTGCACTCTATCCACTGCACCACCTAACTACTCCACGAGACTATTGTAGTTCTTGTTCTATCATACCTGATTCATCATGACCTCATAGACCACACTGTCAATGAGATCTTCTTGGCAAATATATTGCAGTGGTTTTCCATTTCCCTCTCCAGTGGATTAAAGCAAACAGATGTTAAGCAACTTGTCCAAAGTCATATGGCTAATAAGTTTTTCAGGCCAGATTTGTACTCAAATCTTCCTGACTCCAGGCTCTATCCACTGTATGAATAATGAATAGACAAGGATCATAGAGTTATCAAGTAGTATTTGACCTCATGTATTCTTGGTTTAGTGTCCTGTGCCCTATTCACTGAGCCATGCACGACATATTGTTGTTTTTGAGTTTTATCTATTGTGTGAAACTGTTTGTGACTCTATTTGGGGATTTTTAAGCAAAGATAGTGGTTTGCTATTTTCTTTTCCAGCTTATTTTACAGATGAGGAAACAGAAGCAAAAAGGGTTAAATGACTTGCCCAGGATCACACACTTATGAAGTATCTGAGGCTAGATTTGAACTCAAGAAGATGTCATTCTGACTCCAGGCCTGGCACTTTATCCATTGCACAACCTAGCTGCCCTATACATGACATAACACAGTAATAATTGACATTTCTATAACACTTTATAATTTGTAAAGCACTTTTTATACACTGAAGCGTTATATTAAGCTATACCATAACCCTGGAAATTAGTTATGGCAATATTTATTTCCATTTCGTGGACAAGGAAAATATGACACTTAGGATTTTTCTACGGTCGCAAGATTACTAAATGTCAGAGGAAGCAGGTAAATCCTGGTTTTCCCGAATCCAAGTCCAACACTCTAGCCATTAGGCCACACTATCTATCTGGCATAGAACATGCCAGGGACTTCAATTGCTCCCTCTACAGAAGCTCTACCTACTATAGTTTTCCAGTTTCCTACTACACACAAAACTTGCTGCCTTCTGAGATTAATTGGGTACATAAATGGCTTACTGTGATTTTGACTTTGAACCTTAGCTTCCTTAAACTACGGCTCTGTTTATTGCCCATATAATTGCAGATAAGTTTCCTATGTCTCTTTATGGCTGCATGGCTGCAATGCTCCATATCCTGCTAGTGTTAGTTTGTTCCAAGTCAGCTGTAAATCTAATTCAAGTAAGTTAACTCCATCTGTGTGGGCCAAATTGCTTGAAGATGTGCTTTCTCCAATAACTTAGTCATCTTTTTTGTTAGATAGTTCATTGCCTTGCTACTCCTGTTGCTGAAGCGTGTCTTTTATATAGACCTCTGTGATACTGATAATGCAAAAACTCAAAGTTTCAGAAAATTGGATAATTTTGAAAATCACAGAACCTTATAGAGGGAAAAGACTGAGAAATGAAAGGATACCTCATTTAATTCGCTTGTGCCACACACATACAAACCTTTATTATACAGATGAAAAAATTGAAAGCCAAAGAGAAAAGACATGGCCTAGTCACACAGATTATAAGTGTCAGAACCAGAATTCTGACTCAATTCTTTTGATTTCCAATGCCCTACTATTTTATAGTAAAATACACTGCAAAAGAAGAGCCATACAAAGTGACAGACACAAGGTTCATATACATAAACTGCTTAAATAAAACATGCTTCCATGAGGAGTATTTCATTAGAGCACTTGAAGAATGGAAGGTTCTGGCCCATAGAATTTTCATATTATGATAGTGTCATTGGGAGAATATAAAAGAGCACAAAAAAGGGAACAATAATATAATGGATAGTAGCTTTAAGTTGTGCAAAATCTCTCCAACTATCAGCTGAGCTTTAAGCTTCTCTGAAATAGGTCTTATAGTTACTATTATCATCAATTCTACAGATGAGGAAACCAAGGCCCAGAGCAGGGAAGTTGTTATCTCATGACTAGTGTCAGAGATTTCTCACAAGGTGCCTTCTATTTAAGGGAAGCACATGGATTTCAATATATATATATATATATATATATATATATATATATATATACATATATATATATATATATGTATATATGGACAAATCCTATCTGCACAGAATAAATATTTTATCTGGAAAAGAAAGCCAATTAGTAGCACAAAATAGAGATGATACTCCTGTTTTTTCTAATAACAGTTGTCCCAAAGTTTCACATTTTGTAAATGTGCCAAACTTTGTTTAAATATAATCTGATTTTGGGGGGCAGGGTAGAGCCAAGATGGTGGCTAGAAAGCAGGGACTTGCATGAGCTTCCCGCCAAGTCCCTCCAAAAACCTATAAAAATGGCTCTCAACAAATTCTAGAACTACAGAACCCACAAAATAGCAGAGGAAAGCAGGGCTCTAGCCCTGGATAGCCTGGATGGTTGCTGGGTGAGGTCTATCATGCAGGGAGCTGGGAGCGGAGGGGAGCAGAAGGGAGCAGAGGGGAGCAGAAGGTAGCAGAGGGAATTGGAAGGGAGCGGAGGGGAGCAGAGCCCAGTGGGTTGTGGGTGGACCAACCAGACAAGGAGCCAGGTGGAACAGGCCCTAGCACCCTGAATCAGTGAGTTTTGGCAGTTACCAGACTTTTTAACCCACAAACACCAAAGACAACAGAGAAGAACTGCAGAATACATGAAGTAGCAGAGGGAAGCAAGGCTCCAGCCCAGGACAGCCTGGATGGTTGCTGGGTGAGGTCTATCATCCACGGAGCTGGGAGCAGAGGGGAACACAGCCAAGCATGGGTGGTGGGCAGGATCAACTAGACTGGGAGCCAGGCAGAACAGGCCCTAGTGCCCTGAATCAGTGAGCTGTGGCAGTTACCAAGCTTTGCAACGCACAGACACCAAAGGCAACAGAGAAGGTTAGTGGGAAAAGCTGCAGGAGACAAAGTGGAAGGAGTTTACCATTTGGCCACTGCCTTGGGGGCCACAGAGGTGGTGCAGCTACAGAACTACAGCTGCAGTTGCTTCTGGCCCCAGGCCCACCTGGTAGGAGGAATTACATGGAGCATCTGAGCAGGAGTGCAGAGCCTGCTTAAGATATGAGTCAGGTCCGGGTTGGGGGTTCTTGGAGAAGGAGGAGTGTTGGTGTGGCAGAGCTGGCTGTATAGAAATAGCTCTGAAAACAACAGTGCATCCCCCCAAGGTTGGAACAAAGTACTCTTTACTCTACAAGCAGTTATACCCCAATGAAAACCTCAAGGGTCAAGAAAGTTGGTTGGGAACATGGCCAGGCAGAACAAATGGACTCAGATTCACTCTTAGACTTTGGAATCTTTCTTTGGTGACAAAGAAGACCAAAACATACAGCCAGAAGAAGTCAACAAAGTAAAAGGGCCTACATCAAAAGCCTCCAAGAAAAACATGAACTGGTCTCAGGCCACGGAAGACCTCAAAATGGATTTGGAAAAGCAAGTTAGAGAAGTAGAGGAAAAAGTGGGAAGAGAAATGAGAATGATGCAAGAAAACCATGAAAAACAAGTCAATGACATGCTAAAGGAGACCCAAAAATTTACTGAAAAAAATATTGAAGAAAATTACAACTTAAAGAATAAACTAACCCAAATGGCAAAAGAGCTCCAAAAAGCCAATGAGGAGAAGAAGGCCTTGAAAAGCAGAATTAGCCAAATGGAAAAGGAGGTCCCAAAAGACCACTGAAGAAAATACTACCTTAAAAATTAGAGTGGAACAAGTGGAAGCTAGAGACTTTATGAGAAATCAAGATATTATAAAACAGAAGCAAAGGAATAAAAAAGTGGAAGACAATGTGGAATATCTCATTGGAAAAAAACCACTGACCTGGAAAATAGATCCAGGAGAGATAATTTAAAAATTATTAGACTACCTGAAAGCCATGATCAGAAAAAGAGCCTAAATATCATCTTTCAAGAAATCATCAAGAAGAACTGCCCTAACATTCTAGAGCCAGAAAGTAAAATAGAAATTGAAAGAATCCACAGATTGCCTCCTCAAATAGATCCCAAAAAGAAATCTCCTAGGAATATTGTCACCAAATTCCAGAGCTCCCAGATCAAGGAGAAAATACTGCAAGGAGCCAGAAAGAAACAATTTGAGTATTGTGGAAGCCCAATCAGAATAACACAAGATCTAGCAGCTTCTACCCTAAGGGATTGAAGGGCTTGGAACATGATATTCTGGAGGTCAATGGAGCTAGGATTAAAACCAAGAATCACCTACCCAGCAAAACTGAGTACCATGCTCCAATGCAAAATATGGACTTTCAATAAAATAGAGGAATTTCAATCTTTCTCAGTGAAAAGACCAGAGCTGAATAGAAAATTTGACTTTGAAACACAAGAATCAAGAGACGCCTGAAAAGGTAAACAAGAAACAGAAATCATAAGGTACTTACTAAAGTTGAACTGTTTTGTTTCCATTCCTACATGGAAAGATGATGTGTATGATCCATGAGACCTCAGTATTAGGGTACCTGAAGGGAATATGCATACACACACACACACACACACACACACATATATATATATATATATATATATATATATATATATATATATACACATGTGTGTATGTATGTATATATATATATGTATTATATATATATACATATATATATATATATATATATATACACAGAGGGCACAGGGTCACAGGGTGAGTTGAATATGAAGGGATGATATCTAAAAAAATAAAATCAAATTAAGGGATGAGAGAGGAATACATTGAGAGAGGGAGAAAGGGAGAGAGTGAATGGGGTAAATTATCTTGCATAAAAGTGGCAAGAAAAAGCAGTTCTGTAGGAAGAGAAGAGGGGGCAGGTGAGGGGGAATGAGTGAATCTTGCTCTTATCGGATTTGACCTGAGGAGGGAATGCCATACGCACTCAATTGGTTATCTTACCCCAAAGGAAAGAAGGAGGAAGACGATAAAAAGGGGGATGATTGAAGTGAGGGCAGATGGGGTAGGAGGTAATCGAAAACAAACACTTTCAAAAAGGGACAGGGTCAAGGGAGAAAATTCAATAAAGGGGAATAGGTTAGGAAGGAGCAAAATATAGTTAGTCTTTCACCACACGAGTATTGTGGAAGGGTTTTACATAATGATATGCATGTGGCCTATGTTGAATTGCTTGCTTTCTTAGGTAGGGTGGGTGGGATGGGAAGAGGGGAGAGAATTTGGAACTCAAAGTTTTAAAAACAGATGTTCAAACACACACACACACACACAAAAAGTTTTTGCCTACAACTACGAAATAATATACACAGACAATGGGGCGTAGAAATTGATCTTTCCCTACAAGAAAGGAAGGGAAAAGGGGATGGGAGGGGAGTGGGGTGACAGAAGGGAGGGCTGACGGGGCAACCAGAATACATGATATCTTCGAGTGGGCGGGAGGGCAGAAAGGGGGAGAAAATTCGTAATTCAAACTCTTGTGAAAATCAATGCTGAAAACTAAATATATTAAATAAATTAAATTTTTAAAAATAATCTAATTTTATTAATAGATTAATAAATGCCTATAATTTGTAAACCTTGAAAGTATATGTGCTTGTGTATAACTATAGATAAATGTGTAAACACATGCAAATTATTTCAAGGTCTACAAAGAATATTACAATATGCACTGTCATATTTGAGTTTAAAGACAAAGCATTCTGTATGTTCTACCTCCTTGTATGCATTTATGAAAGAAAACATGCAATGGAACAGATATCATCAGGATCAGGAAGCCCAGGACTCAAACCTTGTCTTTGGACCATCAGAATATAAACAAGCATTAATTAAGTATATTTTATGTGCTTAAGCACTGTACTAGATGCTGGAAAAAAAAAGAAACAATTCCTTCTTTCAAATAGCTCGTTTCCTTTTTTCCCTAATAGCACTTCATTTTTTTCCCCAATTACATGCAAAGATAGTTTTCTACATCCATTTGTGTAAACTTTTGAGTTCCAAATTTTTCTCCCTTCCTCCCTCCCCAAGTCAGCAAGCAATCTGATGTAGGAATCATTAAACGTATTCCCACATTAGTCATGTAGTAAAAGAACAAAAAAGGGGGAAAAAAACACATGAAAGGAAAAACAAAGCTTTTTTCTTGCTGGGCTGCTCACATAAGGGAGGGCCAGTTGGTATCTCTCTGTGCAATCTGGATCCACCCTTCCTCCTGGAGTGATCCACCAAGGTCTCGTTATCATGACTGAACAGATGACCCTTCAGGGTACCCTGAAAGGCCACAATAGCTGGGTGACCCAGATCACCACAACTCCCCAGTTTCCCGACATCATCCTGTCAGTCACCCGAGATAAGACCATTATCATGTGGAAGCTTACCAGAGATGAAACAAACTATGGGATTCTCCCGTGTGCCCTCAGGGGTCACTCCCATTTTGTTAGTGACGTGGTCATTTCCTCTGATGGCCAGTTTACACTCTCAAGCCCCTGGGATGGCACACTAAGGCTGTGGCATCTCACAACTGGCACTACCACCAGGCCTTTTGTTGGTCACACCAAGGATGTGCTGAGTGTAGCCTTCTCTTCTGACAACCGCCAGATTGTCTCTGGTTCCCGGGATAAGACTATCAAGCTGTGGAACACCCTGGGTCTCTGTAAATACACTGTGCAAGATGAGGGCCACTCAGAATGGGTGTCTCATATCCATTTTTCACCCAACAGCAGCAACCCCATCATTGTCTCCTGTGGCTGGGACAAGCTGGTCAAGGTCTGGAACTTGGCCAATTGCAAGCTAAAGACAAACCACACTGGCCACACAGGCTACCTAAACACAGTTACAGTTTCTCCTGATGGCTCTCTCTGTGCCTCTGGAGGCAAGGATGGTCAGGCCATGCTGTGGGACCTCAACGAGGGTAAGCACCTGTATATTCTGGATGGTGGTGACATAATCAATGCCCTCTGCTTCAGCCCCAATTGCTACTGGCTCTGTCCTGCCACTGTGCCCAGAATCAAGATCTGGGACCTAGAGGGCAAAATCATTGTGGATGAGCTTAAGCAAGAAGTGATCAGCACCAGCAGAAACGCCAAGCCTCCCCAGTGCACCTCCTTAGCCTGGTCTGCTGATGGCCAGACTTGCTTTGCTGGATACATAGACAACTTGGTACGAGTGTGGCAAGTGACCATTGGCACTCAGTAAAGGGGTCAACCATAACTCAGATTTTCAAATAAAGACCTTAATTTCTGCCTTTTGAAAAAAAAAAAGGAAAACCAAAAACCAGCAAAAATAGTATTCAGACTCTAGTTCTTTCTCTGGATGTGGTTAGCATTTTCCATCACGAGAATTTTGGATTTGTCTTGGATCATTGTATTGCTGAGAAGAGATAAGTCTACCAAAGTTAATCATTACCCAAGTTTGCTGTTGCTTTATGCGATGTACTTCTGGTTCTGAAAGAGCTTATTTTCTATTGTAATAGACCATATGCATTGATACATAAATGTAATAATATTTACCCTAGCCCCTGTTGCATGGAGGGGAGATATATTTAATTTTATCTCTCTCCAGGGTTCTCTGGGACCTTTAAGGCTATTGAGAGGTGTCAAAAATCTGACTTTAGCTCAAGCCCCCACTGACTGTATTCTCAAATGTTAAGAGTCTCTAGTACCCAAATTTCATTTAACCACTTAATGGTTGGATTACCTTTTACAAAAAAAAATATTTACTTCAAAGATATATCAAAATGAAGCACACTACACAGACATACCTAGCACCTAGAAACTACCCAACTACCATCTCCATATCTAGGGAGGGATTTTAGGTTCAGTTTATTCCAGTCCCTATATATGGCATAGCCAACCAAGTTCTATGTCCAAACTCTCCCTTTGTCAGACTCGGGTTCTGACACCTTTGCTTCTCAAGGTTTCACTATTAGGTTAGCAGCATGATTAGCAGGAAATCCTGGTTTCAAGGTAACCACGGCTTTAGTTCCCAGGTCTGAAGGCTCTACCACGTGTGCCATGAACAGAAGGGGACAAAGAAACAGCCCAGTTCATGAAGCTTTATTCCTGAAGCCAAAAGGCCTAAAGAGGAAGAGGAAAGTGTACCTCCTCCTAAATTGTGATTAGTGGGGGCAACAGGGTCTAAATGGAGAAGGGGAGACTCCCAAACTCAGCTTAGTGCATGGTGCCTGTATAGGTTCCACTGATATCCAAGGGAAGTGAATAATTTTAGCAAAGTAACACAGGTAATAAAGAGCAGCATTTGAATCCAGGTCATCTGACTTCAAATCCAGCAGTCTTTCTATACTGCACTTCATTTTCTCTCAGTATTATGTGAACATCAAATGAAACAAAAAATAAAGAAATATGTTAAAAACAATAACTTTAAGGGTCATAAAATCAAAGAAAGCATTTCAAAGCTAATTCATCAGAAAATTTAGATTAAGAAGCACCTAAATTATATGTGTGTATCTGTGTGTGTGTGTGTGTGTGTGTGTGTGTGTACACATTCTGAATATGATAGATAAGATAATGCCAATTATTATTAGAAAAATGAGAATAAAGTAGAAGGATCTGGTCATGACTGCAAAGGAAATAGAGCAATATGAATGGGCCGTGAGGAAGGATTAAGATTCAAAAAAAGTTGAAAATGTTCTGTTGAGATGCAGGTATTGGCACAGGAGTCCTTGTTAGAATGCCTGGGAGCATTCTAACTCTCACAAGAATTTTTTTTTAAAAATGAAAGACATTAAATGAGTTTTGCATAAATGAGTTTAAACCATTGGCTATTGATATCCAACTGACCATAGAATCCCTTGGTAATTTTTAAACATTACTTTGTTTTAAACAGATATTTGTTTTATGTGATAACCTACTGTTTTTACCCACTCCCCAATATTTGTTGAAACCTTTTTTACATCCCAGTTAGTCTCATATAGAAGGAAATAAGGGCCTACTCACTTTCCCCTTCAGTCCACATTGGCACTACATGGGTGGTTGAGTAGTTAGATCCAGGAATATGCAGAAGGTATCTCCAACCATCTGGTGAGTCAATTGATAAATTTTCTTTTTGAGTTTAACACCTAAGAAATGTATAAGAACTATAAACCAGAGCATGATTTATTGTTTTGTTGTCTCTAGGCTTAAGAAAGTGATGAAGAAAATGTTAATATTGCAAATTAAACTTTAAATTATGTCTGTTTACATTTTTTCCATAGGGACAGTTGTTAGACATTTAACATGACACCCTTGGTGAAATCCCACTTTGCCACCACTTTTGACTAGGCATTTAGAAGAGAGTATAAGAGAATCAGACTGTTATGTCAAGTAACTGGTTTAAAAATCTCCTCAAATGTCTTCTGGGAGCCAAGAAGGCAATATAAGCAGTAAATTGCTGTCATTTTCCCTGAGTGACCCCTAAAAACACCAGAAAATAGGACCTCAGGAAAAATACCAGAACAGCAAATCCAGAGGAAAGATGGACTGGAGCAGTCTTTTAGCCTGGGAGACTTGGAGGATCAGGAAAAAGTTCCCTATCACTCAGGTAAAAGGGGAGTGCAGTCCAAGTTCCAACAAACCAGCAGCAAGGCCCACCTCAGCAAACCAGTGGGACATCCTGAGCCCCAGGGTGGTGGAGCAGGCAAATGCCAACACTAGGATTTCCCACATGCTTTAGCATAACCAAATGAACTGGCAGAATCCAGCTGGAGAACCACAATGTGCACCTATGCAACCCTGGGCAGGCAGGAGTCCTCAAAGGGCCAAACTTTGACATGCTTCATTATAACCCCAGGGAAATGCATAAAAATCCCACTTGGCCTCAGCACACTCAGACAACACTACTAGGACCCCAGCTCAGTACCAGGTCAATTTCCAGACCCATACAGCCTCCAGCTGCCAGCACCTGAAACACAGCACAAGAAGAATGGGACAGTGTCCCTTGTTCTCCAACAAGTGACCTCAACATTAAAAGCCCAGGAATAGGCAAACAAGCTTGAAGAAGAAGCAAAAACCAAACACTGACCATTGAGAATCACTAGAATGACAGGGCATATCAAAACACAATCTCAGAAGAGGACAACATTGACAATATGCTGCTATCTGATAATTGAATGGGGAATATGAATGGTCTCAAGCCCAAAAAGCCTTATTGGAAGAGGTCAAAAACTACTTTAAAAGGCAAATAAAAGAGGTAGAAGAAGAATTGAGAAAAGAAATGAGAGGTAAGAAAAACAGAGTCAACAGCTTGGAAAAGGAAGGATAAAAATTGACAAGAAAATAATTCCTTAAAAATAAATTGGACAAGTGGAAAACAAGGTACAAAAAATCAATGAAGAGAAGAACTCCTTAAAAAGAAGAATTAGACAAATGGAAAAGGAATTACTAACGCTAAATGAAGAAAACAATTCCTTAAAAATTTAGGATGGGGGGGGTGGAACCAAGATGGGTCCCTAAGGACCTTCCAAACACCTATTAAAAATGGCTCTAAACAAATTCTAGAACTACAAAACCCACAGAATAGCAGAGGGAATCAGGGCTCCAGCCCAGGACAGCCTGGATGGTCACCATAGCACAGAGCTGGGAGCGGAGCAGAGCCCAGCGAGGTCCATGCCCAGACCAACCAGACTGGGAGCCAGGCAGAACACTAACTAAACTATTAGCCAAGAGATTACAGTGACTTATCATGAGGATAATAGACTATGACCAGGTGGGATTTACACCAAGAATGCAGGACAAGTTCAATATTTGGAAAACTATCAAGACAATTGACCATACAAAAACAAAATTAACAGAAATCATATGATTATCTCCATCAATGCTGAAAAAAACTTTTGACAGAATGCAGAACCTATGCTTATTAAAATACTAGGGAGCATAGGAATCAATGGAGTTTTCCTTAAAATTATAAGAAGCATCTACCTAAAACCACACTACTTCTAGGTCTGTATCCCGAAATTTCATTATAAAGGGGAAAAAGGATGCACACATTCAAAAATATTTATAGCAGCTCTTTTTGTGGTGCCCAAGCATTGAAAAATTGAGGGGATGTTCATCAATTGGGGAATGGCTGAACAGGTCGTGGGATATGAATGTAATGGAATACTGTTGTTCCATACGAAACAATGAGCAGGCTGACTTCAGAATAAACTGGAAAGATTTACATGAACTGATGAGGAGTGCAATGAGCAGAACCAGGAGAAGATTGTGCAGAATAACAGCAACACATTAGGATGACCAACTTTGACAGACTTAACTCTTCTCAGCAATAGAGTGATCTAAGATAATTCCAAAAAAAAAATCATGTTGGAAAATGCTATCCACACCCAGAGAAAGAACTATGGGGTCTGAATGAAGATCAAAGCATACTATTTTCTTTCTTTTTTGCTTCTTCTTTCTCATGGTTTTTTCCCTTTGGTTCCAATTCTTCTTTACAACATGAGTGACATGGAAATTAGTCTAATATGATTGTACATGTATAGTCTATATCAGATGACAGGTAGTCTTGGGGAAGGGGTAGAGCAGAGAAGGAAAGAAATCTTAGAACTCAAAATCTTATGAAAGTGAACATTGAAAACTAAAAACAAATAAAGAAAAGGAAAAAATAGAGAAATGAAAGAAATGGTGAGCAGTTGAATTTAAAAAAAAAACCTGGAAAGACTTCCTGAACTGATGCTGAGTAAACTGAGCAGAATCAGGAGAATATTGTACACAGTAGCAGCAACATTTTATGATGACTGACTTTGTTAGACTGCTCTTCTCAGCAGTGCAATCACCTAAGACAATTCCAAAAGACTAATGATGGAAAATGCTATCCACATCCAGAGAAAGAACTATGGATATTAAATGCAGATCAAAGCATACTATTTTCTCTTTTCTTTGTTGTTTTTGTTGTGTTTTTATTTGTTTCTTGTGTTTTTCCCTTTTCTTCTTGTTCTTCTTTAGCAACATGACTAATGCAGTAATATATTTAATATGATTTTACATGCATAGCCTATATCAGGTAGCCTGCCATTTTGGGGAGGGAAGAGAGGAGAAAGAAGGAAAAATTTAGAACTCAAAGTCTTATAAAAGTGAATGTTGAAAACTAAAAGTAAATATATAAATGCATTTAAAACATTTTTCACCAAAAAAAAACCTTAAATTTTGGAACTGGAGCGGGAATGAAATGAAGATAATATAAAAGGCAAGATGATCAAGAGGAATGAAGGAAAGACAAGAGATTTAGAGTATTAGGAGAACTCAAAGATCATTTTATCATACAAACACACACACACACATACACACACAAATATATATATATACACTTTCCCTACCCCCCCATTATTTTCCAGATACAAACCCAGTCCCAGAGAGGTTAGATGTCTTTGCCCAAAGCACACAAGCTAAATAAGTTGAAAAAGGATTGGAACTTAGGTTTCCTAACTCTGAAACAAGTGTATTTTTCACTCTTCCTTACTTCAGAGGAGTATGATTTAGATAGATAGAATAATAGATAAATAGATAGATATGTATATATCTATCTTTCTACATATAGTGTATATGAATACATAATTAGCTTTTGTTTTATTTGAAATTGAAGTAAATCATTTATTTAATTGGTTTAGGAACTCTTGATGACATATTTTATCTACCAATAAAAATTGGTTTTGCAATTTTTAATCTTAGAGAGTTGCCTTAGAGGTTAAATGACTTGCCCAGGTCATACAGCCAGACTATGAAGGACTTACCCATGTCTAGGTTTTCCTAACTCTTGAGGCTAACCATCATCTCATTGATTGGGATGAGTGAAGACCTCTCATAAGAAAAAGGGACAAATTAAATCAGTGTGAAATAAATAAGGTAGTAAGGCCTCTCATAAAATTTAAAATTCAGCTTTCTACCTAAGTTTTTTTTTTTCCTGCAATACAAGTTAGTGACCATGGAAAGACAAGTCAGTAACCGTGAGATCTTCTAAGGGTAAGAATGCTCACATCCTGTGTATTTACCCAAGGGCAATAGGCTCCCGAAAAAGAAGTGACTGAAAAGCTGGAAAGCCAGGTGCAATGTAGCTGTGCAAGACCTGGTCAGAAAGACAAGTTAGGTGTAAGAACGATGAGAGACAAATGTAAGGGTGCTGGGGGATATCCATCACAAATGTAAGGGTGACAGAAGGCATGTATTGCAGAAGCAAGGGTGGTGGGACAGGCTAATTTGCCACAGATATGAAGATGAGGTATCAAACAACTGGCTTCTGCTTGTCAAAGACAATAAAGCCATTTGTTCTTTGTCATTGTCACTGGGGTAGATTTATCATGTTCCTGATTGTACCCTCAAGGCTTGCGGTTTTGAGCCGAGAGGAAGAAGAGGGGAGGAAATCATGGTTAGGGCCCTATAAAATAACCTGAATTTTCTGTGCTCAGCATGCTCTGACACCGAGAGGACCCTGGGTGCTCTTGGTGCCCAAGTTGCCCTTTCCTGCTGGAACATAATAAAATCCTTTGTACTTTCTACCTGAAATGCCTTTGATTTTAATTCATCAACTGTCCCACACAACACTCAGTCATTCTACCTCTCAAACAAACATGCACGTATGTAAAGAGAATAAGAGATCTTAAGAAATTTTTCACTTTTATGAGTTTTTGGTTTTATATTAGCAGTCAAAACTTTTGGTACTGTTTTGCTATACTTTATATAAAGAAAAAAAACAGCTTGCATTCTCTTTGAGTTGAGCATCTAGAGGTTAAAATTCCATATCCCATTAAAAAATAAGAAATATTTAAATTCCATGTACCATTAAAAATAAGAAATATTTAATGAAAATTATTCTTATCATTGTCTTAACTACAGATAAGGTATACACACAGATGCATATATAAATATATATATATGTACATACATATAATATATATTTTCTGTCACCTTTCACATTGGTGCTCTTCAACATGATCACACTAAAACCGATTTTAAATGTAAGTTTAAGAAAAGCTACGCCCAAGCAATCATTCATTTAGAACATATTTTTCAGACCAACTTTCTTCAAGGAAGATGCTCAGCTTCTGATGAAATGATGTTATTTTATTTTAAGAATTTTAATTATTCTAGCAGATGTCAAGGCCATCTGGACTAATGATAAAAGCCTTATCATTCAGGAGGAAGTCCTACTTTGAGATGGTATGTACAGTGTTTATGGAAATTCTCCCTGGATTTAGCTGCTATATTATTTCTTTGAGCTTTGGGTAAAAAAAAAAAACATGTTCGTCTACATATACTGAATGCAATCCCCTTTCCAGGTTTGTTACTTGTTTGAACTCTATGAAATACACACCAAATAGTTCCTATCATTATTTATTTTTTTAAAGTGGTGAATCTATCTTTTTATTATAGCATTTTTTTATTTTTAGTTTACAACACTCGGTTCTACCTAATTTTGAGTTTCAGATTTTCTTCCCTCCCTCCCCCCTCCCTACCCAAGATGGCATGGAATCCCATATAGCTTCCACATATAACTTCGCATTGAATTAATTTACACACTAGTCAAATTATGGAGAAGAACTGTGATCAATGAAATGAATCATGCAAAAGAAGAAACAGGACCCTCCCCCCCCCCAAAAAAAAAACCAACCCGAAAACAAGAACAAAAGAGAGAAAAAGAAAAAAGGGGGGGGAGAAAAGGCTAGCATGAAGTGTGCCTCAATCTGCATTCATACTTCATACTTCTTTCTCTGGATGTAGATAGAATTCTCCAATATGAGTCCTTTGGAGTTGTCTTTGTACCTTGTGTTGATGAGTACAGCGAAGTCTGTCAGGGTTGGTCCTCACAGAATCCATATATCTGTGCTTGTGTATAATGTTCTCCTGGCTCTACTCTACTCACTCAGTATTATGTCATGTAGGTTTTTCCAGATTGTTATGAATTCTGTATGATCCCCATTTCTTATAGCACAAAAGTATTCTATTACCTTCATATACCACAGCTTATTCAGCCATTCCGCAATTGATGGGCATCCCTTTGATTTCAAATTCTTAGCTACCACAAAAAGAGCCACTATAGATATTTTTTTACATATGGGTCCTTTTCCCGCTTGTGTGATTTCTTTGGGATACAACCCTAAAAGTGGTATTGCTGGGTCAAAGGATATGAACATTTTTATAGCCCTTTGGCATAATTCCAAATTACTCTCCAAAATGGCTGGATCAGTTCAAAACTCAACCAGCAATGTAACAATGTTTCAATTTTCCCACATCCTCTCAAGCATTTATCATTTTCCTGTTTTGTTATTTTAGCCAACCTGACAGGAGAGCTGTGGTATCTAAGAGTTGTTTTGATTTGCATTTCTCTAATCAGTAGTGATTTAAAACATTTTTTCATATTCTTGTAGATATCTTTAATTTCTTCCTCTGAAAACTGCCTGTTCATTTCCTTTGACCATTTCTCAATTGGGGAACGACTTGTATTCCTATATATTTGGCTCAGTTCCCTGTATATTTTAGAAATGAGGGCTTTATCAGAGACACTAGTTGTAAAGATTTTCTCCTAATTTTCTGCTTCCCTCCTAATTTTTGTTGCATTGGATTTTTTTGTAAAAAACATTTCAATTTAACATAATCAAAATTATCCATTTTGCATTTTGTAATGCTCTCTATCTCTTGTTGGGTCATGAATTCTTTTTTTCTCCATAAATCTGATAAGTAAACTATTCCACGCTCTCCCAAATTACTTATAGTATCAGCCTTTACTCCTGAATCATGAACCCATTTTGATTTTATTTTGGTATATGGTGTAAGATATAGGTCTATGCCCAATTTCTGTCCTACCATTTTCCAGTTTTCCCAACAGTTTTTGTGAAATAGTGAATTCTTAGACCAGAAGCTGGCCTCTTTGGGTTTATCAAAGAGTAGATTGCTATAGTTGTTGACTTCTCCATCTTGTGTTCCTATCCTATTCCACTGATCCAAAACACTGTTTCATAGCCAGTACCGGGCAGTTTTGATGACTGCTGCTCTATAGTACAGTTTAATACCTGGTATGGCTAGGCCACCTTCTCTAGCGTTTCTTTTCATCAATACGTTAGATATTCTAGACCTCTTGCTCTTCCAGATGACTTTTGTTGTTATTTTATCCAGCTCAGTAAAATAATTTTTGGTAGTTCAATTGTTATGGTACTGAATAGATAGATTAACAGGTAAAATTGTCATTTTTGTTATATTAAGCTCAGCCTAACCATGAGCAACTGATATTTTTCCATTTATTTAGATCTGAATTTATTCGCAGGAAAAGTGTTTCATAATTATGTTCATATAGGCCCTGGGTTTGTCTTGGTAGATAGACTCCCAAATATTTTATAGTGTCTACAGTAACTTTGAAGGGAATCTCTCTTTTTATCTCTTGCTGTTGGGTCTTGTTAGTAATGTACAGGAATGCTGAGGATTTATGTGGGTTCATTTTATATCCTGCAACTTTGCTAAACTTGTTTATTATTTCAAGTAGTTTTTATTACTTGATTCTCTGGGATTCTCTAAGTAAATAATCATATCATCTGAAAAAGTGTTAATTTAGCTTCTTCTTTGGCTCTTCTAATTTCTTTAATTTCTTTTTCTTCTGTTATTGCTATAGCTAACATTTCTAGTACCAAATTGAATAGTAGGGGTGATAATGGACATCCTTGTTTCACCCCTGATCTTATTGGGAATGCATCTATCTTATCTGCATTACAGATAATGCTTGTTGATGGTTTTAGGTAGATGCTATTTATAATTTTAAGGAAGGTTCAATTTATTTCTATGCTTTCTAGTGTTTTTAGTAGGAATGGGTGTTGTATTTTGTCAAAGGCTTTTTCTGCATCTATTGAGATGATCATATGGTTTCTGCTAGTTTTGTTGTTTGATATGGTGAATTATGTTAATCTTTTTCCTAATATTGAATCAGCCTTGCATTCCTGGAATAAATCCTACCTGGTCATAGTGTATTAGTCTTCTGATAAGTTGCTGCAATCCTTTTGCTAACATTTTATTTAAAATTTTAACATCAATATTCATTAGGGAAATTGGTTTATAATTTTCTTTCTCTGTTTTGACTCTATCTGGTTTGGGCATTAGTACAATATTTGTGTCATAAAAAGAATTTGGTAGGACTCCTTCTTCCCTTATTTTCCCCAATAGTCTATAAATTATAGGAATTAGTTGTACTTTAAATGTTTGAGGAAATTCACGTGTAAAACCATCTGGCCCTGGAGACTTTTTCCTAGGGAGTTCATTGATGGCTTGCTCAATTTATTTTTCTGAGATGGGGTTATTTAGAAACTTTACTTCCATTTCTGTTAACCTGGGAAATTTATGTTTTTGTAGATATTCCTCCATATCTCTAAGGTTGTCAAATTTATGGGCATAAAATTGGGCAAAATAATTCCTAATTATTGTTTTGATTTCCTCTTCATTAAAGGTGAACTCACCCTTTTCATTTTTGATACTGGTAATTTGATTTTTTTCTTTCTTTTTTTTAACCAAATTGACCAAAGGTTTATCAATTTTATTGGTGTTTTCATAAAACCGGCTCTTTGTTTTATTTATTAAATCATAGTTTTCTTGGTTTCAATTTTATTAATCTCTCCTTTGATTTTCAGTATTTCTAATGTGGTATTTAATTGGGGGTTTTCAATTTGCTCTTTTTCTAGCTTTTTCAGCTGTATGCCCAGGTCATTGATCTCCTTTTCCCCTATTTTATTCATGTAAGCACTTAGGGATATAAAACTTCCCCTACGAACTGCTTTTGCTGCATCCCATAAGTTTTGGTATGTTGTTTCATTATTGTCATTCTCTTCAATGAAGTTATTAATTGTTTCGCTGATTTGTTCCTTGGCCAACTCATTCTTTCGAATTAGATTATTTAGTTTCCAATTAATTTTTAGCTCATTTTTCCATGGTTCTTTGTTACAAGTAATTTTTATTGCATCATGACCTCTAAAGTATGCTTTGACTACTTCTTCCTTTCAGCACTAGATTGTGAGGTTTTTATGCCCTAGTACATGGTCAATTTTTGAGTGTATGCCATGTGCCACTGAGAAGAAATTATATTCCTATTTTTCTCCATTCAGTTTTCTCCAGAGGTCTTTCATATCTGCCTTTTCTAAAATTCTGTTTACCTCCTTAACTTTTTTCTTATTTATTTTGAGGTTAGATTTATCAAGTTCAGAAAGGGGGAGGTTGAGTTCTCCCAATATTATAGTTTTGCGGTCTATTTCTTCCTGTGACTCCCTTAACCTCTCCTTCAAGAATTTGTATGCCATACCACTTGGTGCATATATGTTGAACAATGATATTGATTCATTTTTTATGGTGCCTTTTAGCAGGATGTAATGTCTTTCCTTATCTCTTTTAATTAAATCTATCTTTACTTTTGCTTTGTCTGAGATTAGGATTGCTACACCTGCTTTTTTTACTTTAGCTGAGGAGCTATATATTTTACTCCAGCCTTTTACCTTTACCCTCTGTGTATCCCCCTGTTTCAAATGTGTTTCTTGTAAACAGCATATTGTAGGATTATGGTTTTTAATCCATTCTGCTATCTGCTTCTATTTTATCAGAGAGTTCATCCCATTCACGTTCACAGTCACGATTTCTATCTGTGTCTTTTTCTCCATCCTATTTCACCCTGTTTATGCTTTTATTTCAACCTTCCCCCTTCCCCTCCTCAATAAAGTTTTGCTTTTGACTGCTGCCTTCCTCAGTTTACCCTCCCTCTTTAATCCCCTCTCTTTTCTTAATATTTCCCACTTGCTACTTCCCTTCTTTACCCAGATCAGATGACAGTAAAGCTGAAACACTGCTCTTCTCCCTCCCTTCTTTCCCTCTACTATAATGTGTTTTGTGCCTCTTCATTTGGTGAAATTTGCCCTTTTCTGCTACCTCCTTACCTCTTATCTCATAGCCCTCCCTTAGCATTTCTTACTTATGTTTTTATCCTTATATCAGTTATTTTATACAGACATTCACAATCTATGTGTATCCTTTTCAATTGTCATAATAGCTGTAGTATTCTCAAGACTGACATATATATGCGTATATATAAAACATACATAAGATGATATAAAGATGCAAATAATTTGCCCTTATTGATTAATAAGGTTTGTGTGGGTTTTTCCCCCTGTGTACCTTTTTATGTCTCTCTTGAGTTTTGTATTTGGAGATCAAATTTTCCATTGAGTTCTGGCCTTTTCATCAGGAAGGTCTGGAATTCCCTCATTTCGTTGAATGTCCATCTCCTTGCCTGAAAAATTATGCTTAGTTTTGCTGGGTAGTTGATCCTTGGTTGCAGTCCCAGCTCCTTTGCCCTTTGTAATATCATATTCCAATTTCTCCTGTCTTTTAATGTGTTAGCTGAGAGATCCTGAATGATCCTGACTATAGTTCCACGTTATCTGAATTGTTTTTTTTGGTTGTTTGCAGTATTTTCTCCTTGCCTTTGTAGTTCTGAAATTTGGCTATAATGTTTCTTGGTGTTTTCAGTTTGCGATATCTTTCAGGAGGTGATCGGTGAATTCTTTTAATGACTATTTTGCCCTCTGGTTCTAGGACCCTCTGGGCAGTTGGCTTTGATGATTTCTTCGAATATACTGTCAAGGCTCTTTTTTTCATCATGGATTTCTGATAAACCAATAACTCTTAAATTGTCTCTTCTGGATCTGTTTTCTAGGTCAGTTGTTTTCCCAATCAGATATTTCACATTTTTTTTCTATTTTTTCATTCTTTACATTTTGTTTTACTACTTCTTGATGCCTCGTAGAGTCATTAGCTTCCACTTGCTCAACTCTAATTTTTAATGAGTTAGTGTTTTAATTTTGCTTTTGAGTGTCCTTTTACAATTGGTTGATTTTACCTCTCAGGGTGTCATTTTCTCTATTTAGATTCTGAATCTCCATGGCCATTTCACCAATCTTTTTCTTTAGGGACTTGATTTCATCAGTGGATTTTTTTTTCCATTTTTTTCCTTTAGCTCCCTAATTTGGTTTTTAAAATCCTCCTTTAGCTCTCTCAGCAATGCTTTTTGGGCTGGAGACAAGTTCATATTACCTTTTGAGATATGATATATATCTATAGTGTCATTGCTGTCCACTTCCAAATTGGTATTTTGATCATGCCTGTCTCCATTAAAAGAATCTATGGTCTTCAGTTTTTTGTATTCTTCTTCACATTGGTTAGCCTTTTCCTGGCTTTACAGTGAATTTTCACCTTTGGAGCTCAGGGTTCTCTGTCCCAGCTTTCTTATTCTGGGGATTGTGAGTGTAGTTGTTGTCTTTGAGAATTATAGCCTTCAGTTTCCTGAGGTATGGGGGAGGGGTCTGGCTCCCTGATGTCTCTTTCCCTTGGGGTGCTCTCCAGTACTGTTGCTCTTCAGAAATGCTCTCAGCTGTTTGTTGTTTGAGCTGATGTCTGGCACTTCCCCTGCGGGAGCAAGATTATGCCTGGGCTCCTGGTGTTGACCCCTGCCGGCTCTGCCCCTTTGGGTCTAATGAACTTCTACTATTTGACAACTGAAGCCCCACTTTTTTCCCCTCTGTTCCAGCATTATTTTTTTTTCCCAAGGAATTCTCTGGGTGAGGGGGAGAGGGATTAGAGCCATTTACCTGGACATTATGTCTCCCGGAAGTTCAAGGAGCTGCATTTCATTCCTTCGGGCTGCAAGCCTCAGGGGTTGGTGTTTTCACGGCTGGTGGTGTTGCGCTGCCTCTTGTTGCTTCCACAGACTGCCGTCCTATGTTTGGGGGCCTGGGGATCTCTGCCTGTTTTCGGTGCTCAACTTTCTCCCAGCCTGTCTCCCACCTGGGTTTCCCCACTGACCACTTCCACTTTGGTCTGGAGCAGCTCTGCGTGCCGAGCACTCTCCGAGCCTACAGATTCGTTCCTTCCCCTACCATTATCTAATTACACAAGAAATTGTATACTTTACTAAACTACTCCATTTGCGCCATTACTATACTTCTTTCCAGGCATTAATTTGTTCTACTCTGGATGACAGAATAATTTAGAGAGCAAGAATATCTATCAATATCTGCATCTACTCTCCATTTAGGAAGCAATTACCATATTTATTTATTTTGACTGCAGGTTGTCAAGCATGTGGAAGGCTTCCTTTGAGCAATCTATAGAATGAAGACCTCTTATATCACTCACAAAGATATGTTTTTATTTGTTTTGCCTCAAGAAGATTGAAAGTCAGAGATACTTTATTAGAGACCCTGGGCAATTTATGCTTTTTCATGTTTTGATTTCCTTATCTGTAAAATCAGAGGATTAAACTAAATCACTTGTGAGGTCCCTTCTATTTTTAAAGTTATGATTTCACAGAGGAGAAAAGGAGCCCTTGTTGTGTGGTAGTATGTCTAGTCTGGAAGTTAGGTGATGTGGGTTCTAGACTTAGGTTTTCCATTCTGTGGAAAATTAATGATTTTTCTGTGGTTAACTTTTCTCAGTTGAAAAACAAGGAGCCAAATCTACATGATCTTTTTTATTCCTTAGATTATGTGCTATATCATAATAAATGAGGAGAATTATTTTAGATTCTGAGGAGGGCAAATTTGGTTTCCTATACCCTTGGGACAAATAATCCAGAATTATATACTACACTGAACCTTTTTAATCACATCTCCATGTAAAGGTAAGAAATTTACCCATACTGTCAGTGTTGCTCCAGAGTTATGAAACTGCCACACTGATGTCTTTTGTGAAACTGGACCAACACATTGAGAGTTTTACAAAATTCCCTCCAATTACATGGAACTAAAGGAGGGATATTTATATTGCTTCATTTGAGTGTAACACGTACTGCAAGTCTGGTCTTCCATAGAAACAGAAAGATGGAGATGACTGTATACAGAATACAGAGTGTTCCATAATCTTAATTTTTAAAGCTTAAAAGTACACTAAGACTTTTGAGATGCTTGTGTAAATAAAGAATGCTGAATCATCAAATATAAAATTATATCCTACATCATTAACAAATAATATCATACATGTCCTATTATTACAGGAGATATGACATTCATTTAAAAGGCAGTTCAGAGTTCCTTCCTAGGAAAAGGAAGCAGTAATGAATAGGTTGTACACTTAAAATGCACATATTTAATTTGAATAAAAGGCAACAGTTCACAATTAAATGTTTTAACGTTTGCAAAAAATTTTAAATATTCTCATGACCAGGAATTTTGGAACATGACTATAATGCTTGTTGCCAGGGAAATTGAGGCTGGTGGATTGCTTGAGCTAGGGAGTTCTGAGTTATGGTGGGCTAATACTGATTGAACATCAACTTTTAGTCTGTGGAGGGATAGAAAGACTTTGAAGCCTAAGGAAAGACATACCAGGTCAGGTTAGAAATGGATTAGTTAAAAGTTCCATGCTATTTAGTAGTGTGATCCGGTTAGGAAATGGCTATTGTATTTCCAGCTTTGGGGAGATTTGGAAATCTAGACTCAAAAATATAAATTAATTAAAATAAAATCTTCGAAAAAACCTATAAAAATGGCTCTGAACCAAATCCGGAACTGCAGAACCCACAAAATAGCAGAGGGAAGCAGAGCTCCATCCCAGAACAGCCTGGATGGTCTCTGGGTGAGGTCTATCATAGACAGAGCTTAGAGCAGAGCAGAGCAGAAGCCAGCCTGGGTGACAGCAGGACCAACCACACCCGGAACTGGGCAGAGCCGGCCCTAGAGTCCTGAATCAGTGAGTTGCGGCAGGTACCAGACTTCTCAACCAACAAACACCAAAGACAACAGAGAAGGTTAGTGGTAAAAGCTGCTGGGGATAGGGTGATAGAGTTCACAGTTCAGCCACCGCCCTGGAGGCAGCAGAGGTGGGGCAGCTACAGAACTACAGTTGCAGTTGCTTCCAGCCCCAGGCCCACCTGGTGGGAGGAATTAAGTGGTGGATCAGAGCAGGAGTGCACAACCTGCATAAGATTCCAGTCAGGTCCTGGCTGGTGGTTCTTGGGGAAGGAGGAGTGCTACTGTGGCAGAGCTGGCTGTGCAGAAGTAGCTCTGAAAACAATGGCACATTCCCTCAAGCTTGGAACAAAGTACTCTTTACTCTACAAGCAGTCATACCCCGCTGAAAAACTCAAAGGTCAAGTAAGTTGGCTGGGAACATGGCCAGGCAGCGAAAACGCACCCAGGTTCAGTCTCAGACCTTGGAATCTTTCTTTCATGATGAAGAAGACCAAAACATACAGCCAGAAGAAGTCAACAAAGTTCAAGAGCCTACAACAAAAGCCTCCAAGAAAAACATGAACTGGTCTCAGGTCATGGAAGAGCTCAAAAAAGATTTGGGAAAGCAAGTTAGAGGAGAGGAAAAACTGGAAAGAGAAATGAGAAGGATGTGATAAAACAATGAAAAACAAGTCAATGACTTGCTAAAGGAGACCCAAAAAATACTGAAAAATTTCTGAAGAAAACAACACCTTAATAAATAGACTAACGCAAATGGCTAAAGAGAAGAATTCCTTGAAAGGCAGAATTAGCCAAATGGAAAAGGAGGTCCAAAAGACCACTGAAGAAAATACTACCTTAAAAATTACAGTGGAGCAAGTGGAAGCTAGTTACTTCATGAGAAATCAAGATATTATAAAACAGAAGCAAAGGAACGAAAAAAGTGAAAGACAATGTGAAATATTGCGTTAGAAAAACCGCTGACCTGGAAAATAGATCCAGGAGAGATAATTTAAAAATTATTGGACTACCTGAAAGCCTTGATCAAAAACAGAGCCTAGATATCATCTTTCAAGAAATCATCAAGATGAACTGCCCTGATATTCTAGAGCCAGTGGGTGAAATGGAAATTGAAAGAATCCACAGATTGCCTCCTCAAATAGATCCCAAAAAGAAATCTCCTAGGAATATTGTCACCAAATTCCAGATCTCCCAGATTAAGGAGAAAATACTGTAAGCAGCCAGAAAGAAACAATCTGAGTATTGTGGAAACACAATCAGAATAATACAAGATCTAGCAGCTTCTACATTAAGGGATCTAAGGGCTTGAAATACGGTATTCTGGAGGTCAATGGAGCTAGGATTAAAACCAAGAATCACCTACCCAGCAAAACTGAGTATTATGCTCCAAGGCAAAATATGGATTTTCAATAAAATAGAAGACTTTCAAGCTTTCTCAGTGAAAAGACCAGAGCTGAATAGAAAATTCGATTTTCAAACACAAGAATCAAGAGAAGCATGAAAAGGTAATCAAGAAAAAGAACAAGAAAAAGAAATTGCAAGGGACTTACTAAAGTTAAACTGTTTTGTTTACATTCCTGCATGGAAAGATGATGTGAATGATTCATGAGTGGGGTAGCTAGGTGGCACAGTGAGTAGAGGACCGGCCCTGGAGTCAGGAGGACCTGGGTTCAAATCCGGCCTCAGACATTTGACACAAGCTCTTTGACCTTGGGCAAGTCACTTAACCCCAATTGCCCTGCCAGAAAGCAAAAGAAAAAAAAAGAATGATTCATGAGACCTCACTATTAGGGTAGCTGAAGGGAATATGCATATATATATATATATATATATATATATATATATATATATATATATATATATATACATATATGTATGTATATGTGTATGTATGTGTATATATATGTGTGTGTATGTAAGTATATATGTATGTGTATATAGATATATATATAGAGAGAGAGAGACAGAGACAGAGACAGAGAGAGAGAGAGAGAGAGAGAGAGAGAGAGAGAGAGAGGGCACAGGGTGCGTTGAATATGAAGGCATGATATCTAAAAGAAATAAAATCAAAATAAGGGACAAGAGAGGAATATATTGTGAGAGGTAGAAAGGAGAGATAGAGTGGGGTAAATTATCTCACATAAAAGTGGCAAGAAAAAGCAGTTCTGTAGGAAGGGAAGAGGGGGCAGGTGAGGGGGAATGAGTGAATCTTGCTCTCACTGGAATTGACCTGAGTAGGGAATACCATACACACTCAATTGGGTATCTTACCCCACCAGAAAGAAGGAGGAAGAAGATGAAAAAGGGAGGGGGGATGATAGGAGGGAGGGCAGATGGGGGAGAAGGTAATCAAAAACAAACACTTCCAAAAAGGGACAGGGTCAAGGGAGAAAATTCAATAAAAGGAGATAAGTTAGGAAGGAGCAAAATATAGTTAGTCTTTCACAACATGAGTATTGTGGAAGGGTTATACATAATGATACGCATGTGGCTTGACTTCTTAGGGAGGGTGGGTGGGAAGGGAAGAGGGGAGACAATTTGAAACTCAAAGTTTTAAAAACAGATGTTCAAAAACAAAAAAAAAATGTTTTTGCATGCAACTAGAAAATAAACTATACAAGCAATGGGGCATAGAAATTGATCTTGCCCTACCGGAAAGGAAGGGAAAAGAGGATGGGAGGGGAGTGGGGTGACAGAAGTGAGGGCTGACTGGGGAGCAGGGCAACCAGAATATATGCCATCTTGGAGTGGGGGGGAGGGTAGAAATGGGGAGAAAATTTGTAATTAAAACTCTTGTGAAAATCATTGCTGAAAACTAAATATAATAAATAAAATAAAATATAAAATAAATAAAATCTTCATGGAACCCATTGTGCATAATTATCATCATTTTAGCAATACTTGCCTGAATTTTTATAGATATTTTTAAAGTGGTAAAATACTTAGCATATATTATCTCATTTAAACTCCAAAACAAGCATAAGAAATACTTATTAAATTTTTGTTTTACATATGGGAAAACTGATTCTCAGAGAAGGTAAGTGATTTATTTGTGATCACACAGAAAGCCACTATCAAATTTGGGGTTTCAATAGAGATCTCTCCTGATGAGTAGTCTCAGATTCTATCTACTATTCCATGATGACTTTTTACAGTTCATGAAGCTATGTCTCACAGAGGTCAAATAATTGGCCAGGGTCAAAGAGGTAATAAATTTCAGAAAAGAGTTAGGAACATAGGTATTCTTTGAGTCCAGTTCCAGTACCATCATTCCATTACAGAACACCACCTTTCAGACTACCAAATATAAATGATAACATTAATATACAATATTCAATTCAGGTATGTTCTTGGGTCATTTCCATTTGGGGAAGGGAAAAAGAGAGAAATATATACCAACATTTTAAGGAATAACATGACTGAGACATTTATTTGGGATTCTGGATTTATCCTTTCCTTATTTGGCAATTATTTTTAAATGTAGCTATATACACTTGGTGGGCAAGTAGGTGGTACAGTAAAAAGAGTGTTGGGCCTGGAGACAGGAAGACCTGAGTTCAAATAAAGCCTGACATTCACTAGCTATGTGTCCCTGGGCAACTCACTTAACCCTATTTGTCTTAGTTTCCTCATCTTCAAAGTGAGCTGGAGAAGGAAATGGCAAAAGACTCCAGGTTTTTTTCTAGGAACACTCCAAATGGGGTCACAAAGTGTCAGACACAAATGAAACTACTAAACAACTACAATATACTTTTAGTACAACCATAACAGTCTCTTGTTTTGTTGGTATTGAGTCTCCTTTTTTGTGAAGAGGTCACTCTAGTCTCCCATTGCTGGTTAAATTCTACTAATGGTCCAAATCTCACTATTGATCAGCACAAAACTGTGAACTGCTGTCTTTCCAACCTTGGTCAATCAATTCACTTCTCCTTAGGAAACTTAGTCCATGACAACAATTGGGCCTCTCTTTCCTACTCCCAACTGAGGCACCACATAGTATTACCAGTCTCAGGAGAAAATTCGATGACTTTTAGCCCCATGGCAAATTAGAAATCAAACGTTCAAGAGATCCATCAGCTTAAGCCTCATCACTCTCTTTTTAAAATTTTTTTATATAGTGTGAGGAGAAGGAACAGTATTTCCTTCATCTGACCACTTTTCAGAAACAACTGCAATGATTCCTTGGCTTTGAATAATAATGAGTAAAATAATTTCAAGTTAAATGGTATCTATTGTCCTTTATAATTCTGAACTTATCTACTTCTGATGTTTAAAAGGATTACTCTTGAAGAGAGCCAGTTCCAATTACCCAGAAACCAATCTTGATCCAACCCCGATCCAACAAATCTATTTATCAGGAGTTCATAGTGGTACATGACGATGTATATAACTAATCTGTGCATGGCTTTTCTCTTTCTTCTATTATTTTATGCATGCTATTTCTTCATATTTCTCCCTTCCTCTTCTTGTTTCCATAATTCTTTTCTACCTATCTCATTTGTTTTTTTGCATTTTCCTTCTTCCCTCAGATCTCTCAGTAGTGGTAAATATTTAATATTTATATGCTATGTGCTACCACATAGAAAAAATATATAAATATTTGAGTTTTATATAGTTATGTATTATATAATAATGTATAATAGAATTATATATTGGTATATATTATTAAAATATGTGTATGTGATTTGTCTAACAAATGCTGGACACAGGAATTGTTAGACATATTCTGAAGACTGGAGTAGAAGAGAGTAATAGAGCTAATAGCATAACTAAGGAAGGAATGAAGGGAGAAAGGGGTGGAGAGAGGCAGGCAAGACCCAAAACATCACTGTGATAGTGGAGCCAAAAGAGTGGAGAGAAGCCAGGAAGATTCCTGAGCTCTCTTCACTTTCCCTTGAAAAGATATTAAATCAAGCCCTTACAAGAATTCCAGAACAATAGAATCAATGAAAAGATGGAGTGAAAAAATTTTCAAGCCTAGGATAACTTAGAAGGACTCCAGGAAAGGTCTGCCTCACTTGGGTGAAAAAAGGAGCACAGCTCAGCACAGGCAGGATCCAGGCAAACCAGTGGGAAGCTCTTAGCCACAGCACAGATCAGCAAACAAGACCCAGCAGCTCTGGTTCAGCAGGTTAGAGGCACGGTAGGTGTATTGGGAATTAAGATGGGCTCTTAGCACTTATTCAACCAAGTGCCCTTGAAGAGTTTGGCCTTTGTTTCCTTGATTATATTAGGAGTCCTTGATGACATCCTTGCCTCAAAGGAAAGTCTAGTTTACACAGGTTTGAATTACATGTTTGTGACATTAGAGGCTTTTAGACCATGTGGGTTTAAGTCACATTTTTGTGACATTTTTAGTTCATGTGGGTAAGTCGCATGTGTGATTCACCTTTGACCCTGAACAAGATATATAGACACTGAGGTTGGCTTTCTTTTTCAGAGCTCTGAGCTGCAGCAGGAGTGGCTCATGACTCTGAGCCAGTCTTCTCGAGCGCCCGGCTGAACTCCGATGTTGATGGTTCCTTCGTAACTATGAATTGTATTTGGTCTGTTCATAAATGTATGTTTGTAATTTGTTTGTATTTGCCCTGAAGTTCAAGGTGCTGGCTTTTCCCCCTGACCTGACTGAATGATATTTGTATGTTGGATTAAAGTAAGATTTTCATCCCTTTAACATTGCTTTCCTTAGTAAAGCACATAAAAAGAACCTGGGCTTGCAGCATTCTGTGTGCTGGTTGTTGTTGGTTTCACACAGCCACAGTAGCTGCTAGCATTGAATTAATTTACACACTAGTCAAGGTATGGAGAAGAATTATGACAAATTGAATGAATCATGAGAAAGAAGAAACAGGACCAAAAAAACCTACCCAAATACAAAAACAAAGGAGAGAAAAAGAAAAAAAATGGGGTGGGGGGAAAGGCTAGCATGAAGTGTACCTCAATATGCATTCATACTTCATACTTCTTTCTCTGGATGTAAATAGCATGCTACATTGTGAGTCCTTTGAATTTGTCTTTGCACCTTGTGTTGCTGAGAAGAGCAAAGTCTGTCAGAGTTAGTCATCACAGAATCCATGTATCTGTTGTTGTGTATAGCATTCTGCCGGCTCTGCTCCGCTCACTCAGCATTATGTCATGTAGGTTTTTCCAGGTTATTATGAAGTCTGTATTATTCCCATTTCTTACAGCACAATAGTATTCCATTACCTTCATATACCACAGCTTGTTCAGCCATTCCCCAATTGATGGGCATCCCTTTGATTTGCAATACTTAGCTAAAACCAAAACAGCTGCTATAAATATTTTTGTACATATGGTACCTTTTCCCACTTGTGTGATCTCTTTGGGATACAACCCTGGAAGTGGTATTGCTGGGTGAAAATATATGAACATTTTTATAGCCCTTTGGGCATAGTTCCAAATTCCTCTCCAAAATGGCTGGATCAGTTCACAACTCCGCCAGCAATGTAACAATGTTCCAATTTTCTCACATCCTCTCAAGCATTTATCATTTTCCTGATTTGTTATTTTAGCCAATCTGACAGGAGAGACGTGGTATCTAAGAGTTGTTTTGATCTGCATTTCTCTAATCAGTAGTGATCCAGAGCATTTTTTCATATGCCTGTAGATATCTTTAATTTCTTCCTCTGAAAACTGCCTGTTCATATCCTTTGACCATTTCTCAATGGGGGAATGGCTTGTATTCCTATATATTTGGCTCAGCTCCCTGTATATTTTAGGAATGAGGCCTTTATCAGAGACACTAGTTGTAAAGATTGTCTCTTAATTTTCTGCTTCCCTCCTAATTTTTGTTGCATTGGCTTTTTTTGTACAAAAACATTTCAATTTAACATAATCAAAATTATCCATTTTGCATTTTGTAATGCTCTCTATCTCTTGTTTAGTCATGAATTCTTTTCTTTTCCATAAATCTGATAAGTAAACTATTCATTGCTCTCCCAAATTACTTATAGTATCAGGCTTTATTCCTAAATCATGAACCCATTTTGACTTTATTTTGGTATATGGTGTAAGATATTGGTCTATGCCCAGTTTCTGCCCTACCATTTTCCAATTTTCCCAGCAGTTTTTGTGAAATAGTGAATTCTTAACCCAGAAGCTGGCCTCTTTGGGTTTATCAAAGCGTAGATTGCCATAGTCGTTGACTTCTCCATCCTGTGTACCTATCTTATTCCACTGATCCACAACTCTGTTTCTTAGCCAGTACCAAGTAGTTTTGATGACTGTTACTTTATAGTACAGTTTAATATCTGGTATGGCTAGGCCACCTTCTCTAGCATTTCTTTTCATTAATACCCTAGATATTCTAGACCTCTTGTTCTTCCAGATGAATTTTGTTATTATTTTATCCAGCTCTGTAAACAATTTTTGGTAGTTCAATTGATATGGCACTGAACAGATAAATTAATTTGGGTAAAATTGTCATTTTTATTATATTAGCTCTGCCTAACATGAGAAACTGGTATTTTTCTATTTATTTAGATCTGACTTTATTCGCATACAAAACTGTTTCATAATTATGTTCGTATAGGCCCTGGGTTTGTCTTGACAGATAGACTCCCCAATATTTTATAGTGTCTACAGTAACTTTGAATGGAATTTCTCTTTCTATCTCTTGCTGTTTGGCTTTGTTAATAATGTGTAGGAATGCCTAGGATTTATGTGGATTTATTTTATATCCTGCAACTTTGCTAAAGTTTTTTATTATTTCAAGTAGTTTTTTTTTTTACTTGATTCTGTAGGATGCTCTAAGTAAATCATCATATCATCTGAAAAAAGTGATAATTTTATTTTCTTCTTTCCCTATTCTAATTCCTTTAATTTCCTTTTCTTCTCTTATTGCTAGAGCTAATGTTTCTAGTACCAAATTGAATAGTAGGGTTGATAATGGACATCCTTGTTTCACCCTAATCTTATTGGGAATGCATGTAACTCATCCCCATTACAAACAATGCTTTTTGATGGTTTTAGGTAGATGCTATTTATAATTTTAACGAAGGCTACATTTACTCCTTTGCTTTCTAGTGTTTTTAATAGGAATGGTTGTTGTATTTCGTCAAAGGCTTTTTCTGCATCTATTGAGATGATGATATGGTTTCTGCTTGTTTTGTTGTGGATATGGTCAATTATGATAATAGTTTTCCTAATATTGAACCAGCCTTGCATTCCTGGAATAAATCCTACCTGATCATAGTGTATTATTCTTGTGATAAGTTGCTGCCATTTTTTGCCAATATTTCATTTAAAAATTTAGCATCAATATTCATTAGGGAAATTGGTCTATAATTTTCTTTCTCTGTTTTGACACTACCTGGTTTGGGTATTGGTACCATATTTGTGTCATAGAAAGAATTTGGTAGGACTTCTTCCTCACCTATTTTCCCAAATAGTCTACAAAGTATAGGAATTAATTGTTTTTTTAAATGTTTGATAGAATTCACATGTAAAGCCATCTGGCCCTGGAGATTTTTTCCTAGGGAGTTCATTGAGATGACTTGCTCAATTTCTTTTTCTGCAATGGGGTTATTGAGAAATTTTACTTCCTTTTCTGTTAACCTGGGCATTTCATGTTTTTGTAGATATTCCTCCATATCTCTAAGGTTGCCAAATTTATGGGCATGCAATTAAGCAAAATAATTTCTAATTATTGTTTTGATTTCCTCTTCATGAGAGGTGAACTCACCCTTTTCATTTTTGATACTGGTAATTTGATTTTCTTCTTCCCTTTTTTTTTAATCGTATTGACCAAAGGTTTATCAATTTTATTATTTTTTTCAAAAAACCAGCTCTTTGTTTTATTTATTAATTCAATTGTTTTCTTAGTTTCAATTTTATTAATCTCTATTTTGATTTTCAATAACACAATCAGGATAACACAAGATCTAACAGCTTCTACATTAGGGGATCGAAGAACGTGGTATATGATATTCTGGAGATCAAGGGAGCTGGGATTAAAACCAAGAATTACCTAGCCTGAAAAACTGAGTATAGTACTTCTGAGCAAAAATGTATTTTTAATGAAATAGAGGGCTTTCAAATATTCTTGATGAAAAGATCAGAGTGGAATAGAAAATTTGACTTTCAAATACAAAAATCAAGAGAAGCATGAAAATGTAAACAAAAAAGAGAAATCGTAAGGGACTTACTAAAGTTGAACTGTTTACATTGCTATAGGGAAAAATGATACTTGTTACTCATGAGACCTTTCTCAGCACTGGGGTTGTTGAAGGGAATATTGATAGATAGATAGATAGATAGATAGATAGATAGATAGATAGATAGACAGATAGATATAGACAGAGGTCACAGGGGGAGTTGAATATGAAGGGATGATATCTAAAACACATAAAATTGGGGGGTGAGAGAAGAATATATTGGGAGGAGATAGTGAGAGATAGAATGGGGTTAATTTTTTCACATAAAATTGACAAGAAAAAGCTGTTATAATGGAAGGGATAATGGAGTAGGTAAAAGGGAATGAGTGAACCTTACTCTCGTTGGATTTGGCTTAAAGAGGGAATGATATATACACTGAATTGGTTATCTTACCCTACAGGAAAGTAGGGGAGCAGGGGAGAGGGAGGCATGATAGAATGGAAGGCAAATTGGGGGAGGAGGTATCAAAAGCAAGTACTTTTGAAAAGGGACAGAGTCAAAGGAGAATACTAAATAAAAAGGGATAGTACAGGATAGAGGGAAATAGAGTTAGCCTTTCACAACTTGACTCTTATGGAAAAGTTTTGCATAAGGATACATGTATAAACTGTATTTAATTGTTTGTCTTCTCAAGGATGGTGGGTGGGGAGGTAAAATGGAGAGAATTTGGAACTCAAAGTTCTAAAAACAAATATTAAAAAATTTGTTTTTATGTGCAACTGGGAAATAAGATACATATGCAATGGGGTAGAGAAATCTATCTGGCCCTACAATAAAATAAGGGGGAAGGGAATGGGGGAATGGAGTGGGGTGATAGAAGGAGGGAAGATTGGAGAAAGGGGCAATCAGAATGCATACCATCTTCAGTGGGGGGAGGAAAGATGTGGAGAACATTTGTAACTCAAAATCTCATGGAAATGAATGTTGAAAACTAAAATAAATTTAAAAAATAGTAAAAAAAGTAAAGAATCCACTAATCATCCCCCAAAAGAGATTGCAAAATGAAAACTCTGAAGACTAATGTAGCCAAATTCCAGAACTGTCAGATCAAGTAGAAAATAATTCATGCAGCCAGAAAGAAACTATTAAAATATAAAGGAGCCACATTCAGGATTACACAAGACTTAGCAGATTTTACCATAAGGAATCAGAGAGCTTAGAATATGATATTCAAGAAGGCAGAGGAGCTTGGATTACAACCAAGAACTAACTACCTAGCAAAACTGAGCATAATTTTTCAGGGAGAAAGATGGATATTTAATGAAATAGGGGATTTTCAAAATTTCCTGACCAACAGACCAGAACTGAACCCAAAATCTGACCTTCAAATACAAGGATTATAAATGTCATCAATAGTACTGTAGAATATACTTGGGAGGAAAAAAAATTCTTACTACATCATTTTCAACAAGTAGCCATCCAGACTTTGTGTGAAGATGCCTAACGAGGGGGAACTCACAATCTCCTGAAGCAAATCATTTCATTTAGGTGGCAGCTGTAATTATTAGTAAGACTTTATTAACATTAATCCTAAATTTTTTTTGTTGCACATTACAGAAAAAAATAGTGCGATTCTAATTTGTCTATCATATGACAATTTCATGCTAAAGACAACTTCCTTTCTGTCGTTTCTTCCACTGGTCCTCATTTGGCAGGGAACTCAAGGCTCTTTATTAACTAAAAGTCAATTGGTTTTAGGAGCACTAGAACTCAGAATGATCTGAGGATAGCAAATAAGGTGAAAAACAAAGGGTGTTTCCTTGTTATTTTCAGGTCAATACAACTGGGGATTGAATAGGAGACACACAAAGCCGTTCTCCCTGATTCTGACAAACCACATGTTCTAGCTCAATGGTTATGTGATATGGGGATAATGAGTCCTTTATTGCTTTAAGGACATGTATTAGCTCAGTACAAAAATACCTTGGTGCATTGATATGAGGAAGAAAAATTGGGTTGATCCTTTGCTCCTATCTCCTCTTTTTTGCTGTTGTTTTTTTTTTCTTTCTCATGGTTTATCCATTTTATTCTGATTTTTCTTTCACAACATGATAATGTGGAAATATGTTTAAAAAGGTTGTACATATATAGCCTATATCAGATTGTATGCCACCTTGGGAAGGAGGGAGATAAGGGAGAGGAGGAAATTTGGAACTCAAAATCTTATAAAAGTAAATTTTGAAAACTAAAAATAAATAACTTTTTAAAAATAAAATGTGAGGAAACAAAATAATTGGGAATTGAAGGAGTGCCCATCAATTGGGGAATGGCTAAACAAGTTCTGAAAAATGATGTATGGTAAGTCAAAGAATACTGTAAAAAATGATGAGCAGGCAGATTTCAGGAAAACCTGGAAAGATTTACAGGAACTGATTCTGTGTGAAATGAGCAGAACCAGGAGAACACTGAACACAGTAACAGCAACATTATGTGATTATCAACTATAATAAACTTAGCTCTTCTGTGCAAGACAATGATCCAAGACAGTTCTGAGGGACCTTTGATGAAAAAACACCATCCAGGGGTTGAGCCAAGATGGACACGTGAAAACAGCACCTTACCGGAGCTCTTTCACAAACTCTGTCAGATACCTATAAAAAAGTGAATCTGAACAGATTTGAGAGAGTCAGTAACGTCTAGTACTCTGAGTGGAACAAATTTACAAGCCAGGAGAGTCCAAAAGGTCAATGCAACAGATCTGTAGGATGGGAGAGGGCTTGGCATGCGCAGCTATACCAGACAGCACCAAAGTGGAAGCAGCTGCAGAAACCAAACAGCAAGACAGGCTGGGAGAAAGCTGGGCACCTGAAACTGGCAGAGATCCCCAAGCCTCATAACATAGGACGACAGTCTGTGGAAGTGACGAGAGGCAAAAGCACAACACCACTTGCTGTGAGACACCAGCTCTTGAGGCTTGCAGCCCAAAGGCATGAAATACGTCTTCTTGAATGTCCAGGTGACATAATAGCCAGGGAAATGGTTCTGATCCTTCCCTCCCCCCACCTGACCCAGAGAATTCCTCAGGAAAAAAACACTACGATATAGGAGACAGAAGTGGGGCTTCAGTGGCCAAGCAGTGGGAGTCCCTGAGTCCCAGAGTGGCAGAGCCAGCAGGGGTCAACACCAGGAGCCCAGACATGCCCTTGCACCCGCAGGGAAAGTGGCAGACACCAGCACAAACAACAAACAGCTGAGACCATTACTGAAGAGCAACAGAACTGGAGAGCAGCCCCAGGGGAAGAGGAGACTTCAGGCAGCCAGACTCCTCCCCCACACCTCAGGAAACTGAAGGCTACAATACACAAAGCCAGTAAATAGACTCACAATCCCCAGAATGAGAAACCTGAGACAGAGATCCCTGAGCCCCAAAAGCAGATTTCCACTGTAAAGCCAGAAAAAGCTAACCAACATGAAGAGTAACACAAAAAAAAAACAAGGCCTTCATAAATTTTGTGGAGACAGGGATGATCAAAATACCAATTTGGAAGAGGATAGCAATGACACTATACCCACATCTGATTCCTCAAAAGGGGCAGAGCCAAGATGGCGGCTGGAAAGCAGGGACTTGAGTGAGCTCCCCTCCCCACCCCCAGGTTCCTCCGAAAACCTATAAAAATGGTTCTGAACAAATTCTAGAGCTGCAGAACCCATGGAATAGCAGAGCGAAGCAGGGCTCCGGCCCAGGACAGCCTGGATGGTCATGGGGTAAGGTCTCTACCATGGAACTCTGGAGTGTGGAGGGGAGCAGAGCCCAGCGTGGGCTGCACCTGGACCAAGCAGATTGTGAATCAGGTGGAACAGGCCCTAGTGCCCTGAATCAGTGAGCTGTGGCAGTTACCAGACTTCTTAACACACAAACACCAAAGGCAACAGAGAAGGTTAGTGGGAAAAACTGTGGAGATTGAAATGAGGTCGAGGTTTGGCTACCACCCTGGGAGCAGTGGAGATGGTGCAGCTCTGAGGACAGAACTACAGCTCCCAGGCCCACCTGGTAGGAGGAATTAAGTGGCAGATCTGAGCAGGAGTGCAGAAACTGCATAAGATATGAGTCCAGTAGAGGTTGGCAGTTCTTGGCAGGGGGGGAATGCTGGTGTAGCAGAGAGCAGCCCCTCAAGCTTGGGACAATGTAGTCTCTACTCTACAAGTAGTCGTATCCTGAAGAAGTATTGAAGGGTCAAGTAGTTGGCTGGGAACATGGCCAGGCAGTGTAAATGGACTCAGACTCAGAATCAGAATCAGACTCAGACTTTGGAATCTCTCTTTGGTGACAAAGAAGATCAAAACATACAGCCTAAAGAAGTCAACAAAGTGCAAGAACTTACAACAAAAGCCTCCAAGAAAAACATGAACTGGTCCCAGGCCATAGAAGAGCTCAAAAAGGATTTGGAAAAGCAAGTTTGAGAAGTAGAGGAAAAATTGGGAAGAGAAATGAGAAGGATGAAAGAAAACCATGAAAAACAAGTCAATGACTTGCTAAAGGAGACCCAAAAAAATACTGAAAAATACACTGAAGAAAACAACATCTTAAAAAATAGACTAACTCAAATGGCAAAAGAGCTCCAAAAAGCCAATGAGGAGAAGAATGCCTTGAAAGGCAGAATTACCCAAATGGAAAAGGAGTTCCAAAAGACCACTGAAGAACATAGTATTTTAAAAATTAGTTTGGAGCATGTTGAAGCTAGTGACTTTATGAGAAATCAAGATATTATAAAACAGAACCAAAAGAATGAAAAAATGGAAGACAATGTGAAATATCTCATTGGAAAAGCCATGATCAAAAAAAAAGAGCCTAGATATCATCTTTCAAGAAATTATCAAGGAGAACTGCCCTGATATTCTAGAGCCACAGGGGCAAAATAGAAATTGAAAGAATCCATCGATTGCCTCCTCAAATAGAAACCAAAAAGAAATCTCCCAGGAATATTGTCACCAAATTCCAGAGCTCCCAGATCAAGGAGAAAATACCGCAAGCAGCCAGAAAAAAACAATTTGAATATTTGAGTAATGTGGAAACACAATCATAATAACCCAAGATCTAGCAGCTTCTACATTAAGAGATTGAAGGGCTTGGAATACGATATTCTGGAGGTCGATGAAGCTAGGATTAAAACCAAGAATCACCTACCCAGCAAAACTGAGTATCATGCTCCGAGGCAAAATATGGATTTTTAATAAAATAGAGGACTTTAAAGCTTTCTCAGTGAAAAGACCAGAACTGAATAGAAAATTTCACTTTCAAACACAAGAATCAAGAGAAGCATGAAAAGGTAATCAAGAAAAAGAACAAGAAAAAGAAATTGCAAGGGACTTACTAAAGTTGAACTGCTTTGTTTATATTCCTACATGGAAAGATAACATGTATGATTCATGAGCCCTCAGTATTAGGGTAGCTGAAGGGACTATGCATATATGCATATATGTTTATGTATATATATATTTATATAAGTGAATGTGTATGTATGTATATATCTATGTGTATATATATATGTATGTGTATATATATATATATATATATATATACATATATATATATATATATAGAGAGAGAGAGAGAGAGAGAGGGAGAGAGAGAGAGAGTGAACACAGGGTGAGTTGAAGATGAAAGGAAGATATCTAAAAGAAATAAAATCAAATTAAGGGATGAGAGAGGAACATATTGAGAGAGGGAGATCGGGAGAGATAGAAACGGGTGGATTATCTCGCATAAAGGTGGCAAGAGGAATCAGTTCTATGGGAGGAGGGGAGAGGGCAGGTGAGGGTGGAATGAGTGAATCTTGCTCTCATCAGATTTGGCCTGAGGAGGGAATACCATACATACCCAATTGGGTATCTTACCCCACAGGAAAGAAGAGGGAAGAAGATAAAAAAGGGGAGGGATGGTGGAGGGGAGGGCAGATGGGGATGGAGGTAATCAAAAACAAACACTTTTAAAAGGGGACAGGGTCAAGGGAGAAAATTCAATAAAGGGGGATGGGTTGGGAAGGAGCAAAATATAGTTAGTCTTTCACAACATGAGTATTGTGGAAGGGTTATACATAATGATACACATGTGGCCTATGTTGAATTGCTTGACTTCTTGGGGAAGGTGGGTGGGAAGGGAGGAGGGGGGAGAATTTGGAACTCAAAGTTTTTAAAAACAGAGGTTCAAAAACAAAAAAAAAATGTTTTTTGCATGCTACTAGAAAATAAGATACACAGGCAATGGGGAGTAGAAATTTAGCTTGCCCTACAAAAAAGGAAGGGAAAACGGGATGGGAGGGGAGTGGGGTGACAGAAGGGAGGGCTGACTGGGGAACAGGGCAACCAGAATATACGCCATCTTGCATTGGGAGGGAGGGTAGAAATGGGGAGAAAATTTGTAATTCAAACTCTTGTGAAAACCATTGCTGAAAACTAAATATGTTAAATAAATAAATTTAATTTAAAAAAAGAAAAGCCAACACCATAAAATCTTATTATGGGGACAGGGAAGATCAAATATAAATTCAGAAAAGGAAAACATTGATACTATTGCCACAGCTGAAGCCTCAAAAAGGAGTATGAGCTGGTCTCAATACTAAAAAGTATTTTTGGAAGAACTCAAGGAGGATTTTAAAAGCAAAATTAGAGAGGTAGATCAAAAATTTACCAATCCTTTGGAAAATACAAAAGACAAAAAAAAAATCACTGAAAAGAACAACCCCTTAATAAGTAAAATTGGTCATATAAATAAGGAAGTACAAAACCTATCTGGAGAAATCCTTGAAAAGTAAAATTGGCCAAATGGAAAAGAGGTACAGAAGCTACTGTATTTCTCCATGTATAAGACACACAGTGTTTTCGAAAAATTTGTGGTTAAAAACTGGGTGCATCTTATACGGTGGTTGTTGGTGTTTTGTTTTTTTTCTTAACTTGCATTTCCTGCTTTTTAGCTCTTGTTCTTGAGCTCATTGTAGTAGTTTTTTTTTTTACATGCATTTCCTGCTTTTTCAAGCCTGTTGTCTTTGTGCTCATTGTTTTGCATTTGTTACCTGTTTGTTTTGTTATCTTTTTCTTGATTACCTTTTCATGCTTCTCTTGATTCTTGTGTTTGAAAGTCAAATTTTCTATTAAGTTCTGGTCTTTTCCCTGAGTAAGCTTGAAAGTCCTCTATTTTATTAAAAATCCATATTTTGCCTTGGAGCATGACACTCAGTTTTGCTGAGTAGGTGATTCTTGGTTTTAATCCTAGCTCCATTGACCTCCGGAATATCTTATTCCAAGCCCTTCAATCTCTTAATGTAGAAGCTGCCAGATCTGGGATTATTCTGATTGTGTTTCCACAATACTCAAATTGTTTCTTTCTGGTCGCTTGTAGTATTTTCTCCTTGATCTGGGAGCTCTGGAATTCGACGACAATATTTCTATTTTGCCCTGTGGCTCTAGAATATCAGGGCAGTTCTCCTCGATAATTTCTTGAAAGATGATATCTAGGCTCTTTTTTTTGATCATGGCTTTCAGGTAGTCCAATAACTTTTAAATTATCTCTCCTGGATCTATTTTCCAGGTCAGTGGTTTTTCCAATGAGATGTCTCACATTGTCTTCCATTTTTTCATTCCTTTGGTTCTGTTTTATACTGTCTTGATTTCTCATAAAGTCACTAGCTTCCACTTGCTCCAATCTAATTAAAGTACTATTTTCTTCAGTGGTCTTTTGGAACTCCTTTTCCATTTGGCTAATTCTGCCTTTCAAGGCATTCTTCTCCTCATTGGCTTTTTGGAGCTCTTTTGCCATTTGAGTTAGTCTATTTTTTAAGGTGTTGTTTTCTTCAGTGTATTTTTCAGTATTTTGGGGGTCTCCTTTAGCAAGTCATTGACTTGTTTTTCATGGTTTTCTCGCATCCTTCACATTTCTCTTCCCAATTTTTCCTCTACTTCTCTAACTTGCTTTTCCAAATCCATTTTGAGCTCTTCCACGGCCTGGGACGAGTTCATGTTTTTCTTGGAGGTTTCTGTTGTAGGGTCTTTGACTTTGTTAACTTCTTCTGTCTGTATGTTCTGGTCTTCTTTGTCACCAAAGAAAGAATCCAAAATTTGAGACTGAATCTGGATGCGTTTTCGCTGCCTGGTCATATTCCCGACTAACTAACTTGACCCTTGAGTTTTTCAGTGGGGTATGACTGCTTGTAGATTAAAGAGTTCTATGTTCCACGTTTGGGGGGCATGTGCCAGCTCTGCCACACTAGCACTGCTCCTCCCCCAAGAACCCCCAACCTGGACTGGGCTTAGATCTTCAGCAGGCTGTGTACTCCTGCTCTGATCCGCCACTTAATTCCTCTCACCAGGTGGGCCTGTGGCCGGAAGCAACAACAGCTGTAGCTGCCCCACCTCCTCTGGCCCCGGGGCTGGTAGCCGAACAGTAAACTCCTTCCACTCCCTCAGCTTTTCCCACTGGGATGAGAAGTCTGGTAACTGCCGCAGCTCACTGATTCAGGGTGGCAGGGCACATTCTGCCCGGCTCCTCTTCTAGCTGGTCTGTGCTGCACACGCTGGGCTCTGCTCGGCTCCCAGCTTCCAGCTCTCAGCTCCCAGCTCTGTGTGGGATAGACCTCACCCAGAGACCATACAGGCTGTCCTTGGCTGGAGTCCTGCTTCCCTCTGCTGTCTTGTGGGTTCTGCCATTCTAGAATTGGTTCAGAGCCATTTTTTATAGGTTTTTGGAGGGACTCGGCAGGGGGGTCACGCTAGTCCCTGCTTTCCAGCTGCCATCCTCTATGTTGGTTGTCTTGAGCATTGTAGAACCTCTTAAAGAAAATCATAATCTCTTAAAAGAGTTTGTGCTGATTATCCAAGCTGGAAAAATCAAGTATATGAAGAGTGCCTATTTATTTTTTACTGTATATTAAGCAGTTTGGAGGATAACACATGGAGTTGCCCTATTTATAGGTACATATGCAAGGTAAAGAGAGAGAAAGTGATCTTATAAAACAACTGGCAATGGACAAGGAATTGATTCTAGAACTGAACAGTAGAGTGGCCTGTATTGTTCTAGGGAAACAACACCAAACCTCTGCATAAAATTAAGGGCATGACTTAAAAGTCATTATTATCTAGGGGTGCTATATGTCTTTAAGTGACAGGATGCCATAGTCTCTGGAATATAAAGTTGAATGTGACCCAAAGGTCAATGGATAGATGCACAGTGGGCTTGAGTGATTCACAGCACATTGACAAAAAAGGATTATTCAAGAATGATGACATAAGGAATGGGAAATGAGAAACGAAGGTGAGCTAGTTATTAGAATGAGAGAAGAGTAATGAAGAGCCCAAGTATTCTTCCATTGATATTCATGCAATTATTAAGAGAACTAGAAGAAGGTTCTTATGCTTTAGGGAATCCCTCTCTAGAAGATATACAAGAGGACATGGGCAAGAATTTCACAGGTTGAAAGTAGCTGGATAGATTTGTTTCAATCTGCATCACTGGAGAAAATTTCGTAGTGATAAGGTCATAGACACAACTGAAGTTTTAAAGGAGCTACAAAGCTCTGGTTTTCTTGGTAATTTCCTTTCGATGACATTGTGAGGTTGGTAGTCTAAACGTTATTTCCCTAATTTTACAAATAAGAACACTGAAGCTTAGAGGTGTAAATAACTTGCCCACAGTCATTCATCTGGCAAATGTCAGAGATGGCACTTGAATCCAAGTCTTTAGTCATACAGTATATACTATCAGCCAAATCTTCAATGATCCTTGACAGTCCTTCTACTCTACCCTTATCCACTCCCGTATTCTTAGTGTATTTTTGCTTAGTAGGAAGATTTTTCCCATCCATTTATAGGCCAATGTGACCTGCTCAAGTCACATGGAAGCCTAAGTCACATGAAACCTATGGGGGGAAAAGCTGGTTGAAAGGGTGGAACAGGAAGTGTGGAGGAGAAAGTTTCTCAGAGCAGTTAGAGAGGTGGGAGAGAGAGGATGCAGGCAAGCAAACAGCAAGGATTGTGAGTGTTTGTTTGTGCGAAGGTCTGAGCAGAGGAAGGCTTTGGGATGATGTAATAATGAGTATTAACCTCTTAGTTGCTATGACAGATGTGGTTTACTGGTTTGGGGATTTGGTTTTCTGGTGTCTAAATAAATGTTTTGGTTCTGTCTTGCATATACAGAGTCTGTTATATTTTGCTATTCAGAACCATGCTGGCATATTTATAGTCACCATTGGTGCTGTGAATATTGCATTGGCGATAAAACTCCCTAGCTCCTTCTCTTTGGCAATTGTTCCAAATCGCTCTTGGCTCTTATTCCCAAATCACTGGCATACTTATAACAAAGAGCCCAATGTATCTTGAATGATATCTCTCAACTACTTTCTTTTATTTCTTAAAATTTCTCAGCAACTACTTTTTCCTCCAATTCTTCATACCTTTTATTTTATTCCTTCTTGTCTCTTCCAGGATCATTTCCTCTAGTCATTTCCTCGATATCATGAATCATCATTCCTTCACTGTCCAGTAGCTTCTTGCCATCTACCATAAACACACTCAGATTCCACAGCACTAAGAAGCCTTTTTCTTCTTTCTAAACCTATCCAGCTGTCATCTTTGTGTGTTCATTCCCTTTAGTGCTAAACTTCTTTAAAAATTAAACAACACTTGATACTTCTACATCCTCATTGCCTACTTACTCCTCAACCTCCTTTAATCAGGCTTACTTCCTCATCATTCTATAGAAACTTCTCCCCCTAAAATAAACAATGATATCCTATTCATCAAAAATAGATAAATAAAATAATTCTTTTCAGTCTCCTAATTTCTTGATCTCTCTGTTGCCCTGACAATTACCTGACTCCCTGCTTCTGGATGCTCTCTATTTGGATCCAAAGATACAACTATGCTGATTTTCCTCCTACTTTTCTCACCTTTATTTTGATGTCTCTGCTTACTCCTCACCATTTTTCTAATTTTGTAATGTGCATGTTTTCCACAGGTTGGCTTTTGCCTTTCTCTTTCATCTCAACACTCTATTCTCTAACAATCTCATACAAGCCAAATATTTAAATTACCACCTCTATACAGGTGACTACTAAATGTATGTCTCTACTCTTTACCTCTTTTCTGAACTCCAAAACTTCTTCTCCAACTACTACTTGGGTATTACTTGAGTATCCTTCTACATCTGATTTCACTGTTTTTGTCACTGGCATCTCTAGACTCAATGCTCCTAAACTTTGTTTTTTTTTAATCTTTTCTCTCCCTTTCTTCACAAAGGCAATTGTTTACCAACTCTTATTAATTTTACCTGCCAAAAATCTCTCATTACTTCCTTTTTCCTCTTACTGTGACCATCCTAGAATGACATGAATAATACCAGGTAAACAGAAAATTGCCATTGTCTCCTAACAGGTGTTCCTGTCATTACTTTCTTCTCCCTCCAATTGACCTTACAAGAATAATTTTTCTTGGGAGCAGAACCACATAAACTCATACTTGGCAGGGATTTCAGACTCCAACCCATACTTCAACTGAAATTCTCTTTATGATATCTGCAACTATTGAATATCTATTGTCTACTTGAAGTACTCTATTGAAAGGATACCTGTGATCATCCTAACAGCTCCATTCTACATTCGGCCACCTATAATTATTAAGAAAAGTTTCCTTGTATAGAACAGAAATATGCTTCTTTGTGGGGTTTTTTCTAACTTACACAGTACTTTAAAATGTATTTCTTTGTAATTTATGGAATATAACAATAATTTTCATAACATAATATACTTAAAAAAGATGATTACACATGAAGCTAAAATCTATTATGTACAACTTGCTATTCGTTTTAACTAAATAATAAAGTTATCCTGTATTTTTTTCTTTCCTCCCCCTCCCCCGCCGATGGTTACCATTAGACACAAATATATATATATAATATGTGTGTGTGTGTGTGTGTGTGTATAGGTGTATATATGTATATATATACAAAATTATTCTATAAATACTTCTATTTATCAGTTCTTTCTCGGGATGCAGATAGCATCTTTCTTTGCAGTTAATTTTAGTATTCATAATGGTCGAAATAATTTATTCAAAGTCATTCTTAAAACAATATTGCTGTTCCCATATACAAAGATATGAATATACTACTTTGTAACTTCCATTCCTTTGTTCCCAGTTTTGTCCTCTAGGACCAAGCAGAACTCCAATCCATTTCCTATGAAACTGGTCTTCTAGATCTGATCATTACCTCTACTTGAAAATATTTAATAGTTCATTGTTGAAGACTTAGTAAATCCAAACTGCTTTACCCAGATAAAAAAGCCTCTATAAACTGGCACCACTTTGATTTTCCCGTTTTCCTGTATTACTCAGCTACCTGAGTGTGTTGGAGCCAGCTGATACTGGCTTGGAGCCAGTTGTTTAACTTTTCATGAGAACACCTCAGAAACCAACAAATGCTACCAATAAGGAGCTGACTTCCTGTTTAGTTGATTGGAGCAGTGTCGATATCAGATAGGAATGGGGGCACTAAAGCATACATAATGAGCCCTTCAAGCCATATATTGATTTAGAAAACTACACATTAATATTAACTATATTTTATTCGATTTTTGTTGTGTTAAATATTTCCCCAATATATTTTGAACTTGTTTGGTTTACACTTGGGAGTACTATGGGCTGTATGGGCTATGTGTCTAATGTCCCTTGTCTGTAAGTAAGAAACTGATGGAGAAAATGGTATTAATGCAGGTTAAACTTAAAAACAGGTTGTGCCTCCTTTGATTTTTTTTTCTGGGAGAGCTAATTATTGAACATTTACCAGAGCACTGCTGGCTGCAATCCAATAAAGCTGAAGATTTTTTTCAACTTTGTTCAATGTTTTGTCTACTATCCCCTGAAAACCACTAGCAAATTCCCACCCAAGAGCTAAATGACTCTTGAACCTAACTCTACTCTCCAAATGTCCTCAACATTTTCCACTAGTCTCTCTTCTTTAACTCTAGTTTTGGAGGAAAAGGTGCCCCTTTTCCTTCAGAATATCAATTGTCCTACTTATGTTCTTGGTCCTATTTTCTATTGTTTCCCTTAGGAATCTGCCCTATTGTTATTCCCTCTCTCACCAACTTTTAGCCTCTTGTTACTCATTTGCTCTTTTCCTACAGGTTGAAATAGACCCAGATCTCCTTCATCTCTTAAAATCCCTCATTAGACTTCTCAAACTACCACCTCATATCTCATCCTTTTCATAATCAGTCATAGAAAAAAGGTACATAACACTTTTTTGCCTTACTTTTCTCATCTTATACTTACCTTTCAACCTTTTGCAATCTCACTTCTAACTCTATATTGAAAATGAAATTGCTCTCTCCAAGGTTACTGGTGTCTAACTACATGACTATTTCTCAGTACTCACATCTTGACCTCTCTGTGGCATTTGGTAATGTCACCTCAAGGGCCCTCTTTTCTTCCTGTAATTTTATTATATTGAACTAATCTTATTCTTCTATTACCTGTCTTCCTGTACCTGATCAGTCTCCTCATCATCTTTTTTTTTCCTCCTTATGCATAGGTATATCCCAGTGTTAAATCCTGGGTGCATTTTTCATATCTATATCTCTGTGTAATCTCGCTCCCAAAGATTCAGCTATCATTGGTACATATGTTACTTCTAGACATATATCCAGTCTCTCTCTTTTGACCTCTATTGCCACCTTCCTGTTAAATATTTGTCACTGAATATTCCATAATCATCACATTGTGTGAGGTAGTGAGAGAATAAAGTGTGAAGACTTCACAGGGTATATATAAATTTATATATTTATATCTAAAATGTTTGGGAATCAATATTTAGAGAAGGGGCAGGAATGGGAACCAGTTGAGCAGGAGGACCGACTAGATCCTGAAGAGAAGACCAATGAGTTAGATCGTGAGGTTGAAGAAGTGTATAAGGATTGGTGTGGGTAACTTTCAACTATGGAATAAGAGGGGGGACTTTGAGTGCAATACAAGATTGTGAAAGCTTCCCTATGAATAACTCAGGCAAGGTGATACTCAAATAGTACAAATTTAGTTAGGATGTGGACCTCACTAGGCCTAAGTTTTGTTTTCCTGTAAATCATATGATTTCAGGGAAATCAGGTGATATTCCCCTCTCCCCCTCCCCTAGCCTACTTACAAACTGCCATCTTAACACGAAAGTTTCCCTATAAGGTAATTCTGTAGTTTCTATGCTGGTATTGGGTAAAACTTATTCCTGGTTAGATTGTGAGGCCACCTGTCCCTGCAAATGAGGACAGGGGTCCAGCCTCTGGGGTGGGATTTCTTAGAATTGTTTGTACAAAGATGTATATCCCCTTGCTTGCCTTCTCCTCCTTGCCTCTCTTCACTACTATCTCCGCCCCGGTAGTGGGAGATGCCCAATTCTCAAGACTTGATCAAATTAAGCTTCTGTTTATTTCCTACCTTGAGAAACCGAGACATCTCTGTTTTTTTTACTTGAGCCAGTGGTCTTTTGTCCCACACAACATCAAACTCAGCATGTCTCAAACAGAATTTGTTATGTCACCAAATATCCACCTCTATTCATAATTTCCCTATTTCTTCCAAATTTACCATTTTATCATTCTTCTAATCACTTAGCTTGTAACATCAAAGTCGTCATTGATTCTTCCTTCTTCTTCACCCTCTCCCTTATTCAAACAGTTGACAAGTGTTATTGATTTTGCCTCTTTAAGTTATCTTCCATTAATCTGTTTCCTTCCATTCAAATAGCCACTACATTAATTTGGGCCCTTATCACCTCTTGCCTAGAAATTTCAATAGCCTTCTAATAGTCTCCCAGAACAAATTTTCCTTCCCTAATCCATCTTCCATACAATGGCCAAATTGACATTCCTAAAGTATGCATCTCAGCATATGTAATATCAATTAAGTTGGGACTTTTCTACTGTTTTAGAATGACAAATTAATTAAGTCTCTCTGATTGAGCCTTACTAGGTGCAAAGTCCCAGGCCCAAACCCCTAATTACTAGGTGCTAAGCCTATGTGGACGTGAAGCCCTCAGAGTCCTAAGGGGAGTTGCTAAGACCAGAGCCAATAGTAGGAGGCTAAGTTTTGGTCACTCAGATGATGTTTGATGACAGCTAAAGAGTGTATTAGAAAGAAAGAACAGAGCTATTTGCAAAGTGCTCTTAGCTACAGGAGGAGTCGTACATGACTCTGGCCCAACTGTTATCATGAGCTCCCCATCTCCCAAACTCAAATGTTGGTTTCTTGGTAACTATGAATTGTATTTGGTCTGTTTCTAATGTGTCTTTGTAATTTGTTTGTATTTGCACTGAAGTACAGTGTGCTGGCTTTTTCCCCTGAACTAAGTGAATGATATATTTGTATGTTGGATTGAAATAGGATTGTTAACTCCCAATGTCACTTTCCTTAGTAAAGCAGATCAAAAGAATCTGTGCTGGCAGCGTTCTTGTTGTTGGGCTTGTGTTGGTCTTTTACCCCCATAGCAGCTCCTAGCTGAATCGTTGCAACACCATATTACTCCAGTGCTTTAGAAAATCCAGTGGCTCCCTCTGGTCTCAAGGAAAAAAAAGTGCAAACTCCGCAGTTTAGCTTTTAAAGGCTTTGCAAACTGTCTTCTGCCTACTTCTCCATGAGCTATAGCACATATCACTCCATTCATGCACTCTAGTTTTAATCTAATTGCTTATTTCTTGTAAAGACAAAACAAAGCAAAATCCTCTCTCATTTCTATACTTTTGTTCATTTGGCCCCCAAGCCTAGAACACATTCCTTCTCCTTGTCTACTTAATCTGATCCCTCACTTCATTTATAGGCCACCACATGCTCCTATTGCCACATCCTCTTCTGGTACTTCAGTTGTTAGGACCCTTATCCTATAAATTACTTTATCTATATTTTAACTGTTGCAACAATTCAGCTAGCAGCTGCTGTGGAGGTGAAAAACCAGCACAAGCCCAACAACAAGAATGCTACAAGACCAAGTTCTTTTGATCTGCCTCACTAAGGAAAGCAATGTAAAGGGGTTAACAATCGTACTTTAATCCCACATATAAATATCATTCACTCAGCTCAGGGGGAAAAGCCAGCACTTGAGCTTCAGAGCAAATACAAACAGAGTAAATAATCTCGAATCAACAGACAGATTTCTATTTGACAAAATCACAATATAGTTACCAGAGAAGCATCAACATCAAAGCCAGGTAGCTCATAACAACGGCTGGCCTAGAGTCACACACCACTCCTGCTGCGGCTCAGAGGTCTGAAAGAGAAAACCAATCTCTGCATTTATATATTGTTTTCAGGGTCAAAGGTCACCCACGTGACCTAAAATCGTCACAAAAATGCAACTTAAACCCATGTGGTCTAAAAGCCTCTGATATCACAAACATGTCACTCAATCCCATGTAAATTAGGTTTTCCCTTGAGGCAAGGAGGTTGTCAGGGACTCCTAATTTAATCAAGGAAACAAAGGACAAACTCTTCAAGGGCACTTGTTTGAATAAGTGCTAAGAGCCCATCTTGATTCCCAATTCATGAACTTAATTTTATATTTGCATGTTATCCTCTTCCTCACACACATGCCCTATAAAAGTAAGGACTTCACCTGTTTATTAAATTCTTTGAATCTTCAAAGTGTAGTGTCATATTTGGTGCACAGTGGACACTTAATAAATGTTTTTAAAATAGATTTGAATTGGTTCTGCCTTGACTCCTGCTATCCTCAACACTGAAATGTCCTCCTTCCTCCACTCCTATGCTTGTTGAATTCTTATCCATCACTTAAAGCCCAAATCAATAATGATTCCTGCTCTATGAAGATTTCATTTTTTCCACTTAAGAATGGTCTTCCCTACTGAACCTCCCCTATACAGCTTTTTAATTTTGTAACTGCAGGGTGTAACAGCTATCTAGATTAGTATTTCATTCTTCTATTTATACTACACATACTCTCCAAGAGGGCAGGTACCATTTCCTATCTTTCTCCTGTAACTCTCCTAGGCAATGCGTGTTGTTCTTTTGTCATTGAAAGGACTCTTTATTTTGACTATCCCACAATACCTGCCTGACTCTCTAAAGGACAATTCAGTATAAGGTAAGTATGCCTAAAATATGTTCATACTCTAGAATCAATAGAAACTCAGTCTCAGTGGTAAAGGAGATTTAAGAAATGGCCTGGGAAGACAGGACTCCAGAAAGACCTGTGGCACCTGAGTTGGTTACACATCACCATACTCAAGTCTCATTTCAAGTTTTGATTTCACATATTGGAAGTGTCCTCTACTCCTGCAGTCTTTCCCCTCTGATTGGATGGTTCTTTACACAACTTCTTTAATGCTGACACCCAGGCTAATCATATTTTTATTCCTCTCCAGGCTTCTCTCTTGACTCTCTGAACATTCTCTAGTGTGCTCCTACACTTCATACCTTTGCCTCTTCACCTTCACCCAGTGTGCTATTGTTACGGTCATTCAGTCATTTCTAACTGTTTGTGACCGTGTATGGGGTATTCTTGGCAAAGATAATGGAGTGGTTTGCCCTTTCCTTCTTCAATAGATTAAGGAAAACAGAGGAAAAGTGACTTACCCAGAGTCATACAACTATTGAGCATCTGAGGTTACATTTGAATTCAGATCGTCTTAACTTCAGACCCAGCTATCTATCCATTGAGCCATCTAGCTACTTCATTTTTATGTATATGTTTGTGTGTGTGTGTATATACATATATATATATAAACATATATATGTATATGTATGTATGTGTGTGTGTGTATAGTGTCTTTAATCCACACTTGGAATTTATTGTTATGTATGACTTTTTCCTCCTACATTACATTAGGTATGACAATTATTTTGATTTAATAGCAAAATATCTCATATTCAATGAAGAGTTCTGTGTAAGCACATCAATAAGTGACTCATTAAAGGCTAAAAGTATATCTATATCAGTCAAGTGAAGGAACTTTTGCATAATTTGATCCAAAAAGAAAGCTCCCTTGACTATAATTATTTCTTTCTTGTCCCTTCATCCTTGGGTACATCTTTGGAACTATGTTAATTTGCACCTACTTGTATGTCACGCTACCATGCATTCAATTTAGTTGGCTTAGCTTCTTTTTTAAATGCCTTTTCAAGTTAATTTTGATCTCTAGAGGTAAACTATAATCTCTTATGTGTAAGATGGTGTTCTTTTTCTCTTGAATTCCCCCGGGACACCTAAAACACAGCATTCTACACACTGGGCACTCAATAATTATTTTTGATTGAAAGAAGAAAAAGCAGAGTCTCTCTACTCTCAATTTAATCAAATGTGATAGAATATGTTTACATTAATCAAATATTTTTTTCCTCTATCAAAATGGTCTCTTTACTAGCACATTGGATTCCTTTGATCTTTTGATTTTTTTTAGTTCTCCTAGGTACAGTAAAACTAGTATTTGTACTTCCTGATGGGAAAACATGCTCACACTGAGCAAGATTTTGCTGTAGAAAAGTTGATTACTTGTTGAAAATTAACAACTGGTATACCTATTTAAACTGGTAATCTGTGAAGACTTCACAAAATGAAGAAATAATCTTGACAAAGTGCCTCTTCCCTCAAAATTCAAATTTGAAGGGAAAAAGAAATTCCAGGTATAATTCTGTAACCTGTACTAGAAAATCTCTAGCTAAAATGAATCCCTAGAATGAATGCATGCATTTATTTTTATTAATAGTGATCCCCTATGGAAGGAATAAAAACAAAGAAAAGAGTTCTCCTAAATCTGAAGCCCCCACACACCTCACACCCCTGCTGTAATCTTGTCCTTTGTACTCCTCTCTTTAGGCCGTTCCACACTCTACTTTGAATTTTTTAATTTTTTTTTTTTTAGTTTACAACACACGATTCTACATAATTTTGAGTTCCAGATTTTCTCCCCTCCCTCCCTCCTCCCTCCCCAAGATGGCATGGAATCTCATAAACTACCACGTATAACTTCGCATTGAATTAATTTATACACTAGTCAAGTTGTGGAGAAGAATTATGACCAATGGAATGAATAATGAGAAAGAAGAAACAGAACCCCCCCAAAAAAACCCCAAAAACAAAAATGAAAGAGAAGAAAAAAAAGGCGAGCATGAAGTGTGCCTCAATCTACATTCAATCTTCATAGTTCTTTCTCTGGATGCAGATAGCATTCTCCATCGTGAGTCCTTTGGAGTTGTCCTTGCACCTTGTGTTGCTGAGAAGAGCAAAGTCTGGTCCTCATGGAATCCATATATCTGTGGTTGTATACAACGTTCTCCTGGTTCTGCTCCGCTCACTCAGCATTATGTCATGTAGGTTTTTCCAGGTTCTTATGAAGTGCGCATCATCCCCATTTCTTATGGCACAATAGTATTCCATTGCCTTCATATATCACACCTTGTTCAGCCATTCCCCAATTGATGAGCATCTCTTTGATTTCCAATTCTTGGCTACCACAAAGAGGGCCGCTATAAATATCTTTGTACATATGGGTCCCTGTCCCTCTTGTGTGATTTCTTTGGGATACAACCCTAGAAGTGGTATTACTGGGTCAAAGGGAATGAACATTCCTGTGGCCCTTTGGGCATAGTTCCAAATTACTCTCCAAAATGGCAGGATCATCTCACAACTCCACCAGCAATGTAACAATGTTTCAATTTTCCCACATCCTCTCCAGCACTTATCATCCTCCTGTTTTGTTATTTTAGCCAAACTGACAAGGGAGATGTGGTATCTAAGAGCTGTTTTGATTGGCATTTCTCTAATCAGTAGTGATCCAGAGCATTTTTTCATATGCCTATGGATATCTTTAATTTCTTCCTCTGAAAACTGCCTGTTCATATCCTTTGACCATTTGTCAATTGGGGAATGGCTTTTATTCCTATATATTTGGCTAAGTTCCCTTTATATTTTAGAAATGAGGCCTTTATCAGAGATACTAGTTGTAAAGATTTTCTCCCAATGTTCTGCTTCCCTCCTAATTTTTGTTGCATTGGCTTTTTTTGTACAAAAACATTTCAATTTAACATAATCAAAATTATCCATTTTTCATTTTGTAATGTTCTCTATCTCTTGTTTGTCATGAAATCTTTCCTTTTCCATAAATCTGATAAGGAAACTATTCCTTGCTCTCCCAAATTACTTATATTATCAGCCTTTATTCCTAAATCATAGAGCCATTTTGACTTTATTTTGGTTTATGGTGTAAGATATTGGTCTATGCCCAGTTTCTGCCCTACCATTTTCCAATTTTCACAACAGTTTTTGTGAAATAGTAAATTCTTAGACCAGAAGCTGGCCTCTTTGAGTTTATCAAAGAGTAGATTGCTATAGTTGTTGACTTCTCCATCTTGTATTCCTATCCTATTCCACTGATCCACACCTCTGTTTCTTAGCCAGTACCAGGTAGTTTTGATGACTGCTGCTTTATGGTACAGTTTAATATCTGGTATGGCTAGGCCACCTTCTCTAGCATTTCATTTCATTAATAACCTAGATATTCAAGACCTCTTGTTTTTCCAGATGAATTTTATTATAATTTTGTACAGCTCAGTAAAATAATTTTTTGGCACTTCAATTGGTATGGCGCTGAATAGATTGATTAATTTAGGTAAAATTGTCATTTTTATTATATTAGCTTGGCCTAATCATGAGCAACTGATATTGTTCCATTTATTTAGATCTGACTTTATTCACATGAAAAGTGTTTCATAGTTATGTTCATATAGCCCCTGGGTTTGTCTTGGCAAATAAACTCCCACATATTTTATAGTGTCTACAGTAACTTTGAAAGGAATTTCGGTGAATCCTTTCAACGACTATTTTGCCCTCTGATTCTAGGACCTCTGGGCAGTTGTCTTTGATAATTTCTTTGAAGATACTGTCAAGGCTCCTTCTTTCATCGTGGATTTCCGGTAGACCAATAACTCTCAAATTGTCTCTCCTGGATCTATTTTCCAGGTCAGTTGTTTTGCCAATCAGATATTTCACATTTTTTCTATTTTTTCATTCTTTTTTTTTTTTCTGAAAATTTTTTTTTTCTTTATTTATTTTTAGTTTACCACACACGGTTCTACATAGTTTTGAGTTCCAGTTTTTCTCCCCTCCCTCCCCCCTCCCTCCCCAAGACGGCATGAAGTCTCATATAACTGTCATGTATAAATTCGCATTGAATTAATTTATGCTCTAGTCAAGTCGTGGAGAAGAATTTTGACCAATGGAATGAATCATGAGAAAGAAGAAACAGAACCAGAAAAACAAAAAAAAAAAACAAAAAAAAAGCCCCAAAAACAAAAACAAAAGAGAAGCAGAAAAGGCGAGCATGTAGTGTGCCTCAGTCTGTATTCAAACTTCGCAGTTCTTTCTCTGAATGAAGATAGCATTCCCCATCGTGAGTCCCCTGGAGTTGTCCTTGCCCCTTTAGGATGCTGAGAGAAGCGCAGTATGTCAGGGTTGGTCCTCACGGAATCCACATATCTGTGGCTGTGCACAACGTTCTCCTGGCTCTGCTCCGCTCACTCAGCATTATGTCGTGTAGGTTTTTCCAGGTTGTTATGAAGTCTGCATCATCCCCATTTCTTATGGCACAATAGTATTCTATCACCTTCATATACCACAGCTTGTTCAGCCATTCCCCAATTGATGGGCATCCCTTTGATTTCCAATTCTTGGCTACCACAAAGAGAGCTGCTATAAATACTCTTGTACATATGGGTCCTTTTCCCACTTGCGTGATTTCTTTGGGATACAACCCTAGAAGTGCTATTACTGGGTCAAAGGGTATGAACATTTCTATAGCCCTTTGGGCATAGTTCCACACCGCCCTCCAAAATGGCTGGATCAGCTCGCAACTCCACCAGCAATGCAACAATGTTCCAATTTCCCCACATCCTTTCCAGCATTTATCATTCTCCTGATTTGTTATTTTAGCCAATCTGACAGGAGAGATGTGGTATCTAAGAGTTGTTTTGATTTGCATTTCTCTAATCAGCAGCGATCCAGAGCATTTTTCCATATGCCTGTAGATAGCTTTAATTTCTTCCTCTGAAAACTGCCTGTTCATATCCTTTGACCATTTCTCAATTGGGGAATGGCTTGTATTCCTATATATTTGGCTTAGCTCCCTGTATATTTTAGAGATGAGGCCTTTATCAGAGATACTAGTTGCAAAGATTTTCTCCCAATTTTCTGCTTCCCTCCTAATTCTTGTTGCATTGGCTTTTTTTGTACAAAAACATTTCAATTTGACATAATCAAAATTATCCATTTTGCATTTTGTAATGCTCTCTATCTCTTGTTGGGTCATGAATTCTTTACGTTTCCACAAATCTGATAAGTAAACTATTCCTTGCTTTCCCAAATTACTTAGAGTATCAACTTTTACTCCTAAATCATGAACCCATTTTGACTTTATTTTGGTATATGGTGTAAGATATTGGTCTATGCCCAGTTTTTGCCCTACCATTTTCCAATTTTCCCAACAGTTTTTGTGAAATAGTGAATTATTAGCCCAGAAACTGGCTTCTTTGGGTTTATCAAAGAGTAGATTGCTAAACTTGTTGATTTCACCTACTTGTGTACCTATCCTATTCCACTGATCCACACCCCTGTTTCTTAACCAGTACCAGGCAGTTTTGATGACTGCTGCTGTGTAGTACAGTTTAATATCTGGTGTGGCTAAACCACCATCCCTAGCATGTCTTTTCATTAATATCCTAGATACTCTAGACACCTTGTTTTTCCAAATGAATTTTGTTATTATTTTGTCCAGTTCAGTAAAAAAATTTTTTGGTAGTTCGATTGGTATGGCACTGAATAGATAGATTAATTTAGGTAGAATTGTCATTTTTATTATATTAGCTCGGCCTAACCATGAGCAACTGATATTTCTCCATTTATTTAGATCTGATTTTATTCGTGTGAAAAGTGTTTCATAGTTATGTTCATATAGGCCCTGGGTTTGTCTTGGCAAATAGACTCCCAAATATTTTATAGTGCCTTCAGTAACTTTGAATGGAATTTCTCTTTCTATCTCTTGCTGTTGGGCTTTGTCAGGAATGTATAGGAATGCTGAGGATTTATGTGGGTTTATTTTATATCCTGCAACTTTGCTAAAGTTGTTTATTATTTCAAGTAGTTTTTTACTTGATTCTCTAGGATTCTCTAGATAAATCATCATATCATCTGCAAAAAGTGATAATTTAGTTTCTTCTTTTCCTATTCTAATTCCTTCAATTTCTTTTTCTTCTCTTATTGCTACAGCTAATGTTTCTAGAACCAAATTGAATAATAGGGGTGATAATGGACATCCTTGTTTCACCCCTGATCTTATTGGGAATGCATCTAGTTTATCCCCATTACAAATAATGCTTGTTGATGGTTTTAGGTAGATGCTATTTATAATTTTGAGGAAGGTTCCACTTATTCCTATGCTTTGTAGTGTTTTTAATAGGAATGGGTGTTGTACTTTGTCAAAGGCTTTTTCTGCGTCTATTGAGATGATCATATGGTTTTTGCTAGTTTTGTTGTTGATATGGTCAATTATGCTAATAGTTTTCCTAATATTGAACCAGCCTTGCATTCCTGGAATAAATCCTACCTGGTCATGGTGTATTATTCTCGTAATGAGTTGCTGCAATCTTTTTGCTAATATTTTATTTAAAATTTTTGCATCAATATTCATTAGAGAAATTGGTCTATAATTTTCTTTCTCTGTTTTAACTCTACCTGGTTTAGGTATTAGTACCATATTTGTGTCATAAAAAGAATTTGGTAGGACTCCTTCTTCACCTATTTTCCCAAATAGTCTACAAAGTATTGGAATTAGTTGTTCTTTAAATGTTTGATAGAATTCACATGTAAAACCATCTGGCCCTGGAGATTTTTTCCTAGGGAGTTCATTGATGGCCTGCTCAATTTCTTTTTCTGATATGGGGTCATTAAGAAATTTCACTTCCTTCTCTGTTAGTCTGGGCAGTTTATGTTTTTGTAGATATTCATCCATATCTCTAAGGTTGTAAAATTTATGGGCATACAGTTGGGGAAAATAATTCCTAATTATTGTTTTGATTTCCTCTTCATTAGAGGTGACCTCACCCTTTTCATTTTTGATACTGGTAATTTGATTTTCTTCTTTCTTTTTTTTAATCAAATTGGCCAAAGGTTTGTCAATTTTATTGGTTTTTTCATAAAACCAGCTCTTTGTTTTATTTATTAATTCAATAGTTTTCTTGGTTTCAGTTTTATTAATCTCTCCTTTGATTTTCAGTATTTCTAATTTGGTATTTAATTGGGGGTTTTCAATTTGCTCTTTTTCTAGCTTTTTCAGCTGTATGCCCAGATCATTGATCTCCTCTTTCCCTATTTTATTCATGTAGGCATTTAGAGATATAAAACTTCCCCTAAGAACTGCTTTTGCTGAATCCCATAAGTTTTGGTATGTTGTTTCATTATTGTCATTCTCTTGAATGAAATTATTAATTGTTTCTCTGATTTGATCTTTGGCCCACTCACTCTCTAGAATTAAATTATTTAGTTTCCAATTAGTTTTTAGCTTATTTTTCCATGGTACTTTATTAAAAATGATTCTTATTGCATTGTGATCTGAAAAGGATGCATTGACTACTTCTGCTTTTCTGCACTGGATTGTGAGGTTTTTATGCCCTAGTACATGGTCAATTTTTGAGTATGTGCCATGTACTTTTGAGAAGAAAGTATATTCCTTTTTATCCCCATTCAGTTTTCTCCAGAGGTCCATCATATGTGCCTTTTCTAAAATTCTGTTTACCTCCTTAACTTTTTTCTTATTTATTTGAGGTTAGATTTATCAAGTTCATGAAAGGGGGAGGTTGAGGTCTCCAAATATTATAGTTTTGCTGTCTATTTCTTCCTGTAACTCCCTTAACCTCTCCTCCAAGAATTTGTATGCCTTACCACTTGGTGCATATATGTTAAGCAATGATATTGCTTCATTGTTTATGGTGCCTTTTAGCAGGATATAATGTCCTTCCTTATCTCTTTTAATTAGATCTATCTTTACTTTTGCTTTGTCTGAGATTAGGATTGCTACACCTGCTTTTTTTACTTTAGCTGAGGCCACAATATATTTTACTCCAGCCTTTTACCTTAACCCTATGTGTATCCCCCTGTTTCAGATGCGTTTCTTGTAAACAGCATATTGTAGGATTATGGTTTTTAATCCATTCTGCTATGTGCTTCTGTTTTGTGAGAATGTTCATCCCCTGCACGTTCAGGGTTATGATTTCTATCTGTGTCTTTTTCTCCATCCTAATTCCCTCTGTTTATGCTTTTATTTCTCCCTTTCCCCTTCTCCTCCCCAACAAAGTTTTGCTTTTGACCGCCGCTTTCCTCAGTTAACCCTCCCTCTTTATTCCCTCCCTTATCTTACCGTTACCCACTTGCTACTTCTCCTCTTCCTTCTGCCCTCCCCCCTCCCTTTTTCCTCCCTTTCCCTCCCACTTCCCGTAGGACAAGTTAGATTTCTAAACTTATCAGAGTATGTTATTCCCTTCTTGAACTAGATCAGATGACAGTAAAGCTCAAATACTGCTCTTCTCCCTCCCTTCTTTCCCTCTACTATAATATGTTTTTTTTTTCCACTTCCTTTGGTGTAATTTACCCTTTTCTACAACCTCCTTACCACTTCCCTCATAGCCCTCCCTTTATATCTCTTATTTATATTTTATATCTTTACATCAGTTAATTTATACAGGCATTCACAACCTATGTATATCCCTTTCATTCGTCACAATAGTTGTACCATTCACAAGAATGACTTATATATGTATATGTATACAATGTATATATATATATACACACATGAAAAACATACATAAGATGATATAATCCTACATAAAGATGTAAACAACCTAAGTTTATTGGTTAATAAGGTTTGTGGGGTTTTTCCCCCTGGTTACCTTTTTATGTCTCTCTTGAGTTTTGTATTTGGAGATCAAATTTTCCATTGAGTTCTGGCCTTTTCATCAGGAAGGTCTGGAATTCCCTTATTTCATTGAATGTCCATCGCCTTGCCTGGAAAATTATGCTTAGTTTTGCTGGGTAGTTGATCCTTGGTTGTAGTCCCAGCTCCTTTGCCCTTCGGAATATCATATTCCAATTTCTCCTGTCTTTTAATGTGGAAGCTGAGAGATCCTGCGTGATCCTGACTGTAGTTCCACGATATTTGAATTGCTTCTTTTTGGCTGCTTGCAGTATTTTCTCCTTGAGTTTATAGCTCTGAAATTTGGCTATAATATTTCTTGGTGTTTTCAGTTTGGGATCTCTTTCAGGGGGTGATCGGTGAATTCTTTCAATGACTATTTTGCCCTCTGGTTCTAGGACTTCTGGGCAGTTGTCTTTGATAATTTCTTCGAAGATACTGTCAAGGCTCCTTTTTTCATCGTGGATTTCCGGTAGACCAATAACTCTCAAATTGTCTCTCCTTGATCTATTTTCCAGGTCAGTTGTTTTGCCAATCAGATATTTCACATTTTTTCTATTTTTTCATTCTTTATGTTTTGTTTTATTACTTCTTGATGCCTCATAGATTCATTAGCTTCCACTTGCTCAAGTCTAATTTTGAAATGAGTTAGTGTTTACACTTTGCTTTTGAGCCTCCATTTTCAATTGGTTGATTTCACCTCTCAGGGTGTCCTTTTCTCTCTCTAGATTCTGAATCTCCGTAGCCATTTCGCCAATCTTATTCTTTAGGGACTTGATTTCATCAGTGGATTTTTTCTCCCTTTTTTCCATTTTTTCCATATTTTGTTTTAGCTCCCTAATTTGGTTTTTAAAATCCTCCTTTAGCTCTTCCAGCAGTGCTTTTTGGGCTGGAGAGCAGTTCATATTAGCTTTTGAGGTATCTGATGTATCTACCGTGTCATTGCTATCCTCTTCTATGTCGATATTTTGATCCTGCCTGTCTCCATAAAAAGAATCTCTTGTCCTCGGTTTTTTTGTGTTCTTCTTCATGTTGGTTTGCCTTTTGCTGGCTTTACAACGAATTTCTATCTGTGAGTCTCAGGGCTTTCTGTCCCAGCTTTCTTATTCTGGGGGTTGTGAGTCCAGAATTATAACCTTCAGTTTCCTGAGGTGTGGGGGAGGGGTCTGGCTCCCTGGCGTCTCACTCCCTGTGAGTGCTCTCCAGCACTTGCTTTTCAGCAATGGTCTCAGCTGTTTGTTGTTTGAGCTGATGTCTGGCACTTCCCCTGGGGGAGCAAGGTTACGTCTCTGCCGTTGGCATTGACCCCTGCCGACTCTGCCCCTCTGGGACTAATGGGCTTCTACTGTTTGTCCTGTGAGGCTCCACTACTCTCTCCTCTGTTTCAGTTCTCTTTTTTTTTTTTTCGGAGGAATTCTCTGGGTGGGGGGGGAGGGATTAGAGCCTTTTACCTGGCCATTGAGTCTTCCGGAAGTTCAAGAAGCCGAGTTCCTGGGTTTCGCAAGCGTCAGGAGTGGGTGTTTTCACGGCCGGTGGCGTTGCGCTGCATCTCGTCGCTCCCACAGACTGCCGTCCTGTGTTGGGAGTCCTGGGGATCTCTGCCGGTTTCGGGTGCCCAGCTTTCTCCCAGCCCGTCTCCCACGTGGATTTCCCGGCCGGCCACTTCCGCTTTGGTCTGGAGCAGCTCCGCAGCCGAGCACTCTCCGACCCTACAGGATCGTGTCTTCAGCCTTTCAGACTCTCCCGGCTCGAAAATTTGCCCCACGCAGACTGCTCGTGGTTTCTGACTCTCTCCAATCTGCTCAAATTCACTTTTTTATAGGAATCTGATAGACCTTGTGAGAGAGCTCCGTTAAGAAGCTGCCTTCACGCGGCCATCTTGGCTCCGCCCCTCCTTTCTTATTTATTTTGAGGTTAGATTTATCAAGTTCAGAAAGGGGGAGGTTGAGGTCTCCCAATATTATAGTTTTGCTGTCTATTTCTTCCTGTAACTCCCTTAACCTCTCCTCTAAGAATTTGTATGCCTTACCACTTGGTGCATATATGTTAAACAATGACATTGCTTCATTGTTTATGGTGCCTTTTAGCAGGATATAATGTCCTTCCTTATCTCTTTTAATTAAATCTATCTTTACTTTTGCTTTGTCTGAGATTAGGATTGCTACACCTGCTCTTTTTACATTAGCTGAGGTGCAATATATTTTACTCCAGCCTTTTACCTTTACCCTGGGTGTCTCCCCCTGTTTCAAATGTGTTTCTTGTAAACAGCCTTTTGTAGGATTATGGTTTTTAATCCATTCTGCTATCCGCTTCTGTTTTATGGGAGAGTTCATCCCATTCACGTTCAGTTATGATTTCTATCTGTGTCTTTTTCTCCGTCCTATTTCTCCCTGTTTATGCTTTTATTTCTCCCTTTCCCCTTCTCCTCCTCAACAAAGTTTTGCTTTTGACCACTGCCTTCTTCAGTTTACCCTCCCTCTTTATTCCCCTCCCTTATCTTACCCTTTCCCACTTGCTATTTCTCCCCTCCCTTCTAACTACCCCCCTCCATTTTGTTCCCCCCTTCCCCTTCTATTTCCCTTAGGACAAGTTAGATTTCTAAACTTATCAGGGTATGTTATTCCCTTCTTGAACCAGATCAGATGACAGTAAAGCTCAAATTCTGCTCTTCTCCCTCCCTTCTTTCCCTCTACTATAATATGATTTTGTGCCTCTTCATTTGATGTAATTTACCCTTTTCTACTACCTCCTTACCTCTTCTCTCATAGCCCTCCATTTACCTCTCTTGCTTATGTATTTTATCCTTACATCAGTTAATTTATACAGGCATTCACAGTCTATGTGTATCCCTTTCAATTGTCACAATAGCTGTACTATTCTCAAGACTGACATCCTTTGAATTTTTTGTACCATGCTTTAGTAACCTCTTCATCCTGTACACTCATTTCAACCTTTAAATTCACATATTGGAAGTGTCTTCTACTCCTGCAGCCTCCCGCCTCTGATTGGATGGTTCTTTACACAACTTCCTTAAAGCTGACACCCAGGCTAATCATATTTTTATTCCTCTCCATGCTTCCCTCTTGACTCTCTGGACATTCTCTAATACGCCCCTACACTTCATAGCTTTGCCTCTTCACCTTCACCCAATTTTTCATCTTCCTTTCATGTATTGTCTTTCCCCATTAGTATTTATATTCATTGAAGGCAGGGACTATCTTTCTTTCTGCTTGTATTTGTTTTTTTTCCCCAACTCTTAACATAATATATAGCATACAATATATATTTAATAACTTCTTGTTGACTTAACTTATTCATCATAAATACCAAATTATATATTATAAAGATGGAGGTGACCTGCCCCAGATTGTTCCCTACAGGTCCAGGTATTCATGTGTTTGAACAAATAAAAAGTTTGTTTGTTTAAAAATTGACGTCTGAAAAGAGAAGTGATTTATAACCCATTTCTTATGATGTAGGCCACACTATGGGAATTGATTTATCTAGTTAGGTGAAATGTGGTAGAAGATAAGGTCCATTCCTCATCTTATTTATTCCTCTTTCAGATAACAAACTTAAGACCCAAAGCTTTGAGTACTTTCTGAATATATATTATTTACTATTTCACAAAGTACGGAATACAACAATAAATACAATTTTATGGTTGTTTTTGAGTTCTGCCACTTTAGAATTTGTTTACATTCCTACATGGGACAATGGCAGTTGAAACTCAAAAATTCTTATTAAGTCACTTGTGATTAACCTTTCTGTATACCTTTTGCTTCTTCTCTTGAATCTTTTATTTGAAAGTCAAATTTTCTATTCAACTCTGGGCCATACATCAAGAATAGTTGAAAGTCCTCTATTTCATTGAATGTCCATTCTCCTCTCATGGGATTATACTCAGTATTGTTAGGTAGGTGATTCTTGGTTGGAATCCTAGCTGCTTTGCCCTGCAGAATGCCATATTCAAAGCCCTCTAATCCTTTATTCCTTTAGCTTCTAAAGCTGCTAAATCTTATGTTATCCTAATTGCGGCTCCATGAGACTTGAATTATTTCTTTCTGGCTGCTTGCAATATTTTCTCCTTGACCTGAGAGCTCTGGAATTTGGCTATAATATTCCTGGGAGTTTTCATTTTGGGATCTCTTTTGGGAGCAGATTGGTAGATTCTTTCAATTCCTCTTTTATCCTCTAATTCTAGAATATCAGGGCATTTTTCCTTGATACTTTCTTGGAAGATGATGCCAAGGCTCTTTTTATGATTGTGGCTTTCAGGCACAAGGGGAGGTGGCCTAGCCAGAAAAGATCTTAAATCATATTATAAAGCAGTAATCATCAAAACTACTCACTACTGGCTAAGAAATAGAGTAGTAGATCAGTGGATTAGGTTAGGTACACAAGATACAATAGTCAATAACTATAGTAATCTACTGTCGCATAAATCCAGACTCCAGCTTCTAGCATAAGAACTCACTATTTTAAGAAAAATGTTTTGGAAAACTGGAAAAAAAAGTATGGCAGAAAGTAGGCATAGAACAATATCTTATACCCTATACCAATACAAAGTCAAAGTGGGTTCATGCTTTCCATATAAAGGGTGATTCTATAAGCAAATTAGGAGAGGAAGGTATAGTTTATGTGTCAAATCTACGCAGAAGGGAAGAATTTATGACCAAACAAGAGATAGAGAACATTATGTGACACAAAATGAATAATTTTGATTATTTTAAATTAAAAAATTTTGCAAAAACAAATCCAAAGCAACAAATATTAGAACAGAAGCAGAAAGATGGGAAATTATTTTAATAGTCAGTGTCTCTGATAAAGGCCTCATTTCTAAAATATATAGAGTGCTGAATAAAATTTATAAGAATACAAGGCATTCCCCAAATGATAAATGGTCAAAAGATATGAATGTGCAATTTTCAGATAAAAAAAATAAAGTTACATATAGTCATACGGAAAACATGCTCTAAACCACCATTGATTAGAGAAAAGCAAATCAAAACAACTGAGGTATCACATCACACCTATCAGATTGGCTAATGTGACAAAACAGGAAAATTATAAATGTTGGAGATGTGGGAAAATGGGAACACTAATGTATTGTTGATTGAGTTGTAAACTGATCCAAAAATTCTGGAGAGCAATTTAGAACTATGCCCAAGTGCTATTAAAATGTGCATATGCTTTGACCCAGCAACCACTTCTAGGTCATTGTCCCAAAGAGATCATAAAAAACAGGAAAAGTATCCACATGTACAAAAAATTTATAGCAGCTCTTTATGTGGCAGCCAAGAATTGGAAATGGAGGGGATGCCCACCAATTGGGTTATAGTTGGACAAGTTGTGGTATATAAATGTAAAGGAATACTATTGTACTATAAGAAATGAGGAGCAGGCAGACTTCAGAAAAACCTGGAAAATTTATATGAATTTATACTGAATGAATTGAGCAAAACTAGGAGAACATTGTACACAGTAACAGCCACATTGTGTGATGACTAACTTTCATAGCCTTGGTTCTTCTTATCAATGCCAGGTTCTAAGACAGAAAATGCTATCCACATCCAGAGAAAGAACTAAGATTTCTGAATGCAGATCAGAGCATACTATTTGCTCTCTTTTTTGTGGTTGTTGTTGGTGTTTTGTTTTGTTTCATCTTTCTTATGGCTCCTCCAATTGGTTCTAATTCTTCTTTATAACATGAGAAATATGAAAATTTGTTTAAGACAAATATACACGTAGAGCCTATATCAGACTCCATGCTGTCTGGGTGAGGCAGGAGGAAAAAGAGAAAGGGGGATCAAAATTTAAAACACAAAAGCTTATGGAAGTGAATATCAAAAATGAAAAATAAATTAATTGAATTAAAAAGTAAAATGTTTAAAAAACAAAACCTAAAAAAATTATTTCCCCTGGATAAATTTTCCTGGTAGATTGTTTTCCCAATGAAATGTTTCACAGTCTATTTTTTTCTATTTTTTTCTATTTTTTCATTCTTTTGACTTTGTTTTATTGTTTCTTGACTTCTCAAGGAATTCTCAAGGAATTATTTTCTTCAATGAGCTTTTGTACCCCCTTTTCCATTTGGCCAATTGTGTTTTTTAAGGCATTCTCTTCATTGGCTTTTTGTAACACTTTAACCATTTGGCCAAGTCTGTTTTTCAAGATGTCATTCTATTTTATTTGTGTCTCCTTTATCAAGCTATTGACTCATTTTTCATTATTTTCTTGCATGACTTTCATTCTTCTTCCCATTTTTTCCTTTACTTCTCTTACTTGATTCTCAAAATACTTTTTGATCTTTTCCATGGCTTTTGACCAATTCATATTTTTCTTGGAGGCTTTGGATGTAAGAGCTTTGACTTCATTATTCTCTTCTGAGTGTGTGTTTTGATCTTCCTTGTCACCATAGTAACTTTGTATTATCAGAAATTTTTTCTCTTGTTTGTATATTTTCCAGCCTATTATTGGACTTTTAACTCTTTGTTAAAGTAAGGCTCTGCTTCCAGGATGAAGGATGCTCTGCCCCAAGCTTCAGGAGTTTTGTGTAACTGTTTTGATAGATACTTCTAGGGACCTGTAAGTTTTCAGTCCTTCCAAGGTGGTGTGTTCTAAGGAGAGGTGTCTACTACTCTCCTGACCTGTGATCTGATCTGGGAGTGACCACAAGCACTGTTTTTTGCCTTGAAACTATTAAGAGTGTCCCAACTCCACTGTGACCACAAGCTCCATTGTGCTAGTGATCCATCTCACTCTGGGACTGCAACCCAGGTCTGTGACCTGGATCTGAGTATGGGTAAAGCTACAGTGTCCTTCCTCAGCAGTAGCGAAGAGACACCTATAATCTTCTGCACAGTTGTTAGACCCTCTTACTGTCTGTGGGCTGAGAGCTACAGAACCAGCTACTGCCCATTCTGATTCAGTGGCTCCCAAGACCTGCTTCTGGTTTGCTGGGACTGGGGCTGTGGGGACACTAGCTGAGCTGTACTACATTCCACTGTCACTCAATTTTGAAAGACCTTTTCTGCTCATCTTCTAAGTTTTCTTTGGCATCCATTGGCTAAGAGGACTGGAAACTTCTACTGTTGCCACTGATTCAGTCACCCTGAAGCCTACTCCTGATTGGCTGAGTTCCTGCCCATGCTGGTGTGACCCACATTGGACTGTGTTCCTCTCTAAGCCTAGTGCAACTGACTTTCCTGCTTATCTTCTAAGTTGCCTTGAGCTGGAAAATTGATTCATTCCATCTTTTTGTGGGTTCTGCCACTCTAGAATGTGTTTAGAATCCTTATATAAAGGGATTAGGAGGGAATTGGGGAAATCTCAGGTGAGTCCCTACCTTTACTCCACCTTCTTGGCTCCATCTTCCCCCAAAGGATCTTGTTTTCTTATAATAACCCTCATTACTATCTGGTACCCAGTGGTGATACTTAATTCCAACCACTTTCCTTTAAAAGCATGCATATTCTAGAGACATTCAATTTTCTACTACTCTGCTAGTTCAGACTATATTTGAAAAATTGGTTTGGATCATGTTGATGTGCTTTCCATGTAGCCACAGTTTAATAGCTGTACTATCAGGGAAAATTGGTTCTCGTCTAAATATTAAACTAGAAATTATGTATACTGTGCAAAACCTTTTTGTATTTATTTAGTATTTATTTTCCCCAGTTACATATAAACAACAATTTTAAAACTTGTTTCTAAGACTTTAAATTCCAAGTTCTCTCCCTTCCTCCCTCCCAACCCCCTCTCCATTGAGAAGGCAAACAATTTGATACATGGTATACATATGCAGTCATGCAAAACACTTCCATAATAGTTATGTTGTGAAAGACTAACTATATTTTCCTCTATCCTGTCCCAGACCTGCCCCATTTATTCTATTCTCTCCTTTCATCTTGTCCCTCCTCAAGTGTTTGCTTCTGATTTGACCTCCAGTCTATCACCCCTCCCCCTTATCATCTTCCCCGCTATGTTGCTGTAGGGTAAGATAGATTTCCATACCTGATTGAGTCTGTATGTTGTTCCCTCCTTAAGCCAGTTCCAATATGAATAAGGTTCACTCATTCCTTCTCACCTCCCCCTCTGGCTTCCCCACTCTAAAAGCTTTTTTTTTGCCTCTTTTATATCAGATAATTTACCCCATTTTACCTCTCCCTCTCTCCTACCAGCACATCCCTTTCTCACCCCTTAATTTATTTTTTTTAAAATATCATCCCTTCCTATTAAACTCACCCTGTGCCCTCTGTCTATATGTATATTCCCTCCAATTAACCTCATAATAAGAAAGGTCTCATGAGCTACAAATATCATCTTTCCATGTTGGAATATAAACAGTTCAACTTTAAAAAGTCCTTTGTGATTTGTCTTTCCTTTTTACCTTTCTGTGCTTCTCTTTCATCTTGTATTTAAAAGTCAAATTTTCTATTTAGCTTTGGTTTTATTTTTCTCAAAAATGCATTAAATTGCTCTATCTCATGAATATCAATTTTCCCCTCATTGATTACACTTATTTTTTGCTGGTAGGTGATTCTTGCTTTTAATCCTAGCTCCTTTGGACTACAGAATATTGGATTCCAAGCTCTCCAGTCCCTTAAAGGAGAAGTTGCTAAATCTTCTATTATCCTGATTGTGTTTCTACAATACTTGAATTGCTTCTTTCTGGCTGCTTGCAATATTTTCTCTTTGAGCTGGGAACTCTGGAATTTGGCTGCAATATTCTTAGAAGTTTTCTTTTTGGGGTATCTTTTAGGAGGTAATGAGTTGATTCTTTCCAATTATATTTTACCCTCTAGTTCTAGAATATAGAGTAGTTTCCCTTGATAATTTCATGAAAGATGATGTCTAGGCTCTTTTTTTGATTGTGGTTTTCGAAGTAGTCCAATAATTTTAAAGTTGTCTCTCCTGGATCTATTTTCCAGGTCAGTTGTTTCTCCATGTGATATTTCAAATTATCTTCTATTTTTTCATTCTTTTGGTTTTGTTTGTAATTTCTTAATTTCTCATAGAATCATTAACTTCCATTTTCTCCATTCTAATTTTTAAGGAATTATTTTCTTCAGTGAGCTTTTGGACTTTTTTCCATTTGATCAATTCCAACTTTTACAGCACCCTTCTCCTCATTGTTTTTTTTTTGACCACTTTTACTTATTGGGTTAGTCTCTTTTTTAAGGTGTTATTTTCTTCATTGTTTTGGAGGGTTTCTTTTAACAAGCTGTTGACTCATTTTTCATGATTTTCTTTCATCATTCTCATTTCTTTTCCCAATTTTCCTTCTACTTCTCTTGATTTTTTTTGTTTTTCCCACTTAATAGTATATTTTATTTTTTTCCAAGTACATGCAAAGATAGTTTTCAACATTCACTTTTATAGGATTTTGAGTCCCAAACTTTTTTTCTCCCTCCCTCCCTTCCTTCCCCCACCCCAAGACAGCAACAATCCGATATAGATTATACATGCCCAAACATTAAACATTTCCACATTTGTCAGTTATGAAAGAAGAATCAGAACAAAAGGAAAAACTACCAAAAAAAACAAACTAAAAACAGTGAAAATTTTATGCTTCAATCTATATTCAGACTCCATAGTTCTTTCTCTGGATGTGGATAGCATTTCCATTATGACTCTTTGGAATTTTCTTTTTTGAATTTAATTTATTTAATATATTTAGTTTTCAGCATTGATTTTCACAAGACTTTGAATTATGACTTTTCTCCCCATTTCTACCTTCCTGCCCACTCCAAGATGGTGTATATTCTGGTTGCCCAATTCCCCAGTCAGTCCTCCCTTCTGTCACCCCACTCCCTTCCCATTCCCCCTTCCCTTCTTCTCTTGTAGGGCAAGATAAATTTCTACTCCCCATTGCCTGTGTATCTTATTTCCTAGCAGCATGCAAAAACTTTTTTTGTTTGTTTTTGAACGTCTGTTTTTAAGACTTTGAGTTCCAAATTCTCTCCCCTCTTCCCTCATGACCGCCACTCCCTAAGAAGGCAAGAAATTCAACATAGGCCCCACAGGTAACATTATGTAAAACCTTTCCACGATACTCATGTTGTAAAAGACTAGCTATGTTCTGCTCCTTCCTAACCTATCCCCCTTTATTGAATTTTCTCCCTTGAACCTGTCCATTTTCAAAAGTGTTTGTTTTTGATTACCTCCTCCCCCTGTCTGCCCTGCCTTCTATAGTCCCCCATTTTTTATCTTCTTCCTCCTTCTTTCCTTTGGGGTAAGATATGCAATTGAATGTGTATGGCATTCCCTCTTCAGGTCAAATCTGATGAGAGCAAGATTTACTCATTCCTCCTCACCTGCCCCCTCTTCCCTTCCTATAGAACTGCTTTATCTTGACATTTTTATGCAAGATAATTTACCCCATTCTATCTCTCCCTTTCTCCCTCTCTCAATATATTCCTCTCTTATCCCATAATTTGATTTAATTTGATTTTTTTTAGAGATCATCCCTTCATAATCAACTCACCCTGCACCCTCGTGCCCTCTGTGTGTGTGTGTGTGTGTATATATACACACACACACACATATATGTGTATATATGTGTGTGTATATATACCTACATACATACATATATACACACATATGTATCTATATACATACACATACACATAAGTTTGTGTGTATATGTATGTGTATATATATATGTGTGTATGTATATGTGTGTGTGTGTGTGTGTGTGTGTGTGTGTGTATACATATTCCTTTCAGCTAATCTGAAACTGAGGTCTCATGAATCAAGCACATCATCTTTCCATGTAGGAACGTAAACAAAACAGTTCAACTTTAGTAAGTACCTTATAGTTTCTCTTTCTTGTTTACCTTTTCATTCTTCTCTTGATTCTTGTGTTTGAAAGTCAAATTTTCTATTCAGCTCTGATCTTTTCACTGAGAAAGCTTGAAAGACCTCCATTTTATTGAAAATCCATATTTTGCTTGGAGCATGATTCTCATTTTGGCTGGGTAGGTGATTCTTGGTTTTAATCCTAGCTCCATTGACCTCTGGAATATTGTATTCCAAGCCCTTCGATCCCTTAATGTGGAAGCTTCAAGATCCTGTATTATCATGATTGTTTTTCCATAATACTCAAATTGTTTCTTTCTAGCTGCTTGCAGTATTTTCTCCTTGACTTGGGAGGTCTGGAATTTGGCGACAATATTCCTAGGAGTTTTCTTTTGGGGATCTTTTTGAGGAGGAAATGTGTGGATTCTTTCAATTTCTCTTTTACCCTCTGGCTCTAGAATATCAGGGCAGTTCTTCTTGATAATTTCTTGAAAGATGATATCTAGGCTCTTTTTTGATCATGGCTTTCAGGTAGTCCAATAATTTTTAAATTATCTCTCCTGGATCTACTTTCCAGTCAGTGGTTTTTCCAAGGAGATATTTCACATTGTCTTCCATTTTTTCATTCCTTTGGTTCTGTTTTATAATATCTTGATTTCTCATAAAGTCACTAGCTTCTACTTGCTCCAGTCTAATTTTTAAGGTAGTATTTTCTTCAGTTGTCTTTTGGGCCTCCTTTTCCATTTGGGTAATTCTGCCTTTCAAGGCATTCTTCTCCTCATTGGCTTTTTGGAGTTCTTTTGCCATTTGAGTTAGTCTATTTTTAAGGTGTTGTTTTCTTCAGTATTTTCTTGGGTCTCCTTTAGCAAGTCATTGACTTGTTTTTCATGCTTTTCTTGCATCAGTCTCTTTTCTGATCCCAATTTGACTTCTTCTGGCTGTATGTTTTGGTCATCTTAGTCACCAAAGAAAGATTCCAAAATCTAAGACTGAATCTGAGTCTGTTTTCTCTGCTTGGCCATGTTCACAGCCAACTTACTTGACCCTTGAGTTTTTGTCGGGGTGTAACTGCCAGAACAGTAAAGAGTACTTTGTTCCAAGCTTGAGGGGATGTGCCATTGATTTCAGAGCTATTTCTATACAGCCACCTCTGTTACACCAGCACTCCTTGTTCCCCAAGAACCACCAATCTGGACCTGACTCAGATCTTAAGCCAATTCTGCACTCCTGCTCTGATCTGTCACTTAATTCCTCCCACCAGGTGGGCCTGGGGCTGGAAACAACTGCAGCTGTAGTCCTGTAGCTGCACCACCCCTGCTGCCTCCGTGGCAGTGGCCGAACTGAGAACTCTTTACACTCTGTCCCCCGTAGCTTTTCCCACTAACCTTCTCTGTTATCTTTGGTTTTTGTGGGTTAAGAAGTCTGGTAACTGCCACAGCTCACTGATTCAGGGTGCTATGACCAGTTCTGCCTGGCTCCTGGTATGGTTGGTCCTGCTGCCACCCATGCTGGGCTCTGCTACCCTCCACTCCATCCATGATAGACCTCATCCAGCAACCATCCAGGCTGTCCTGGGCCGGAGCCCTGCTTCCCTCTGCTATTTTGTGTGTTCTGCATTCTAGAATTTGTTCAGAACCATTTTTTATAGGTTTTTGGAGGGACCTGGTGGTGAGCTCATGCAAGTCCCTGCTTTCCAGCTGCCATCTTGGCTCTGCACCCCACCCCTTACCCCCGTTACTTGCTTTTCAAAATCATTTTTGAGTTCTTCCCTGCCCTGAGACCAATTCGTACTTTTTCTTGGAGACTTCGATATAGGGGTTTTAGCTTTGTTGTCTTCTTCTGAGTGCGTGTTTTGATATTCTTTGTCACCATAAAAACTTTCTATAATCAGAGATTTTTTCTGTTATTTGCTCATTTTCCCAGCCCAATTACTTTGCCTTTAACTGTTTGTTAAAGTAAGGCTCTACTTCTAGGGTGAAGGGCATACTGCCCCAGCTTCAGGGATTTTGTGCAGCTGTTTTCAGAGCTACTTAAGTTTTCAGTTATTCCAGGGAGGTATGATCTAAGGAGAAGTGTTTACTCCTCCCTTGCCCTGGGTTCTGATCTGTGAGTGACCACCAGCATTCTATTTTTTGCCCTGGAATTCTGAGGAGGGTTCCCTCCCTACTTCTGCCACAACCTCCACTGTGCCCGTGCTGCTCCTTGGCACAGATCTGCCACACAGGACAGTGTCTCAGATCCAAGTATGGGCAAAGCAACATAGTCCTGCCTCCCTGCCAAAGAAGAGGCCCCTGTAATCTCCTTCATATCAAGTGTTCAATCCCCTTACTATCTGTGGGCTAAGAGCTCTGGAAGCAGTTGCTGTCACCACCCCCACTGCCTCAGGGCTGTGCTGGGGCACAATGCAAAACTTTTATCAGAATGAAACTACACTCAGCTAACTTTCCCAGTACTATTCCCTTTTAGCTATTGTATTTACTTTTTCAGACCTTGAGGTTTCATGTAGTTTTTTTAATAGAATCCAGCTCACTACTTGGGGATCACTGACTGGAAAGAATAAAGCTTAAGGATTGCTCAAAGGCTCTTTAGATCACAGATTTAGTGCTGGAAGGAACCTCAGATGTCATCCAGTCCAACCCTCTTACTGGTTAAGAAAGTTGAGGCCCCAAAATTAACTGCCTTGTTGAAAGTCAAACAGTAAAGGTGAGATATGAATGTAGGTCTTATCAGTAGCTTACAACCTACAGCTAAATTCACTTATTACATTTTTTTCAATAAAATGAGGTTTCCCAATTAGAATTAAAAAATTAAACTACCTGCATTTCAGACTGGGAACATTATTGCAGTTTTTGCTATGGATTCCCTGTTTCGACTCCACAAAGCTGGCTTCTTTCCTTGATGACTCATCTTTTTTGCCGTTTATCCCACCTTGAGCTTGTGAGAAATGTCAAATACTGTTGGTAGATTATTACATTTCATCCTTTCAAATATCATTGGACAGCAAGTTGCTGATTTGTTAGGGAAACATACTGGCTCAATAATTTTGAATTAAGAAATTAAAATGGAAAAATCAGCCAAGGCTCCTTTGCAATAAGGAGGTGTTAGAATTAATCCCCTGCCATCTGTCTTTATTTAGCTAACCTCCTCAATTAGATAACACAAGATGTCTTTCTCACACAGTTGTGTGTTGTATTTCTTTGAGTTTTTTCCGATGGCTTTAAAAATCAAGGAACACCATTACAGTAATAAAATAATAAAGTTCACACATTTATATAGATTGGAAAGTTTAAAATTCACTTTGTGCAAGCACTATGTGATGTGAGTAACATTAGTGTGATGTACTTTTTACAGATAAGAAAAATGCCTCAGAGAGGTTAATTGATTTGGCCGTAGTTGCATAGCTAAATGCATAGTAAATGCATGGTAAATGACAGAGGTATGTCTTGAACCAACATCTCTTAACTCTAAGTTCAGTATTCCCTCCACTTTCTACCAAGGTGAACTTATATAAGTCACTGAATTTCTTTGCTACTTGATTTCTTTAACTATATAATGCTGGAGTCAGACTATATATGGTCTCTTAAGTTTTCCTCTCTCTCTAAACCTAAGATCTTCTGATCCAGTAACATACATAAGTCTAGTCTAGAATAGAAAGTTCCTTTTTGCTTTTCTTTTAAAAATGTATTTCATACTTGAGCACAACAGCTAACAAACTTGTATAGTTAGTTCCCTTATTATATTTTAAATGATTCCATCCTTCAGTGCCCCATCACCAACTAATTGCCTACTGTAAATTTCAAACTGAATGTCTCAGAGACATCTCAAATCTATCCTTCCCTCTGTTTGAAACAGAACGCATTATTTTTTTTCCCTTTCAAACCATCCCGTGTAGAATAATTCTTTATTTTCTTATTTCTCTCGAGGACAATACCATTCTTTTTGACTTCCTGGGTAGTAAATTTGGAGTAATACTCATTGCCATATTTTCCCTCATCCCACATATCTAATCGGTGCCTAAGCATTTTCATATCTACCTCCACAACACCCCTCAAATTTGACTACTTCTCACAACTTACTATCATTTAAGTTAAAGCTCTCATTATTTCTGGCCTACACTATTACATTGGCTTCCTGAAAATAATGGCTAAATAATTTTGAGTTAACAAAAGTATATGGGAATAATCAACCCAAACTCCTTTATCGTAACAAGGGAGGGGAAGAGTGAAAGGAAATAGACATTTATATAATGTCTACTATGTGCCAGGCACTATGCAAAGTGCTTTACAAATATTTTCTCATTTGATCCTCACAACAACCCTTAGAAGTACGTTCTATTATTGTTACCATTTTACAGTTGAAGAACCTGAGGTGAATAGTTTAAATGGCTTATCCAGGTTCACACTTCTAGTAAATATGTGAGGCCAAATTTGATCTCAGTTTCCCAACTCCAGACCAAGTATTCTATCCACTGTGCCACCTATCTGCCATAATTAGGTGTAAGAATTAATGAGAAATGATTCCCCTGCCTCATGTCTCTAGGGTCAGTCAAATTTGACTTCATCTTTAGTTTCTCTTTTTTAAAAAAAATCTACTTTTTTGTTAACTTTTGAAATATACATAATTATTTATATAGAAATTAATATACATGTTTATAAATAATTAAATACATACACATTAGTGTGCATGGTCAATTTCTATTTGTTTTTCTTAATGATAGCATATTTGATCAAAAAAATTGTGAACACCATTAGTCTAGAAAACAGAGAAGAGAAACATTTCCCTCTGTACCAAAACTCACCAGGATTCTCATCTTTGCATATTTGGTGTTATAAAAGCAGACCAATCTCATGCATCACAGAGGAATATTTATTTTTTCTTTCACTGAAGAAATTTTTCCACTTTGAATCTTTCAGTGCCACCATTTAACCTTGCCATCTTTCATTGGCATGTAACAAAAGTAACTCTCAGCATACAAAAACCATGGTGTGAGCTACAGTGGAACATGAACATGCATTACTTGAGACAACCTGCTTGTGAGAAATCCAATAAAGGACATTATTAAGAACATGTATTACTAGAAAAATGTATTGTTGTATAATATAGGTACACCTAAAGCTTTGAAATACTAAGAGAACATGAAGAAATCCTCTATAGGGGGTTCAGTGGAAAACAAAGAAAAGAATTGTACAAGATGAGAAATCATGGAATCTGTATAGATTTCTGATTGGGAAAGAAAATAAAGGAATAACTTAATGCCAGGAATATATTAAGACAAGGACACCAAAGTCAGAGAATGCACCTATGAGGTAAAGGGCATGAATACGAACAAATGCTAGGGATGATAAGTGATGAAGAATTTGTTAGAGCCAAGAAACCAGTATGTTGGAAGAGTCTAAGAGATGAGATTTGCTCTCAGGTTAATGGGGCAGAATATTGAGGGTAGATGTAGTTCTTGAGTCCAAGTGCTAATAAAGAAAGTAGTTTTGACCTAGAAATGGGAATTGTGTCTGGAGCCCTATCAGAATATACCTGATTTTACAAGAGTAGACCTAAAAGTGTTGGTCTAGGGAAAAACTGGCTTACCTGCAAATGCATATTGATGTGTCATGGTCGAATAATAAATAAATCCAGAGTCGGGATTATTTGAATTCAAGTCTTCCTCTGACATGTGCTATCTGTGTGACCTTAGGCAAGTTCAATTCAACTCTCAGTGAAGTCAAAGCAGGTGCTTGATCTGCTTTGGGAGAGAATTTCCTCATTGAGTGTTCCATTGGCTGATGAAATCACATGTCTATTAGAACACAAACTCTATGCTGAATGCTTTTCTTGCCTAGTCCTACCCTATATTGAAGTAAACTTTATGTTCTACATCTTGGCAAATTACAATCGGAACAGGAACCAAGTGATGATCCTAGCATTTTAATGTAAAAAGAATAGTCTCCTTGATTGTCCAACAAGAGGTACCAGGCCAAGCCCCACTTCGTCATTGTTTGGGCCCTGACTGGCTCGGAGTGAATGTAAATAGCCATTGTTTGTGTTTTGGCCAGAAATCCTGATGGTCTTCCCTTCCTAGATTGATTTTTTTAACTCATTTCTTACCTGGCCTTAATCACTGAATGGGTGTTGCTTCAGTCAAACTGAGACCTGTTAAAGACTTTAGTTTAAAAAGGCCAAGGTCTCTACTACATCTAGAGCCATCTCCAATCATCCTGATCTATATCTTGCCGCTGGAACCATATGGCTCAAGAGGAGAAAGTGAGGCTGGTGACTTTGCGCAGCCCTCCTTCACTTTTAATCCAATTCACTTGCATATCATGGCATCACCTTCCTGATTGCATGGTCCTCTTCCAGAATGAAGGACAAGTAACAACAATATTTAGATAATGGAAAGAAAAGTGACCAGAAGGAAACACAAGGAGCTAATTATTAATTCAGGGGATCTTTGAGGACTTTCACCAGGTTGCACTGGGAAGGAACTAGATCAGAGTTCAAATTGAAAACGTGGGGAGCATTACGGCATTAAGGCTCCATATATAAAATGGCACCTTAAAGAAACAATTCCATATTTTTTAAAAAAAAATTCCTATTCCTACCTTAAAAAAATCCTTTGAGATTCAATGATTGTAACATGCGCACATATTTTTAGAAACTCATAGCCGCCAGAGTCATTTGTTTAAGTGAGGAAGACACAGGTGGCTCACAAGACCCATCCGAGTCTCCTGATTAACTGAGAAGGGATTAGAAGCAAGGACTACAGAGATGGGACTTTGTAGCAGAGAATCTGTACCCATCTGTCATGAGGAAATCTTGCTTTTTATAAGTAAGGCTTGAAAAAAATATTTACAGTGCTGCTTGCTGAGATAGAAAAAAGTATATTACAGTCTAAAATAGAGGAGAGCCTTTTTTCCTTGAAAAATATTAGATACCTATGGGTAACTAAGGATTTAAAAGATTTGAGTTTAAAACATCCTCAAGAGATGAGGACATCTCTTAAATCAAGGGTTATACCATATGACCTCTGTGCTCCTTCCAGTTCTAAACCTGTGATCGTATGATCTTAGGTTTCTGTGCCAGCATATAGAGGGATATACTATATTTCTTTGACACTTTGTGGGTCTATATCAACAGGAAAGCAGAGGTACATATTGCAAAGCCCTTTGCTTCTTTTTTAACTGTGTGACTTTGGGCAAATTTATTTAACTTCCCGGGGCCTCAGTTTCCCCATCTATAAAATGAGAGTTTTGGACTATGTCACACTTAAGGCTTCTTCTAATTTTAAATTGGTGTTCCTAAAGCATATGATCTTATGTTAACCTGTGTCTATCATCTTGTTTTACAACACATATTTTGAGAGCTACATTTTGGTAAAAAATATTTCTTTTGTAATTCTATATATTTTACTTCATGCATCAAAGAAAACATTATTTTGAAAAGGGGTCTTTTGGCTTCATCAGACTGACAAAGGGCTCTATGACACAAAAAGTTTAAGAACTCTGCTCTTTCCTTTCTCATTCTGTGTGATTCTTGCCCATGACTTTCTGTATATATTCTATAAAGGATTTACCTAAAATACAAGAAAATTTCCTTTGCTTCTTTGGCCTTGCATGGGAGCCAGTGTAAAACAAGGCTGTCGTTATGTTATCCTTCCCTCTTACTACATGACCAGCCTACCTCCTTTTCTGGTAGTACACATCCTTGAAGATGCTGTTGCAGTTTAGATTTTGTCCACTCAGGGATGACAAAACTGTTGTATTTTCATATTTTGTGGTGTAAAATCTCAAAGAATTCAGTCAGCCCACCTCTAATCTGAGTATAGGCATTTATTGAGATTGATGTCTCTCACAAAGGGGGCTAAGTTCCAAAAGGAACCAGAAACTTCAGAGGAAGACAGATTTTTATAGAGTAAAGATGCAATTACATAAAAGCAATCATGAATATTGAAAAGGCAGGAGGGGTTTGTTAATGGATTAGGTAATAGGGAAGGGTCCTAGCCACAGTGGAACTGTGCATGCAATTACCCACAGTGCATACAGAAAAACCCAGGGGGAGGGGGGCTATGTATATATGGTAATGATATTATAATAAGCCTCTCTACAACATAGGTTCCCTCTAGGTCAGTTCTTTTACTATTACTCTGCAGGTGCCTACTTAGAGAAAGTCACTTCTATTGTTTTGGCATCCGTATTCTGCTTGGGCATCCTGGTGGTGCTGCTTTCTGATTGGCTGAGTATTTGTATTAGGAGGGCAGAGTTTATAATCTCAAAGAGGATCATAAACATGTCTGAAAGGTTCGGAACCACTGGATATAAGAAACTCTCAAAGTAGAAGGTAGAAGAATCAAAACATATATTTAGGCTCCACAGTAACCAACCCATGAACCAGCAACCCCATTTTGATATATTGATCAAAAGCTTCCAGGCCCAATAAGTATGCCTTGAAAGAGTAACCAGGAGGCTACAGAGAAGCATGATTGCGTAAAGCAAAATCATGCTTCGCCCTCTATGGTAAAAAGATTACCCACTGGCCTGAAGTCTTTGTTCAGCTTCCTCCTGTAGGTCAGCTCTGCTACTGGCAGCTCCTGCTTCAGCTGTGGCTGTGGCTGTGGCTGTGGCTGTAGCTGTGGCTGTGGCTGTGGCTGTGGCTGCAGCTGTAGCAGCCTCTGGCTCCAACGGGAGCTGCTTTTAACCATCCAGCTTCTGCGGGGGTGTAAGGTACGCCGGGGAAAGCACAGGTTCTTTCAATCTGCTTAAGCAAGGGAAGCAAGGTGAAGGGGCCGACAAGCTTACTCCAGTTCAACATACAAACAGCATTCAGTTCAGGGGAAAAAGCCAAACTAGTCAAGGGCACTTGTTGACTAAGTGCTAAGGAGCCCATTTTTGGTTGCCAATACACTATTGTGGTCCTGTCTGAGGATAGATGGCTGTGATTGTGGTTGAGTACCTGGACACAACTGCTTTTTCCATGGGAAATAAGAGGAATGGGTCTGGGGGCAGTGCCTAGATAGAGACAGTGTCTGGGATCCCATCACATGGACATGTCTGCTGTTCTCTGAGAAATCATGGACACGCTTGTTGTTCTAGTGAGCAACGAGGCATATATGCAGAAGTTAGGATATTGAGTATTTGTATGGGGTGGGGGGGATGAATGGCTAGGTGGGGGCAGTGGTTCAGTAGGGCCTACAAGGTATGTTAGAATATTGGAGCTGGGGGGCATCTTTATTAGGATTTTATCAATGCATTCTTGACCAATTGCATGCAAATCATTGTTGGTAACTTTTTCACCATACACCCACCTTGGATCTTCCCATTGCACTTACATTTGGAGCTATAAGTCACTATAAATACATATATGGATACATCTACTCATACACATTTATGTTTATGTATACATTCAGCTTTTCAACTTTGTTTTAATATTTCTTGTTCCCTCATGGAATCATTAACTTCTGTTTGATCTATTCAAAGATTCTGTTTTCTTGGGCAAAGTTTTGTTCCTCTTGGTCTAGGCTGTGAGTTCTTCATTCAAGTCTTTCTTCTATAGTTCTCATTTCTTTCCCTATTCTTCCCTTCAGTAATATCATTTCTTTCATAAAATCATTTTTAACTCTTAAAAAAAGCCTTTTTGCTTCATTTTCCCCTTAATAATACTAGTTTGAACTTATCAAATTTATCAAAGCAATGTTTTTCTTTTAGATTTTGCTTGTTGAAATTTTGGAGTCATTTTCTTCAGGGTTTGTGTCTAAGGCATCACTATTATGATTATTTTTATGATAGGATTTGTTTATTTATTTGTTTGTTGTTTCTTCCAACCTCACTTCCCCGATGGGAGCTTTGTATTAAGGTCTGCCTCAGGGCACTTCTGTTTCTTTTTCTTTATATAAATTCATTTATTTTCAGTTTTCAACATCCACTTCCACAAGATTCTGAATTCCAAATTTTCTCCCCATCTCTCCTCTTCCCCACCCCATGATACCATGCATTTTGATTACCCCTTTCTCTAATCTTCCCTCCCTTCTATCACTGCCCCCCTTCTCTTCTCCCCTTCCTTTCTATTTTTCCTGCAGGACAAGATTGATTTCTATACCACATTGCCTGCATATCTTACTTCCCAGTTGCATGTAAAAACAATTTTTAACATACATTTCTAAAGCCTTGAGTTCACCATTGTCTCCCTTCCTCCCTTCCCACACAACCATATTGAGAAAGTAAGCAATTCAATATAGGTTATACATGTATAGTCATGAGAAATACTTCCTTAACATTTATGTTGTGAAAGACTAACTATATTACCCTCTATCCTGTCTCACCCTCCATTTTTTCTATTCTGTCTTTGACCGTCCCTCCACAAAAGTGTTTTCTTCTGATTGCCCATTCCACCAATCTGCCTTCCCTTGTATTATCTCCGCTCTCTTATCCTCTTACCCCCTGCTTTCCTGTAGCACAAGATAGTGTGTATGTTATTGCCTCCTCTAAGCACTCTCTTTTGCCCTGGAACTGTGAAGAGGATTCCCTCTTCATATTTGCCACAAGGTTTGCCACACCAGTGCTCCTCCTCACCCCAGGACCACTACCCAGGACTGAGAGTAACTAAGTTCTCCCACCACCTGTAGACCAAGACCTCCAGAAGCAGTTACCTCTGCTGCAGTGGCTGCCACTACCCTGGGGCTGGGGCTATGGCAGGACCATGGTCTTCTCTCACCCAGGTAACAGAGCTCTCCTACTAACTTTTGAAGCTGTCTTTGGTGTTTGTGGGTTGATAAGCCTGGAAACCATTGCAGCTGCCAGTGAATCAGTGCCCTGAGGCCTTCTCCAGTGCTGTGGTACAGACACAGACCTGACTGGGCTGTGCTCCAGTCTAAGTACATGTGATAGACCATTTCTGTCAGCCTTCCAGATTGCCTCTGGCTTGAAATCTGCTTCATTCTGTCATTTTATGGCTTCTACTGCTCTAGAATTTGTTAAGTGTCATTTTACAGGTATTTAGAGGGGTTTGGGGGAAGAGCTCAATCAGGTCCCTGCTTCTACTGTGCCATCCTGACTCAGTCCCTCATCTATCTATCTACTTGTACTTCTGGAAAGAATATATATACACACATACACACATATACATATGTACATATATACATATAAACACATCTATACATATACATACATGTATTATTACATGCAATATATACATAGCTCCACCTGTTGTCATCTTACAGGACAGCTCTGCAGGTTCAGTGTGATAGAACCCAAGGCATCCCCTTGGTATGAGCTCTGATCTTTCCAGAAGGGGAATAGACTCTCACAGGTTGTTGCAGGTCTCTCCCCACTGCCCGTGGAAGTTTTCAAACAAAATGGTATTGAAGAGGATAAGCATTTATATAATTACTAGTGTATGTCAGACACTGTGCTGAGCATTTTATAAATATGTCATTTGATGCTCACAACAATGCTGGGAGCTAGGTTATATTATTACCCCAACTTTATAGTTGAGGAAACTAAGGTATACAGAAGTTAATTGACTTGCTCAGGGTCTGTAAGTAGGTATTTGAAGCCAGATGTTCCATTAGGCTTTCCTGAATCCAGATTTAGTGCTTTGTCCACTGTTCCACCTACCTACCTCTAAAATGCTGGTACTCTAAGATGTAGAGATGATTCTTATTCACATATGCTTTGGAGACTATGAGACTTCTAACTTTCCTTATGATTGTGAGATTATGTGATTCAGAAAGCAACACACACACACACACACACACAGACACACACACACACACTTGACCAAATGATAGCTGACCTCCTCTAGGTTTAAATATTCTTTGTGCCTGTTCTTAGCCAACAGATGATAAATATCTTTTGATTACAGCAACTCAAGAAACCATAAACCATGGCTAAGAGGTATTTTAAGCTATATCAGTGAAAGGAATACCCTAAACCACTGAAACTATTAAGCATTTGAAATATTAAATAAAATAATATTTCATGCTCTGTGGACTCAGCCATGGAGAACCCTAAGAGTGCTGTGTATAGGAGCTGAATAGAGGTCAAAAATAACAACTGGAAGAGGAAGTCAGACACACAGAGTAGGCTGAAAAACACCAACTACTATGAATTCACAAGTACTAGCCACTAGGGTAAGCAAATTACGTTATATTTTTGTTTGTTTTCCTAACCTGACATCTTGTTACTTATAGGTACCAAGCTCTTTACACCTGAATTGCACACCTTCCTTTATGTCTCTTGGCTTTGATACTGCTTCTGATGTTTATGCCACCTTCTGCCTCCAGACCATTCTCTCCAGGACTCATCTGCCTTTTTCTTAAATTTGGATATTTTCATCTCAAATATAACCTGCTTTCCCATCTACACAGGTACTTTTCTGCTGTGATATGAACTTTTCTCCATGTCCGGACCCACTTCAATCTCATGCTCAGTCACAGCCCATGACAAACAAATGGGGAGGATCTGAGATTGGGGAGTCTGTTCTAGTACAAAAAAAGGCACTATGTGTTTTCGGTTAGAGTGTTTCCACAGTATCTGGAACCCTTATAGTTGGTTTCAATGGCAACAGGGCTTGGTTAAACTAAATTTTAGGTGAGGTGTACTGTAGCCAGCTCCTACAATCTCAGGACAGCCAAATGTGAAATTTCCGGTGCTAGAATTTACACCACAGAAATTGGCAAGTGCTACAAACTGAAGCCTGACTTACTGTTTTGTTGACTGTATAGCTTTAAGAATGTTGTGGAAAAATGCTAATGATGCAGATTAAACCTAAAAGTGTATTGTACTCTGTGGGAAGTTCATTGTTCCATATATAGCAGCACAACTTTGACTATGACTATAACAAAAATCACAACAATGACAAAGAGCTTAAAGGAATAAGTGAGACAGACATGGTGGGAATGGGAAGAAATAACCTCCATTTCTAAGTCCATATGGGAAGCACCACATTGCAGTAGCCTGTAAAAGCACATAGAAATGAGCAGAACCCTGGTGTGAGCCAGAGAAACAGGTCAACTACATACACCATAACTTGGTGTCATGAGTCAGTAAACAATGAAGTATTTTGACATACTTAATTAATGTTAATCTATCCCTGCTACCTTTCTAAAGAGTGAAAGGGAACTTCAGGTTTGTTTTGTGAGTTAACTGGCAAGAATGATTATTATACAACTCCCATTTTGCAATAGAGGTGAGTTTTTTTTTGGAGAAAATTAGTTTCCTGGTTGTCTCTATCATTCATTTGCTAGAGATTGAAAAGATAGGAAGCAAATTTAAAGAGAAAAGAAGTAGCTCTTTCTATCCTACACATGTCTACCTAAAAAGATACTAGTTTAATTTAACTGTTTTCCTCTGACCTTGAGGTTAGAGTGACTGAAATAACATTCTTGATCTGCAAAGATAAGGAGTAGAGGTGGTTAGGGGCTAGAACTAGTGAGTTGCTAGATTAAGCCTGAGATAAATGGGGAAAGGTTATTTTGCTGGTTGATTGAATTTCAGTCTATAAGAAATTATTCTTCTGGTGCATTCCTCTGACTTCTGATAGAACCCTTTATGGGCAGAAGCACTGAGAAGTCATAATAATAATGAAATTAAAACTAAGTTGTTTCTCAGAGTTTACAAAATTCTCTATAAGCCATTATTGAAATTGGTCTTCAAAACAATTTCCATGACAGTAGATCACTATCACTCTCATTGAAAGTATGAGGAAACTGGAGCATAAGAAAGATTTAATGATTTTTCTGTGGCCACACATCTAATTTTAGCCACAAAGGATATTGGAATAGAAGTCTTGGACAATAAATCTGTTGTTCTTTTTATTGTGATTGTGACCTAAATCACTAGCTTTTCTTGCAATGTGTTTACTATTAAAAGAAAATTTTAAAAAAGAGAAGTTCCAAATTGCTTAATGAGAAGACCTCTAATAACTGAAAACCTCTTCATTAGGAGATAAAGTTCTTTTTTCTTCTTACCATTCTTAAGGACTTTCACGTTGATCTTATTCTCTGCTATTGACCTATACTCATCAAGGTCTGTTAACATCAATAAATGTTAAAATGTTTCCTCAGCATGAACGCAGAAATTTAAATATAATTTTTATCATTTGGGAAATACACAGCTATAGTTTTCCAAGAATAGGAAAGGATGGATTTCTTAGCAAACTATGTTTTCTGGACAACCCATCTTTGAAATTTGTCAACTTGTAAGATCATATCTACACAAAGTGTCATGTAGAGCATCGAAGGTCTTTTTTCTAGTTTACTGTATAGAAAAAAACTGATCTTCCAACAGAGTGACCTATATTAAAAATGAACTTCCAAATAATTAACTTCCCAACTACTACAAAAATACCACCATACTGTCCAGATCCAAAAGCAATGAATTTGAAAATTTTCACCAAATTGCATTGTTCTGATTTCTATGACTGCATCATACTTTTAGTCAAATGTTGGCTGACATATTTTTAGATTCCTTTACCTATCAAAAATAGCATCACAAACTAGTTAACATTTTGCTTCTTATTCAAGTATACTCAAAGCAATTTTGGGAATAGTAATCAACACAAAATAATGTCATCTTATTTACAGTCACTTCAAGGAAAAATCCATTATTGTTCAATGCAGTGAATATAAGCAAGTATATGTCTTTCTCTTTCTCCTAGATTTGTATGTACATAGCAACCTCCCATATGTGAATCAGAGACAGGGAGATATTTACTTGTACCCCATTAGAGTTTTTTGAGTAATCCAACAATGATCACAATCACAACTCCCTGTAAGCTAAGAATTGGTTTCATGTGTTTGTTGGCAGCATCTAATATGAAGTGCTAGATAGGTCTGTCAAAAATTGTTTATCTCTTCAGACAATAAAAAAGGGCAAGGGATTATGGAAAATAGAAGTACAAAAGGCTGTGCCCAAAGTCTGTGAATATCCAAGGAACTCTGGGAAGGTAGGGTCTCACAGGGAGAGAAGCCTGTGGTTTTGAAAATATACTAGACTTGGTACTTTGAAAGGGGTTTTTTGTCTATGATGGTGGGGAAAACAATATTATGTTGTGAAAAGCAACACTATAGGTTACACAGACTAATGACTTTTTAAAACATCCCTTTTAGAGAAAAAATGTGTTTAATGTCAATTCCCAGCTTTTTCTTTTTACATTAAACCATGTACTGACAAATCAGAGCAAAGCAGTAGGATCCAGTAGTTAGTCACTAATTTGTAGTCACAACAACTGGAGTTCTAATCCTGTCACAATCAGGATGAGTAGAGGCAACTCTTTTAACTTCTCTCAACCTCAAATGACTTGCTAAGACATCTCAATGATGACATAATGTTGAATCAGAAATAGCCTCAAATCACAAACCTAGGGCATTTACACCACAGGGAAAAGGTTCTAAAAGTAAAGTTGCTTTAGGACATTTACTATATCTAGTAAAATGGCAAGTGGGAAAAATTAAAGAATTGCCTTAATGGTGCATGGGAAAAACACCAAGAGTGTGCCTGAGTTCACATTTGGTCTTGCCACTTTCATGATATAAAATATTTTTAATCTTCTGTATCTTATGCCTCCTTCTCAAAGGGGATGGTTTCTCATAAAGTTCTATGCTCTTATTTCCACCTACTTTCAGAGAAAATATGTAACACTGATGGAAACTTAGAAAACTTTTTATCAGGTTGATAATTACTTTTCTGTCAAATATGTTTAATAAGACAGGGGGAGAGAGTGAGAAAAATGCCAAGTAGAATTTCTAACATGCTGGCTAAAATAATTACAGATAATGAATTTTGTTGTTAACAGATAGTAAAATAAAAAACACAATCATTCAAGAAGAAAGGATAGTCGGTATTTGTCTTGTATGGATAAATACAGATAAGTGATTCAGAAGTGACATTCTGTCATTAAAGGTACATTTCTTATAGATCAATATAATTAGTTGGGAATTATTCATTGAGTAGGATTTTGATGATCCTGCATAATGACTTGTACTAAATGTTGCAAACAAACAGAATGAAATCAATTAATTGCTATGCTGAAAGAAAAAAAGTTCAGCATGTAAGAGCTCAGTAATAGTTATAGAAATAATTACATATTCTCTATTTTGTTTACACTTTTGGCTTCCAAGGAAATCAATCCTCCCCTAAAAGTTAGTTTGATGACTTTTAAGGAATAATCATTTCCCTGGTAAGTACACTCTTTGAATTGATGCATTTCATGAATTGCCCCTTCACACTTCTTCTGCCTGGCTATTCTCCATATATCCTCTAGAGATGATTTCACCAATCATTTCCTATTTTTCATTGTACCTTCTGGATTCATTTATAATGAGAACATCAACGTGTGCTTAGTTTATCTCTTACAGTATGTTGTTGGTGGCGATGATATGATGATGATGATATTTATATAGTACTTCACAATCTATAAAAAGTCTTACATATTTTATATCATTTATGACCTTCACAAAAACTCTTCAAGATAGATGCTCTTATTACCAATTTTGCAGATGAGGACGCCGCAGGTGAAAGATGTAAAGTGTCTGAGACAATACATGAACTCAAGTACTACTGCACTCATATGCAATCCACTATGCCACATTGCTGTCTTCTAGACTTGTACTCAAATATGTCATTGTCACCAAGAATCATGAAGTACCTGACTTGTGTAGGCTGTGACTAGTCAGACCCTGAGACCTTCATACTAGCTGCTTATACATATGTACCTGCATCCTGTCTGGGAGAGCTCTGAGTAGAGAAGGTGTGTGGTGGTGGAGAGGAGGACATTGGACACCTCAGCTTGGAGAAAGATGTTGCATTTTATAGATGGTGTGCCTTATTCCTTGAATCTGTCTTGAAGTGGTGCAAATTTAGAGACATCTCTACTCCAAATGTTCATATGGACTATTTGTGCCCAACCTGTGGCAGAGCCTTCCAAGCTTATACAAAGACCTTCACAATACTGCACAGTTATTTATACAGATGTACTACATAGTCAAATATCCCCATCTGAGAGACCTCTTGGTAGAAAAGGAGAAAAAAAAGAGATATAGACACCTTGGCTCTGAGACAGATATGTCATTTTATATAATCTCTGTCTTACTTCTTAATTTATTCTGCATCAAAAGCGTCTATATGATGTTGTAGGATGCAGACATTTTCTGTATAAAGCTACACTGCTGGACATATAAACATATGAATACAGCATAAGCCCAAGAATATTTTTCCAAAGGGTAAGTGGTGAAAAGATATAAATAAATCATTTCAGAAGAAGAATTATAAACTTGGGAAGACTGCTCCAAATCACTAATATTAAAAAGAAATATGAATCAGCACAACCCTGGGACTTGAGATTTTATCTAGCAAATTGGAAGGCATAATAAGAGATGGTAGCTGGATATTATGTGGGTTTTGGGAAACACAGGGACACTAATGTACTCTTAGTGGTGTGGTAAATTGTTTCAACCATTCTGAAAAGCAATTTGGAATTATTCCAAGAAAATGACCAAAATATCCTTTTACCTGCATACCCTGCTACTAGGACTCCCTAAGAGTCCACTGATAAAAAGAAGTATCCATACACCTGGAAATATTTATAGTAATAATTTTATAATAGCAAAGAACTATTAGCAAAGGATAAAAGCACACTGTACTTTTAAGTCCCTTTTCATGCAGAGTAGTTCATTGATGAAACAGGAAGAAATATTATTTCTGTGGAGAGAACAAAATTTACAATACTCATAAAGATATTGCCATTTTTATGGATGCATACTTTCATATCTAAAAGGAATAGTAAAATATATGCAGCTAAATGGAACAGTGGATGAAATACCAGGCCTAGAGTTGGAAAGACTATTCTTTCTGAATTCAAATCTGGTCTAAGACACTTACAAGCTATGTGACCCTGAGCAGGCCACTAAGCCCTGTTTGCCTCTACTTCCTCATCTGTAAATTAAACTGGAGAAGGAAATGGAAAACTGTGCTATTATCTGTGCCAGAAAAATCCCAAATGGAGTCACCAAGACTTGGGCCCAATTGAAAAACTACTGAACAAAAACAAAAAGTAAAACAACTTTTTTAAATGAAAAAATGTTAATAAATGTGTATGGAGAAACACAATTTTAAAATAGTATTTGATCACTTTTAGAAAGAAAGTAAATTCTAGTATAAATATAGACTCAATCTTAGAAATAATGTCTTACGGATGGCGGCTGGTAAGCAGGGACTAGAGTGAGCTCAGTACCCGAGTCCCTCCTAAAACCTATAAAAAATGGCTCTGAACCAATTCTAGAACAGCAGAACCCACAGAACAGCAGAGGGAAGCAGGGCTCCAGCCCAGGACAGCCTGGATGGTCTCTGGGTGAGGTCTATTCCACACGGAGCTGGGAGCTGGGAGCTGGGAGCTGGGAACGGAGTGGAGCAGAGCCCAGCCTGAGCGGCGTGGACCATCCAGACCAGAAGCCAGGCGGAGGGGGCCCTAGCGCCCTGAATCAGTGAGCTGCGGCAGTTACCAGACCCCTCGACCCACAAACACCAAGGACTGCAGAGAAGGTTAGTGGGAAAAGCTGAGGGAGTGGAAGGACTTCGCGGTTCCGCTTCCAGCCCTGGGGGCAGCGGAGGTGGGCAGGTACAGAGGTTGTTACTTCCGGCTCCACGCCCACCTGGTGGGAGGAATTAAGTGGCGGATCAGAGCAGGAGTGCAACAGCCTGCTGAAGATCTAAGCCCAGTCTGGACTGGGGGTCCTTGGGGAAGGAGGAGTGCGGCTCTGACAGAGCTGGCACCTCCCACCCAAACATAGAACATAGAACTCATTAGTCTACAAGCAGTCATACCTCACTGAAAAACTCAAGGGTCAAGTTAGTTGGTTGGGAATATGGCCAGGCAGCGAAAACGCGCCCAGATTCAGTCTCAGACTTTGGATTCTTTCTTTGGTGACAAAGAAGACCAAAACATAGAGCCTAAAGAAGACAACAAAGTCATAGAGCCTACAACCAAAGCCTCCAAGAAAAACATGAACTGGCCCCAGGCCATGGAAGAGCTCAAAAAGGATTTGGAAAAGCAAGTTAGAGAAGTAGAGGAAAAATTGGGAAGAGAAATGAGAAGGATGCGAGAAAACCATGAAAAACAAGTCAATGACTTGCTAAAGGAGATCCAAAAAAATACTGAAAAATACACTGAAGAAAACAACACCTTAAAAAACAGACTAACTCAAATGGTAAAAGAGCTCCAAAAAGCCAATGAGGAGAAGAATGCCTTGAAAGGCAGAATTAGCCGAATGGAAAAGGAGGTCCAAAAAACCACTGAAGAAAATACTACTTTAAAAATTAGATTGGAGCAAGTGGAAGGAAGTGACTGTATGAGAAATCAGGATATTATAAAACAGAACCAAAGGAATGAAAAAATGGAAGACAATGTAAAATATCTCCTTGGAAAAACCACTGACCTGGAAAAAATAGATCCAGGAGAGATAATTTAAAAATTATTGGACTACCTGAAAGCCATGATCAAAAAAAGAGCCTAGATACCGTCTTTCAAGAAATTATCAAGGAGAACTGCCCTGATATTCTAGAGCCACAGGGCAAAATAGAAATTGAAAGAATCCATTGATCGCCTCCTCAAATAGATCCCAAAAAGAAATCTCCTAGGAATATTGTTGCCAAATTCCAGAGCTCCCAGATCAAGGAGAAAATACTGCAAGCAGCCAGAAAGAAACAATTTGAGTATTGTGGAAACCCAATCAGAATAACCCAAGATCTGGCAGCTTCTACATTAAGAGATCAAAGGGCTTGGAATGCGATATTCCGGAGGTGAATGGAGCTAGGATTAAAACCTAGAATCACCTACCCAGAAAAACTGAGTATCATGTTCCAAGGCAAAATATGGATTTTCAATAAAATAGAGGACTTTCAAGCTTTCTCAGTGAAAAGACCAGAACTGAATAGAAAATTTGACTTTCAAACACAAGAATCAAGAGAAGCATGAAAAGGTAATCAAGAAACGGAAATTGCAAGGGACTTACTAAAGTTGAACTGTTTTGTTTACATTCCTACATGGAAAGATAATGTGTATGATTCATGAGACCTCAGTATTAGGGCAGTTGAAGGGAATATGCATATGTATATATATATATATATATATATGTGTGTGTGTGTGTGTGTGTGTGTGTGTATGTGTGTGTATGTTATGTATATATATAGGCAAATGTGTATGTATGTATCTATGTGTATATGTATGTATGGGTATGTATGTGTATATATATATATATATATATGTGTGTTTTTTATATATATATGTGTTTATATGTATGTGTATATATATATATGTGTGTGTAAAAGAGAGAAAGCAGACACAGGGTGAGTTGAAGATGAAGGGAAGATATCTAAAAGAAATAAAATGAAACTAAGGGATGAGAGAGCAACATAGTGAGAGAGGGAGATAGGGAGAGATAGAATGGGGTGGATTATCTCCCATAAAGGTGGCAAGAGGAAGCAGTTCTGTGGGAGGAGGGGAGAGGGCAGGTGAGGGGGGAATGAGTGAACCTTGCTCTCATCAGATTTGGCCTGAGGGGGAATACCATACATACTCAGTGGAGTATCTTACCCCACAGGAAAGAAGAGGGAGGAAGATAAAAAAAAATAAAAGGGGGGATGATGGAGGGGAGGGCAGATGGGGGTGGAGGTAATCAAAACAAACACTTTGGAAAGGGGACAGGGTTAAGGGAGAAAATTCAATAAAGCGGGATGGATTGGGAAGGAGCAAAATGTAGTTAGCCTTTCACAACATGAGTATTGTGGAAGGGTTATACATAAAGATACATGTGTGGCCTAGGTTGAATTGCTCGACTTCTTAGGGAGGGTGGGTGGGAAGGGAAGAGGGGAGAGAATTTGGAACTCAAAGTTTTAAAATCAGATGTTCAAAAACAAAAAAAGTTTTTGCATGCAACTAAAAAATAAGATACACAGGCAATGGGGCATAGAAATTTATCTTGCCCTACAAGAAAGGAAGGGAAAAGGTGATGAGAGGGGAGGGGGGGTGATAGAGGGGAGGGCTCACTGGGGAACAAGGCAACCAGAATATAAGCCATCTTGGAGTGGGGGGGAGGGTAGAAATGGGGAGAAAATTTGTAATTCAAACTGTTGTGAAAATCAATGCTGAAAACCAAATATGTTAAATAAATAAATTTAAATTAAAAAAAAAAGAAATAATGTCTTACTTGTGAGAGAAAAATATGATGCTATAAAGAAGAGGCCAAAGAGATCAAATTTATTAGAAACCTGAGAAATGTGAGTATAAAGGAAAATAATTTCAAGAATAATGATGAACAAGAAGACCCACTGAACATTTCAGAGCTGCTGACAATTATGTGCATCACAACTCATTTTTTACTAAAAGAGTAAAATTAATTAAAGTTATATAAATATTTGGCCACTGAGCTATGATTTCAAAAGGGGTATCAATTTTATAGGGGGAGTTGGGAGAATTGTATCTTTTTAAGTTGAAAGAAAATCAGTGATCTTCAGGGAACTCACATTTGCACCACTGAAGTATTTAAAAATGACATGAACTGAATATTGGAATCTAAAAGAATAGTATGAAATTGGTTCTTGGGAATTGAAGGTGAAACAGGAGACTGGAAATCTGCTTTTTGTTCTGTGGCAGGTAGAAACAAACAACTGACAAGGCTTCAGCTAAATTTGGTATCCTGTGATTATAGTTAGATTTGTTTGTTAATATAATGGGCAATTATTCTACTATAGAAAGTTTTAAATATAAAGGTTATAGAAAAACATAAGATTTATATGAACTTATTAAAAATGAAGTAAGCACAGTGAAGAAAAGGATATATGTGACAATGGAAAGAAGAAAAAAAATGAATTCTGTGTAATTTTTCTTATTTTATTGTGTTTTACGTGCCCCTTTGGAAATCTGGTGAAGCCTATAAACAGTTTCTTAAATTAATGTTTTTAAATGTGTTAAAGAAACACAAAAATTACAGAGGAATCCAATTTTATTGCCATGTAATTGTCTAAAACATTAAGTGAAATCCCTTAGATACCAAGTTTCTACCTTAAGAAAAGATGAGATCCTATATTTCCCTCCCTTATTTTCAAAAGTGGAGACTATAAGTATGGAGCATTGAATATACTGCTTATACTAATGTTTCTGGCTGAGGTTGAGGAGGAATATATTTTGACAATGAAAATGATATAAAAACAATATAAATATTTTCCCAAAAAAGATGTTAATTGTCCATTAACCATTAGGTAATTTTCTTTCTTTTTATTTTTCTAATAATATCATTTTAAATAACATTTTTATTTGTTAGTATTTTGTTTTTCCTCAATTACAAGTAAAAGCAAAAATTTTATTAATTTATTTATTTAGTGTTAGTTTTCAACATTCACTTCCATAAGCTATTGAGTTTTAAATTTTCTCTCCCCTCTATCCTCCCCAAAACAGCTTGCAATCTGACATAAGCTATAGATATACATTCATAGTAAATGTATTTTCACATTAGTCATGCTGTAAGGAAGAATTAGGACCAATGGGAGGAACCACAAGAAAGAAGAATCAAAATCAAAAAAAAACAAAAACAACAAAAAAGAGAACAAAAAGTATGCTTCCATCTGCCTTCACACTCATTAGTTCTTTCTCTGCATATGAATAACATTTTCCATCATGAGTCTTTTGGAATCATCTTGGATCATATTGCTCAGAAGAGCTAAGTCTAACAAAGTTGGTCATAACACAATGTTGCTGTTACTGTGCCCAGTTTTCTCCTGGTTCTGCTCACCTCCTTCAACATCAGTTCATACAAGTTGTTCCAGGTTTTCTGGAGTCCACCTGCTCACCATTTCTTATGGAACAATAGTATTCCATTACGTCAATATATCACAGCTTGTTTGGCCATTCACCAACTGACTGACAACCTTTCAATGTACCATTCTTTGCCACCACAAAAAGAGCTGCTATAAATATATTTGTACATGTGGGTACTTTTCCTGTTTTTATGATTTCTTTGGGATACAGACCTAGAAGTGGTATTGCTAGGTCAAAGTGTATGCACATTTTTATAGCTCTTTTGGCATAGTTCCGAATTGCTCTCCAGAATGGCAGGATAAGTTCACAACTCCATGAACAATGCATTAGTGTTCCAATTTTCCCACAACTTCTCCAGCATTTATGTTCTTGTTTTGTCCAGTTAGTCAATCTGATAAGTTTGATATGGTACCTCAGAGTTGTTTTGATTTGCACTTCTATAATCAATAGTGATTTAGAACATTTTTTTCATATAACTATAGATATCTTTAATTTCTTCCTCTGAAGTTCATATCCTTTGTGCAATTATCAGTTGGGGAATGACTTGTATTCTTATAAATTTGACTCAGTTCTGTATGTATTGTGTAAATGATGCCTTTACTGGAGACACTGGCTCTAAAAATTATTTCCCAGCTTTCTGCTTCCCCTCTAATCTTGGTTATATTGGATTTGTTTGTACAAAACTTTTCAGTTTAATGTAATCAAAACCATCATTTTGCTTTCTTAATGTTCTCTCTTGTTTGGTCATAAATTCTTCCCTTCTCCATAGATCTGACAGGTAAACTATTCCTTAGTCTCCTAGCTTGCTTTGATAGTATCAGTCTTTATATCTAAACCATGCAACCCTTTTGACTTGAGCTTGTGTAGAGTGTAAGATGTCAGTCTATGCCTAGTTTCTGTCATACTATTTTCCAGTTTTCCTAGCAGGTTTTGTAAAATAATGAGTTCCTATCCCAGAAGCTTGAGTCTTTGGATTTATCAATAAAAACAACTTTTAAAATTAGATTTTTTTAACTTTGGGTTCAAAATTCTCTCCCCTCCTCCCTCTTTATGCACCCTCACTGAGAAGGCAAGTAATTTGAAACAAGTTATACATATGTAGTCATGCAAAACATATTTCTATATTAGTCATGTTTTGAAAGAAAACAAAACCAGGGATAGGAAACCTGTGCCCTTGAGGTTACATGTGTCTATCTAGGCTCTCAAGTGCGGCCCTTGGACTGAATCTCAATTTGTTTTGGGAAGTTTGGATTTGGTCAAAGGGCTACACTTGAGGACCTAGTGGGCCACATGTGGCCCCACAGCTGTAGTTTCCTCACCTGTGACATAGACCAAAAAAAAAACCAAGATATTTTCCTAAAAAGTATGTTTCAGTCTATATTCAGACATCATAAGTTCTTTCTTTGGAGATGGATAGCATTTTTCATCATAAGTCCTTTAGAGTAGTCTTGAATCATTGTGTTGCTGAGAATTGCTAAGTCATTCATAGCTGATCATCTTACAATATTGTTGTTACTTTGTACATAGTTCATTTCACTTTGCATCAGCTCATGTAAGTCTTTCCATTTTTTTGAGAGCATCCTGCTCACCATTTCTTACAGCAAAATAATATTCCATCATAATCGCCTAGCACCATTTTTTCAGCCATTCCCCAATTGATGGGCATCCCCTCAATTTTTAATTCTTTGCCCTCAGAAAAAAGCTGCTATAAATATTTTGGCTCAGCCTCCCATCCAAGTGAATTTTCTAATGGGCTGTAAAGACAGTAAGATAAGGAGCAGGTCATTCCTGGAGTTTATATGAAAGTATAAAAATGAATTGAGAATAAGCAGTTACTTGATATTACAGGATTAATTTACTATGCTTAAATGAGGCAATAAGTCTGAAGCATGATTTTGATAATTTTCAAGTTTTTACTACCTAAAATCTTTACTTAATGTTCTCCTATTTAGTCTGTTATTTTGCTGTATCTATGATCTTAATAATATGATTAACCTTTCCATTGGTATAGATTAAAATTCATACATATCCCCTTGTCCTGTTTGATTCTTGCATGTCTCTGTGAAAGAGTATTTTCCCAAGGTATTAAGGTCCTCCTGTAACTCTTGCAATATTTTAGATTGTTTCCTTGGAAAACTGAGGGGACACTTAGCTATAATGCCTCACATTTTGGCTCTATGACTTTCCCCTGATGATGTCCTTATGCTATACTTGTTAACACAGAAATTATTGATGGTAATATGCTACATTCCATTAACCCCAAACTTGTCTATATTTCTTTCTTTTACTCTGTCTCCTCCCAATCATTTCTTAATCCCTGAAATGAGTCCTCAGACCTTATTATTCATTTACAACTATTTTAACCAAATGTGCCAATGACATACTAATTACCAAATCTGATGCCCCCCCTTTTAAAGGCAGGAGGGGATGAAAGGCTGGTAGTGCTAAAACCTTATTCTCATCAGAACTGGGTTAAATATACAATTATATATATAAAAATCTTAGCTCACAAAGAAATATGAGGGAATAAAGACCAAGAAATAGGAGGATAAGGGGAGAGGATAAGGGAAGGACTTTCTGAAGAGTAGGTAAAGATTTCTGGCAGCCAAGATAGTGGATTAAGCTGTAAATTGCTGTTTTCCTCCCATATTCGCCTCTGAACACCCATTAAATAGTGACCCAGAACTAATGCTGGACAAGCGGAGTCAGTGGAAATACAGGGTAGAGCAGTCTTTTAGTATAGGAAACCTGGAGCATCAACAAGAAATGTCTGTATCACTTGTGTAAAAGGAGAGTGAGGCTTAAGACAGAAAGAATCCCAGAAAGCTAGCAGCAAGCCCCACCTCAGCAAACCAATGAGCCCCAGTGTGGTGGAGCAGGCAAATGCCAGTACCAGCACTCACATGTGCCTTAGCATAGCCGGGGAACTGGTAGACTGTAGCCCAAAGAACCAAAAAACTCTTCTAATTTGCTCATAGGATCATCCTTTATGTCTAAACAGTGTATCTATTTTGACTTTATCTTGGTATAAGGTGTATGATGTTGGTCTATACCTAGTTTCTGCCATATTGTTTTCCAGTTTTCTCAGCGGTCTTTGTCAAATAGTGAGTTCTTATCCCAGAAGCTGGAGTCTTTGGGTTTATCAAACAGTAGATTACTATAGTCATTGACCAACGTGTCTTATGTACCTAACCTATTCTATTGATTCACCACTCTATTTCTTAGCCATTACCAAATAGTTTTGATGATTGCTGCTTTATAATACAGTTTAAGATCTGATACCATTAGGCCACTTTCCCTTGCATTTCTTTTCAAGAACTCCCTTGATATTTTGGAACTTGCATTCTTCCATATGAATTTTGTTATTGTTCTTTCTAGCTCTATTAAACATTTTTTGGTAATTTAATTGGTATGGCACTGAATAAGTAAATCAATTTAGGTAGAATTGTCATGTTTATTATTAGTTTGGCTTACCCATGAACTGATATTTTTCCAATTATTTATATCTCACTTCATTTATGTGAAAAGTGCTTTGTAAATATGTTGACATAGTTAATGGGTTTGTCTTGGCAGGTAGAATCCCAAATATTTCATATCTATCTCTTGTCCTGGGCTTTGTTAGTAATGTATCAAAGTGCTAATAATTAATGTGGGTTTATTTTATATCCTGTAACTTTTCTAAAGTTGTTAATTATTTAAAGTAGTTTTTGAGTTGGTTTTCTAGGATTCTCTAAGTACACCATCATATGATCTGAAAAGAGCGATAGTTTTGTTTCTTCATTGCCTATTATAATTCCTTCAATTTCAATGATGTCCTTGTTTCACCCCTGATCTTATTGGAAGTGCTTCTAGCTTATTCCCATTACATATAATGCTTGCTGATAATTTTAGATAGATGCTACTTACCATTTTAAGGAAAACTCCATTGATTTCTGTACTCTCTAATGTTTTTAATAGGAATGGGGTGCTGTATTTTGTCAAAAACTTTTTCTGCACTTATTGAGATAATCCCATTTTAGGCACTTAATAAATGCTTGTTGACTGACTTGTTCCTCATCACATGATAATAGAGATAGCATGTGAGAATCAAATAAGATAATATATTTATACCACTTTGCAAATCTAAAAGCAATATAGATGCACACACGTATACAGACACATATTTGAGGTAATGCATGTTAGCTATTATTGTTGGTATTTGCTATTTCTCAACCTTTTCTTCCTCATTTCCATTGCCTTGTGTACCCACTGGCCATTTTCTCCATGTCTTGGAGGCAAAAGGAGTTCATGTTAAGTTATAGCTGATAACAATTGAAGTTTAGTGAAAAAGAAAACTCTCTATAATTCAAATAGGTATTTGAATTTCTTTAACTCATTGTCTAAATCAAAGTTTCTTAAACTTTTGTGTGTCATTGACTCCTCTCAAAGTCTGGTGAAGCCCATGAGCCATTTTTTTAGAATTATGTTTTTAATGTATGAAATTTTTAAAAATAGGATTACAAAGGAAATTAATTTTATTGAAATATAGTTATCAAACCATTTAAAAAAAAAACAAGTTCACAAATTTCAGAATACAAACTCTTGGTCTAAATGGTAAAATGATAAATTATTTATTAAAAGTAATATTTGTTAATATTCTAGTAAATATAATTTTAAATAGAAAAATAAGTATGTGAAAGCACTTGATTTCTGTTTGATTCAGTTATCTAGACCAGCAGATATGCTAAGAACTTGGAACTGCTGATGATATCCAGAAACCATCCCCTAAACTGGTGGCAGCTCTGCAAATTGAAATCATAGGTCTTAGAAGGAAAAAAGTCTGAATTGCTAACCTAATTTAAACTCATTCTTCATATATTGACCTCTGTGCTTTTTATAGGTTCTACTCTATCTATAGAATATTTTCCCTTTTTATCTCCAACTCTCAAAACCCCAACTCACTTCAAAGCCCAGATCATGTGCCATCTTTTACAAAAAAGCTACTTGAAGTTGTATGTATGTTTGTATATACATATATATATGTGTGTGTGTGTGTGTACATATTATATATGTTTATATATATATATATATACATATATATATATATATATATATATGTTTATATATATATATACATATATATATATATATATATATATATAACATATATAAAATTTCTTTGTCCATAGCTTTATGCATTTCTCTGTGTATGTGCTATTTTCTTACCTTCTAGGATAATGTAAAGCATTTATAGCCACAGTGCTTAGCATAATACCTAAAACATACTAAGCATTTAATAAATACTCTTTGAATTTAATTATATAAAATCATTACAAAATTCATACAAATAACAATATGAAGTTTAGTTTAAGCAAAATAAGCTATCTGCCATACAAGAGTTTTTGGAGTTTTGAGTTCTTGTATCTCTAGTTCAAAGTAATTGCCTCAAGATGATTATATTTGCATCTTTGCTAGCTAAAAGTTACCATCCAAATCTCTTCATTTACATGGATAGCATAATTTTGACATTTTACCAACCATTAAATTAAAATATTTTGTCAATTATTGATATTGATTTTTCTATATGAAACGTATATGTATATAACATTAAACTAAACTAGCAATGTAAATTTCTTAACATATTTAATCTATTGCCAATCTTACTAGGTTTGACCTCATAACCTTTTGAAACTTGATTTGAATCTTGTCTTAGAATCAAGAGACCTCTCAGCTTATCTGCTTTCCAGAATCCTTGTTGTACTTCCATTGAGTCTGGGTGATCTGCACTATGAAACTATTCATGGATGACAGTTTAAACTTTTTCATTTCTTAATTTATCCAAGCTCAGAGCTCGGGAGCCAATGCATAAGCTGTGTAAGATTTGCTGATCAGAGTTATTTAGAACCCGAGTTTCAAAATTCAGCCTGTAGCTTGAATTACCTACCAACTTAGAGGCTACTGCCTTCAATCATCCTAAGATTCTTCAGGATAATATACCCTCCAATGCTTTACTTTTAGAGGATATTTAAAGACATTTCAAGAGTTGGAATACAATGAGGATATTGTTCTCCAGACACACACAATAAACTTCCTTGTTGGTCATTATAAAGGCATTGGACAAATATCTATTAAATCTATCTATTAGAAAGCTAATTAAAGACCATAAAATATAAAAGATAGTGAGATATTTACACCTTAATTTCACAATAAGTAATTTTTTTCACTAAGAACAGATAACTACAGAGCTCTACAGGAATTAACCTAGTATTGTTAAATGTAACTATAAAATAATGGCTATCATCAGGGGATAAATAGCATTTCAACTCCATAGTCAATTTTTACTCTTTGGGAGATCACCAAGTAGCTTTAAGACAATTAATTTCCTAGCACAGTGCTTGGCATATAGTAAGCACTTAATAAATGCTTAATGGTTAGATTTGTTTTTGTTTTTTTGCCTTGACCTATCTGTGGCAGGCCCTAGGGATACAAAAACAAAAAATGAAATAATCTCTACTCTCAAGTACCTTGCATTCTAATGAAGATAAACATGAGATGCAGTTTTCGTATGTGTATATGTATTAGGAGGGCAGAGTTTATAATCTCGAAGAAGATCATATATATGTCTGAAAGGTTCAGAACCGCTGGATATAAGAAATTCTCAAGATAAGAGGCAGAAGAATCAAAGCATATATTTAGGCTCCACAGTAACCAACCCATGAACCAGCATCCACATTTTGACATATTGATCAAAAGCTTCCAGGCCCAATAAGTACGCCTCGCAAGAGTAACCAGGAGGCCACAGAGAAGCATGATGGTGTACAGCAAAATCATATACATGCTTCCCCTCTATGGTAAAAAGATTACCCACTGGCCTCAAGTCCTTGTTCAGCTTCCTCCCGTAGGTCAGCTCTGCTACCGGCAGCTCCTGCTTCGGCTGTGGCTGTGGCTATAGCTGTAGCAGCCTCTGGCTCCAACGGAAGCTGTTTTTAACCATCCAGCTTCTGCAGGGGTGTAAGGTACATCAGGGAAAGCACAGGTTCTTTCAATCTGCTTAAGCAAGGTGAAGGGGTTGACCAGGAAAGCACAGGTTCTTTCGATCAGCTTAAGTAAGGGAAGCAAGGTGAAGGGGCTGACAAGCTTACTCCAACCCAACATAAAAACAGCATTCAGTTCAGGGGAAAAAGCCAAACTAGTCAAGGGCACTTGTTGACTAAGTGTTAAGGAGCCCATTTTTGGTTACCAACACAGTATATGAATAACATAAATATAAATTAAAATATAAGATGGGGATGTGGCATACTAGATAGAGTGCTAGACTTGGAGTCAGTAAACTCGAGTTCAAATCTTGCTTCAGATATTTACTAGATGTGACCCCAGGCAAGGTGTTTAATTTGTCTGTGCCTCATTTGTAAAGTGGAGATGGTAATAACACCTATCTCACAGGGTTATTGTGAAGAATTGAATGAAATAATGTGTTTTGCAAACTATACACATACACATAGACATAGTACATATGTGTGTATACGTATGTGCAAATTATTTTATATATTTTAAGTATTTAAATTATTATTTATTATTATATTTATAGTATATATGTTATTATTGCACATAAATGCTTTATAGAAAGTGAGAGGTTCAAAAAGGATATTCAGATGAAAAAGGTAAGAGATCTAAGGAAGATGGGATCATTTCTCCCTGAGGGCAAGGGGCAGGGATCACGCTAGGCTTTAACAATAGATTAACACACATGAGCAGAGCCTTAAAGGAAGATCTGCGTTTCCATATAAGCTTTTGGAAAACAAGGACTGGTTTATTTTTGTCCTTATAGTGCCAATACACAGTATAGTGCATAACAAATAATGAATTTTGATAAATGCTTTTTTATTGGTTGATAGATCAATCACACTATGCCAGCGCCGGGGACATAGTAATCAATTGATAAATGCTTATTGACTGTTGACTTGTAGACCACAAACCCACACAACCAAGCAAGGCCAGGATAAGATCAAGGACATGTCTGATAGCCAGGTTTGGCTAGAATTAGAAATGATCAAAGAGTAGTGTGAAATAAAGCTGGAAAATCAGATTGCGTGGACTGCATTCTGTCCTTACTACCACCTCTTCAAAACCTAAACTTCATTCAGCATTCAACTCACATGAAGGTGTCTGTACCTGAGCCAGTTTTTTCTTCCAGTAGAATGCAAGTTCGTGAAGGGTAGGGGTGGTTTCTCTTTTTGGCTTATACCTCTAACACCCAGCACAATGCTCTATCCACAGTGGGTGCTTTATAACTGCTCATTGGGTTTGATGCAACCATTGAATTTGGGGGAGGGACTTGAATTCCCGTATCAGGAGTTAATTCAGATGGTTCCAGCTTAACGAATGTATATTCTAGATCCTAAAATTATTCCATGAACTTAATAAATTTAGACCATATAACCCAGATAATTTAGAATCTAACATGGAGTACATTCTGAGACAATCTTTTTTTTTTCATTTTGTATTCATTTGCAACACACACACACAATAAAATGAAAAGATTACTTTGACCATTTTAATTGGTGTTTAGCACTGGAATTAAATTTAATCCAGATGTGATTAGTCAGGCAAGTTTCCACCTCCCTAAGGGAATAATTTCACTTATTTAAAAGGAAACAGCTTGCTTCAGGAGAAACATATCCCCATGAGAGATGCATCATGTCCCTACAACAAACACCTGTGAAAAATAGAAAATGAGGAAATGAATGCTGACTTTGGATTGAAATCAAGGCTATTTCATTGTTCCTAAATAATAAAAGGATGAAAGATAAAGGTTTTGTACCACAGATTCCTTTCCTATCAACTTTAAGAGAAAATTCCTGAAACCCTGTATCTGATTTTTCCAGTTTGATTGTTATTATAAATTCATTACACTAATTGATCTTATTTCTTCATGTTCTGTATTTCTCTGATGGGAGTATTTACCCTGAGATCTAGGGAACATAGATTTAGAGTTGGGAGGCCTCTCCAAGGTCATTTAATTCATCTTCTTGGTTTTACAGATAAGAAAATTGAAGCCAAGAGAAACTAAATGATTTGGCTAAGACTATACACTGCAGTTAGAATCTGAACATATATCTTCCAATTTGATTTCCAGGTTTTTTTTGACAATGCTAGTCTGGGAAAGACAAGAACTCCTCAGATCACAGCAGCCTATAGGACCACTCCAAGGGCATTTCGATCTATAAGGTTTCAAACTGTTGTGAAATTAGTTCTCTGTAAATACGTGTGTAAATGTTGCTGACATCCATCTTATCTTCCCTACACGCATGGCATACCATACCCTCCCCACCACCAAAATGTGTATCAGCCTCTTCATAAAAGTTTATACCTTTCAAATGAGGCATCTTAAATTTAATTATGTATTGTAAATTTGTGGGGGGATTTCATGCATTAAAATTTCGATGACACAATATTGCATCATGTAACCATATAGTATCATATTGTAAAAAAGTCATTACATGAACATATTCCTGCCGATGCATACTGGACTTCCCAACAATGTGCAACATGTTCTGCTGTCAAAACTTGGTTGTTACGATTTGGCAGTTGACTTGACCACTGATTGGTTATAACTTGCATTTTGTGTGTTTATTTGCAAAATAATATAAACACTATGACTTTACTTCTGTTACACAACAAATGAAACACGTATAGACAGTTTTTCTAAATTTTCTTCTCTTCTCTTCTCTCCTTATGCTTCCACTGACACCTTGTTTGTATTCAACCTCCCCTCCCAACAATTTCACTACTACCAGCAGATCATTCCATCATGCCCCAGGCAACAGTTTCATCCACTTTGGGAACTTATGCTTGAGGCAAGGAAGATGAGGGCCTGACCTAAAGTGTTAGCCATGTGAGTAGAGAGAAGGAGTGGAAGCAAAAGATATTGTGGAGGTAGAAAAAAAAAATTTGACAACTGATTGGATGTGTGAGTAGAGGTAAATAATGAGTCATGAGTAGTGCCAAGGTAGAAAGAATTTCCTTATTCTTTTACAGATCTACAAAAACTCCATTAAAGATTATATTTTACAAATTTTGTATTTTCCTCCCTCAGAACATACCTCAGATATAGCTCTTAACTCTGCAGGTTTTTAATGCATGCTTAACTATTTTAATTAAATTGAATACTGATTATTTATGATAGGTTCTGGCAACCTTTTTTCAGGGGGAAAATGCCTTTATTTCGTGTTTAAATATGAAAAGTTCAAATGAAAATTATTGGGTTTTGTGTGTATATATCATGTAAACTCATTCAGTTAAGCAAAAATGTAACAGCCAGTTTGCCAGTTCAGTTCAGAAGTCTGAAAACAGACACAGACCCCCACAGTCAGTTGGTTGAGCTACATGGTTTTTTGGTTGAACAAAGATAAGAGCATTAGCTCTGGGGTTAGAAGACATGGGTTCAAAAAACATCTGTCATGTTTACTACTTGTGTGACTTAAGGCAAGTCATTTAACCTCTCTCAGCCTCAATTTCCTGTTTTCTAAAAGAAGGAAATTGCACTAGATGGCCTCCAAAGTCCCTTTGAGTTCTGCCTATGATGCTGAAGTTTACAAATGTACTTCTTTATCCCCCTAAAATATAAACAAGTCATATTTCACAAAATAAACATTTGCAGACTCAGGAACAGAATTGGCTCAGTACTTATTACTCGGTAGCATCATGAATATTTTATATCCCAAATATTGGGATATAATTGTATCCCAAATATCCCATTTAAGAATTTATCTTATGCATCTATATCTTATGAGAAGCTACTGAGGTGTCATGGATAAAGAACCAGCCTCAGACTAAGGGGTATCTGGTTTCAAGTCTAGCCTCTGAATCCTACTGGCTCTGTGACCCTGATCAAATCTCTTAACCTCTTATTGTACCCAGGCAATTCTCTAAAACTATAAATATCAAGCAAGTGCTAATCTGCCTTGGTAGAGGGAAATACATCACTATAAAACAATAAAATGGAAAATATTCTGAGCTTTTACCCATTCTATCTGCTAGCCTGATAATATTTCTCTCTGTTCCCCATTCTCATCCTGTCTCTGTCTGTTTCTAACCCTGATGTCAGGAGTGAACTCCTTCTCAGTCTCCATCTCTTAATCTACCTATCTTCATATTAGCCTTCTGGTTCCTGTGTTAACTCTCTCATGAAGCCTTCCCTTCCTCACCCAAAATTGATCCCTCCCTCCTCAAATTTTTGAGCATTTTGCCTCAACCTCTGCTACATCTGTCTCTACCCCTAATCAGGCAAGTAGTATTCCTTTTTATAATTCAATTTTGTTTTTATTTGCTATTATAAATTGTCTCCCTCCTCTTCCCAGTAAGAAAGCAAGAAAAAGGGGAAAAAAACATTACATATATGCATAGACATGAAAAAAATTGCTTATTAGCCATGTTCCAATAAAAGGAGAAAGAAGAAAATATGTTTCAATCTGTACTTTAGGTCTATCAGTTCTCTTTCTAGGGGTAGTAGCATTTTCATCATGAGTGCTTTGGAATTGTAGTGGGTCACTTTTTAAATTAGAGTTAATTGTCTTTATGGTACAGTATAAATTGTTCTCCTGTTTCCTAAGAGCCTGGAGTGGGACAAACATACTGCTAAGTGCTGGAGACAGGAAGAAAACAAAAACAAAAAATAAGTCTTCATTCTCAAGGAGTTCACAGTCTAAAGGGCAAACAACTATGTATAAACAAGATTGAAAGAGGATAAATTGGGAGTGGTTTCAGCAGGAAGGTACTTAGATTAAGGAGGACTGGAAAGGCTTCTTGCAGGAGGGACTTTAGCAGAGATTAGCCAGCATTTAAAGTAGCCAGGGAAGCTAGAAGACAAAGGGAAAAAGAGAGAACATTTTGTGTATGAGGATTAGACTGTGATAATGTTCAGTTCAGAGAATCCGTAAAAGTGGTAAAGCAGGTATTTGAATGCAGATTCTCTGATTCCAAAATTAGGACTGTTTCTTCAGCATCACACATTCAAACATTCATTCATACTAAAACAGGACCCAAAGAATTTCAAATACTATCTGACAATGGAATGCGTTTTTAAAACAAAATAAGCAAGTAGAAGGCAAAAAGAACTTGACAAAAACACATAACTCTTTTTTATTGTCAATTTATTTATCTTCAGTTTTCAACATTCACTTCTATAAGTTTTAACTTTTTCCCCTCATCCCTCCACTTTCCCTCCTCAAATTCTCTATATATTTTAGAAGTGAGGCCTTTATCAGAGATACTAGTTGTAAGAATTCTTTCCCAGTTTTCTGCTTCCCTCCTAATCTTGGTTGCATTGGCTTTGTGCAAAATCTTCTGAATTTAAGGTAATCAAAATTATCCATTTTGCATTTTGTAATGTTCTCTGTCTCCTGTTTTATCATAAATTCCTCCATTCCGCATAATTCTGACAGATAAACTATTCCTTCTTTCCCTAATTTGTTTATAGTGTCAGCCTTTATAAATAGACCTTGACCCATTTGGACTTTATTCTGATACATGATGTCAGAGGTTGGTCTATGCCCCATTTCTGCCGTACTATTTTCCAGTTTTCCCAACAGTTTTTGTCAAACAGTAAGTTATTATCCCAGAAGGTGGGACAAGAACAGTAGATTGCTATAACCATTGACTACTGTGTCTTGTGTACATGAGCTATTACACTGGTCTACCCCTCAATTTCTTATGCAGTACCAAGTGGTTTTGATGATAACTGCTTTATAATACAATTTAAGATCTGATATGGCTAGGCCACCTTCCCTAGCATTTTTTTTCATTAATTTCCTTGATATTCTGTACCTTTTGTTCTTCCAGATGAATTTCGATATTATTTACTTCTAGCTCTATAAAATATATTTAGTACTTTGATTACTATGGCACTGAATAGGAAATTAACTTACATAGAATTGTAATTTTTATTATATTACTTCAGCCTACCCATGAGCAACTCATGTTTTTCTGGTTATTTAGGTCTGACTTTATTTGTGTGAAAAGTGTTTTATAATTGTGTTTCTATAGTCCCTGGGTTTGTTTTGGCAGGTAGACTCCCAAACATTTTATAATGTCTACAGCAATTTTAAATAGAATTTCTCTTTCTATCTCTTGCTGTTGGACTTTGTTAGTAATATATAGAAATGCAGATGATTTATGTGGGTTTATTTTATATCCTGCAAATTTGTTAAAGTTGTTTATTATTTCAAGTAGTTTTTCACTTAATTCTCTAGGATTCTTTAAGTATGCCATCATATCATCAGCAAAGAGTGATAACTTAGGTTCTTCTTTGCCTATTCCAAATCTTTCAATTTCTTTTTCTTCTCTGCTAAAGCTAACATTTCTAGTACTATATTGAATAACAGTGGTGATAATGGACATCCTAGTTTCACCCCTGATCTTACTGGAAATGCATCTAGTTTATCCCCATTACATATAATGCTTTCTGATGGTTTTAGGTAGATGCTACTTATCATTTTAAGGAAGGCTCCATTTATTCCTATGCTCTACAGTGTTTTCAATCACAATGGCTGTTGTGTTTTGTCAAAAGCTTTTTCTGCATCTATTGAGATAATCATATGGTTTCTGCTAGTTTTGTTGTTGATACCATCAATCATGCTGATAGTTTTCCTAATATGAAACCGGTCGTGCTTTCCTGGTATAAATCTGCCCTGATCAAAATGTATAATCCACATGATAAGTTGTTGTAATCTATTTTCCTAATATTTTATTTAAAGTTGTTGCATCTATATTCATTAGGGAAATTGGTCTATAATTGTCTTTCTTGGTTTTGGATTTTCGTGGTTTAAGTATCAGTACCATATTTGTATCAGAAAAAGAATTTAGAGGTCTCCTTCTTTGCCAATTTTCCCTAATACTCTATATAGTATTGGAATTAATTGTTCTTTAAATATTTGATAGAATTACTGATAAATCCATCTGCCCCTGGATATGTTTTCCTAGAATAGATAGAAATTTCTTTCCATCAGATGGGGTTATTTAAGTATTTTACATCCACTTCTACTAATACGGGCAATTTTTATATTTGTAGATATTCATCCATTTCACTAAAATAATCAAATTTATGGGCATACACTTGGGCAAAATAATTCTTAATTAATGTTTGAATCTCTTCTCCATTGGAGGTTAATTAATCCTTTTCATTGTTGTTGCTGGTAATTTTGTTTTCTTCTTTCTTTTTTTATTTTATTTGACATATATATATATATATATATATATATATATATATATATATATATATGTTTTCAGCATTGATTTCCACAAGAATTTGAGTTGCAAATTTTCTCCCCATTTCTACCCTCTCCCTCAATTCAAGATGGCATATATTCTGTTTCCCCATTCCCCAGTCAGCCCTCCCTTCTATGTCCCATTTTAACCTAACTTTCTTGTAGGGCAAGAAAGATTTCTATGCCCTTTTGCTAGTATATTTTATTTCCCCATTGCATGCAAAACAACTTTTTTTGATCATCTGCTTTTAAAACTTTGGTTTCCAAATTCTCTCCGCTCCTCCCTCCCCACCCACTCTCCCCACGAAGGCAATCAATTCCACACAGGCCACACATGTATCATTGTCCAAAACCCTCCCATAAATAGTCTTGTTGTGAAAGACTAACTATATTTCTCTCTCTCCTGTCCGGTCCCCCTTTATTCAAATTTCTACTTTGACCCTGTCCCTTTTCAAAAGTATTTGCTTTTGATCACTTCCTCCCCATATTTTCCCTCTCTTCTATTGTCCACATTTTTATCCCCTTCTCCCTCCTTTCTTGTGGGGTAAGATACCCAATTGAGTGTGTATGGTATTCCCTCCTCAAATCAAATCCAATGAGAGCAAGATTCACTCATTACCCCTCAGCTGTGCCCTCTTCCCCTTCCAAGCTTTTTCTTTCTACTTTTATATGAGATAATTTACCCCATTCTATCTCTCTCTTTCTCCCTCCCTCAATATATTCCTCTCTCATCCCTTAATTTTACTTTTTTTGGATATCATCCCTTCATAATCAGCTTATCCTGTGACCTCTCTCTCTCTGTCTCCTCGCTTGCTCTCTCTCTCTCTCTCTCTCTCTCTCTCTCTCTCTCTCTGTAAGTATATGTATAGGTATAGGTATAGGTATAGGTATACGTATGTACGTAAACTGCCTTCATCTCCCTTAACACTGATGTCTCATGAAGTAAACACATCATCTTTCCATGTAGGAATGTAAACAAAACAGTATTTTCTCCTTGATATGGGAGCAATGGAATTTGGTGACAATATTCCTGGGAGTTTTCTTTTGGGGATCTTTTTCAGGAAGCAATCAGTGGATTCTTTCAACTTTTATTTTACCTTGTGGCTCTAGAATATCAGGGAAGTCTTCCTTGATAATTTCTTGAAAGATGATATCTAGGCTCTTGTTTAGATCATGGCTTTCAGGTAGTCCAATAATTTTTAAATTATCTCTCCAGCATCTATTTTCCAGGTCAGTGTTTTTTTTCCAATTAGATATTCCTTTGGTTCAGTTTTTTTAATGTAATTTAAATTTATTTATTTAACATATTTAGCATTGATTTTTACAAGAGTTTGAATTACAAATTTTCTCCCCATTTCTACCCTACTCCCACTCCAAGATGGCATATATTCTGGTTGCCCTGTTCCCCAGTCAGCCCTCCCCTCTATCACCCCCCTCCCCTCTCATCCCCTTTTCCCTTCCTTTCTTGTAGGGCAAGATAAATTTCTACGCCCCATTGCCTGTGTATCTTATTTTCTAGGTGCATGCAAAAACGTTTTTTTTTTTGAACATCTGTTTTTAAAACTTTGAGTTCCACATTCTCTCCCCTCTTCCCTTCTCACCCACCCTCCCTAAGAAGTCAAGCAATTCAACATAGTCCACATGTGTATCATTATGTATAACACTTCCACAATACTCGTGTTGTGAAAGACTAACTATATTTTGCTCCATCCCAACCCATCCCGCTTTATTGAATTTTCTCCCTTGACCCAGTCCCCTTTCAAAAGTGTTTGTTTTTGATTACCTCCACCCCCATCTGCCCTCCCCTCCATCAACCCCCCCTTTTTTATCTTCATCCTTCTTCTTTCCCGTGGGGTAAGATACCCAATTGGGTATGTATGGTATTCCCTCCTCAGGCCAAATCTGATGAGAGCAAGGTTCACTCATTCCCCTCTCACCTGCCCTCTCCCCTCCTCCCACAGAACTGCTTCCTCTTGCCACCTTTATGCAAGATAATCCACCCCTTTCTGTCTCTCCCTATCTCCTTTTATCAGTATGTTGCTCTCTCATACTTTAATTCGATTTTATTTCTTTTAGATATCTTCCCTTCATCTTCAACTCACCCTGTGTCTGCTCTCTCTATTGTATATATATGTGTATATATATACATATATATATATATATATATATATATATATGTATATATATATACACATACACACACATAGATATATACATACATACACATTCACTTATATATATATATATATATATATACATAAACATATATATATATGCATATTGCCTTCAGCTATCCTAATACTGAGGTCTCATGCACCACACATTTCATCTTTCCATGTAGAAATGTAAACAAAACAGTTCAACTTTAGAAAGTCCCTTGCAATTTCTGTTTATTGATTACCTTTTCATGCTTCTCTTGATTCTTGTGTTTGAAAGTAAATTTTTCTATTCAGTTCTGGTATTTTCTCTGAGAAAGCTTGAAAGTCCTCTATTTTATTGAAAATCCATATTTTGTCTTGGAACATGATACTCAGTTTTGCTGGGTAGGTGATTCTAGGTTTTAATCCTAGCTCCATTGACCTCTGGAATATCATAATCCAAGCCCTTCGATCTCTTAATGTAGAAGCTGCCAGATCTTGGGTTATTCTGATTGGGTTTCCACAATACTCAAATTGTTTCTTTCTGGCTCCTTGCAGTATTTTCTCCTTGATCTGGGAGCTCTGGAATTTGGCGACAATATTCCTAGGAGATTACTTTTGGGGATCTGTTTGAGGAGGCATTCGATGGATTCTTTCAATTTCTATTTTGCCCTGTGGCTCTAGAATATCAGGGCAGTTCTCCTTGATAATTTCTTGAAAGATGATATCTAGGCTCTTTTTTGATCATGGCTTTCAGGTAGTCCAATAATTTTTAAATTATCTCTCCTGGATCTATTTTCCAGGTCAGTGGTTTTTCCAAGGAGATATTTCACATTGTCCTCCATTTTTTCATTCCTTTGGTGCTGTTTTATAATATCTTGATTTCTCATAAAGTCACTACCTTCCACTTGCTCCAATCTAATTTTTAAATTAGTTATTTCTTCAGTGGTCTTTTGGACCTCCTTTTCCATTTGGCTAATTCTGATTTTCAAGGCATTCTTCTCCTCATTGGCTTTTTGGGGCTCTTTTGCCATTTGAGTTAGTCTATTTTTTAAGGTGTTGTTTTCTTCAGTGTATTTTTCAGTATTTTTTTGGGTCTCCTTTAGCAAGTCATTGACTTGTTTTTCATGGTTTTCTTGCATCCTTCTCATTTCTCTTCCCAATTTTTCCTCTACTTCTCTAACTTGCTTTTCCAAATTCTTTTTTAGCCCTTTCATGGCATGGGACCAGTTCATGTTTTTCTTGGAGGTTTCTGTTGTAGGGTCTTTGACTTTGTTGACTTCTTCTGTCTGTATGTTTTGATCTTCTTTGTCACCAAAGAAAGAATCCAAAGTCTGAGACTGAATCTGGGTGCGTTTTTGCTGCCTGGCCATATTCCCAACCAACTAACTTGACCCTTGAGTTTTTCAGTGGGGTATGACTGCTTGTAGACTAAAGAGTTCTGTGTTCCATGTTTGGGGGGGGGAGGTGCCAGCTCTGTCACACCAGCACTGCTCCTTCCCCAAGAACCCCCAACCTGGACTGGGCTTAGATCTTCAGCAGGCTGTGCACTCCTGCTCTGATCTGCCACTTATTTCCTCCCACCAGGTGAGCCTGGGGCCAGAAGCAACAGCAGCTGTAGCTGCCCACCTCCACTGTCCCTAGGGCTGGAAGCCGAACCACCAACTCCTTCCACTCCCGCAGCTTTTCCCACTAACCTTCTCTGCTGTCTTTGGTGTTTGTGGGTTGAGCAGTCTGGTAACTGCCGCATCTCACTGATTCAGGGTGCTAGGACCCGTTCACCCAGCTCCTGGTCTGGTTGGTCCATGCTGCTCAGACTGGGCTCTACTCTGCTCTGCTCCCAGCTCCGTGTGGGATAGACATCACCCAGAGACCATCCAGGCTGTCCTGGGCTGGAGTCCTCCTTCCCTCTGCTGTTTTGTGGGTTCTGCAGTTCTAGAATTGGTTCAGAGCCATTCTTATAGCTTTTTGGAGGGACTTGGCAGGGAGCTCACGCTGGTCCCTGCTTTCCAGCCGCCATCTTGGCTCTGCCTTGGTTCTGTTTTGTATCTTGATTTCTCATAAAGTTGCTAGCTTCCACTTGCTCCAATCTAATTTTTAATGTAGTATTTTCTTCAGTGGTCTTTTGGACCTCCATGTCCATTTGGCTAATTCTGCCTTTCAAGGCATTCTTCTCCTCATTGGCTTTTGGGAGCTCTTTTGCCATTTATGTTAGTCTATTTTTAAGGTGTTATTTTCTTTGGTATTTTTGGGTCTCCTTTATTAAGTCATTGACTTGTTTTTCATGGTTTTCTCACATCACTCTCATTTATTTTCCCAATTTTTCCTCTACTTCTCTTGCTTGCTTTTCCCAATCCTTTTTGAGCTCTTCCATGCCCTGAGACCAGTTCATATTTTTCTTAGAAGCTTTTGATGTAGGTTCTTTGACTTTGTTGACTTCTTCTAGCTGCATGTTTTGGTTTTCTTTGTCACCAGAAAAAAAGATTCCAAAGTCTGAGTTTGAATCTGAGAGTGTTTTGCTGCCTGTTCATGTTCCCAGCCAAATACTTCACCCTTGAGCTTGTTCTTGGGGTATGACTGCTTCTAGAGGAAGGAGTACTTTGTCCCAAGCTTGAAGGACTGCACTGTTGTTTTCAGAGCTTTTTCTACACAGAAAGCTCTGGCACACCAGTGCTCCTCCTCCCCAAAGAACCGCCAACTTGTACCGCAACTCAGATCCAAGCAGGCTCTGCACTTCCTCTCTGATCTGCTCCCTTAATTCCTCCCACCAAATGGGCCTGGGGCCAGAAGGTACTGCAGCTGTAGCTCTGGAAGCAGCCCCAAAGTTGCACCACCTCTGCCACCCCCAGGGTGGTGGCCTACAGTGAATTCTTTTCACTCAATCCCAGCAGTACTTTTTCCCACTAACTTTCTTTGTTGTCTTTGGCATTTTGGGGTTGAGAAGTCTCGTAAGTGCCACAGCTCACTGATTCAGGGTGCTAGGGCCTGTTCCACCTGTCTCCTGGTTTGGTTGGTCCTGGCATGGCCCACGCTGGGCTCTGCTCTGCTCCCAGCTCCGTGTGACAGACCTTACCCAGCGACCTTCCAGGCTGTCATGGCCTGGAGCCCTTCTTCCCTCTGCTATTCCGTGGGTTTTCAGCTCTAGAATTTGTTCAGAGCCAGTTTTATAGGTGTTTGGAGGGACCTGGGGGTAACTTAATCAAGTCCCTGCTTTCCAGCCACCGTCTTGGCTCCACCCCCCACAGTTTCATTTTCATAAAGAGACCCAAAGTAATGCAATATTACTTTTTAATCTTTGTTTAGCAGAAAAAAATTAACACACATTTGAACAGTAAATAGAAGGTAAACATATATTTGTGCATAAATATACGTATATATACACATACATATATGTATGTATGTATGTATGGATGGATGGATATGTATCTGTATATGTACATAGGGATATTGAATATACATGTGTGTGGTATATACACACAAACATCAATATAGTCTGTTATGATCGTATATATTTTTACATATAAATACATACAGACACTGAGGAAGAGTAGGAAAAAGCAAGAAAATGATTGAAAGGAAAAAAAGTAAAGCAGGAAATTTTTAGGAGAAAAGGGGAAATAGAAATACCAAAACCTCAAATTGGGCAAATTATTCATTCTATCATTCATTATTTCCACAACCGTTCATTAAGATCTTCCTATTTATTGAAAGATGTCATGACATAGTGGATAAAATGAGGGAAGAATTAGATTTAAATTCTGCCTTACTGAATATAGTACTTGAACAAGTCATTTAATATCTCTGGAACTCAATTTCCTCATTAGCAAAACAATGGAAATGAAGTGAGTGCTTTCTAAAATCCCTTCCTAGCCTATATTTATGCTCATATGATCCTACTGTGGGTGAATCACTGCAATAACTGCTGTGGGAAATTATAAGTATAAATGAGACAGTGTTTCTATACTCATTATTTAATATCAACTGACATTACTATAGGTCACAAAACTACTATACTTAGTTCCTGAGTGTAAAGACATTAGGTAAATGAGAAGATCTTTCTGGCCCTTTTGAATAGGCTTTAGGGGTGGGAGGGGGGGCTCCCATTGTCCTAGGAAGAGGGGCTAAACCAGAGCCAATGGTAGGCGCCTAAGTTTGGGTCGCTCAGATGATGTTCTAGTTAATGGGTTGATGTCTGGCAACTATATATAAAGGAGAGAACACTGCTTGGAGATTGAGACATAGTGGAGGGAGGAGAAGGAGAAGCTTCCACAGCAGCAGCAGTGGGAGTGTTAGCAGAGTGGCAGCAGCAGAAGCAGCAGCCACGGTGGAAGCAGGCACTCCTGAAACAGGTCTGACCCTTGTGCAGACTGGAGAGTGCTGAGCAAGGACTTGAGGCCAGTGGGTAATCTTCTCGCTGGAGGGCCCTAGCATTGGGGGGGAAGCACCAGTATGGCTTGGCTTGCTGCCACAATATTTTTCTGTAACCTCGTGGTTACTACTGTGAGATGGGCATATTGGTTTTGGAAGGTTCCTGCCAGGATATCAAATTGGGGACACTAGTCCATGGGTCTGCTAATGTGGTGCTTCAATAAATGTTTTAACTCCTCTACCTCCTACTTAGAGAATTCATTATATCCTGTGATTCTGGACCATTCAGGCAAGTTCACGATTTTCGTTGAAATCATGAATTCTGCCTTAATGATATACTGAGGTGGGATTCAAATTCTAGGTCTCACTCTAGGACTTAGATCCCACTACACCATGCTTTCTCTCAGGAAGCTTACTTCATGAACTTGTAGAGTTTACCATCTCTCCATTTTATTTTCCAACATGATCAATGCCAATCATCTTAAGGATTCGGTCCCAAGGCCTTCAACATTCATGACTAAAAAGATGCATGATTACATATATATCCATTAGTGCAGGTTATGGCCACTGATTTCAAACACCTTCCATTCTAATAGAGGAAAACACCTAAAGGGAGCTATAAATGGCAGTAGGGTACAAATGTGGTGTGGCATGGTTTGGAAATTGCTTAAAAGTGGCACATACACCTAGTTCTAAGCAAGATAAAGGAAAATCCCTTATTAGAGCCCAGGGCCCAGAGGAAAAATCCAAATGATTTTAATGAGGGGGAATTGAAGAATATGGCTGATGTAGAGGTTGCATAATCCAAAAATATTTGAAGAATTAACATGGAGATATAATTCTGGGCAAGATTAGAAGAAAGCTTATATTTCAAAGCACAGAGACTCAGGGACAGAATATTTCAATGGGAGAGAATTGAGAAGATGGCTGAAGTGGAAGCAGCATGCCTTGGAAGAACATTGAACAATGAGAACAGTGGCAGTAGTCACACATGAAAGACAGGCACAAATGTGTTGTGATCTACACCATTGGAGGAGATGGTCATATAGATGAGCTTGACAAGACACAGATGTCTTGGAGTAATGGACTATATAATCTATTTCTAAGGACTTTAGAAAATATTTTGAGCTCACATTTAAAATAAATCCGTAAGGTACTTTCCTTGTCAATACTGTATGGTGGCTTGTGCCATTATTATTATAGTCATTTCACAGACGAGAAAAGGAAACTTGAAGAAATTATTGGATTTGTCCATGGTCACAAGGTTGATAAGCAGCAAGCCCAGAATTTAAACCTAAGTCTTCTTCCCCTCCAGATGTTTAATAGTACACTTGTCTATGAGGATATTATGCCATTTGTCCTGCCACTTTCCCCCCTTTCTTTCCCTGGAGGAAAATCAACCCTCCCTCCCTGTACTTCCAGAAACTAGTCCTGGTGGAAATAGGGAGGAGAACATACTTTGGTTTGGACTGTGCTTGGCTTGGGGCTTAGATCTTCTAATGTGTGTGTGGATGAATAAATGAAAACTTCACTTCGCTGTTTATTACCTAGGCATCTCCATACAACTCAGCCATTCAGCAGTATGCAGGAGACCTCCAGCATGGTCATCTTGCCACCTGCCTACTACCACATGAATCTTTCTTCCTGCTCTCTTCTCACTCTTGCTCTTCTTATGGGAATGACAATAAACTCATTGCTATTGGATTTCAGTCATTTTTCAGTTGTGTCCAACTTTTCATGACCCCATTTGAGATTTTCTTAGCAAAGACTCAGGGTGGTTTCTTATTTTCTTCTCCAGCTCATTTTACAGATGAGGAAACTGAAGCACGCAGGGTTAAAATACTTTCTAAATGCAGGGTTTAAAATACTGACAATGCTACTAAATGTCTGAGACATTGCTACTGGGTAGGACATATCAATATACCACCTTATGGTTCTACTTGCAATCACTATGAAACTATATTTGTAAAGTTCTTTACACAGGTTCTGGCTGCAAATAGGGCTTAATAAATGTTTATCCCTTTCCTTCCCAAAAATAAAACTTTCTTTCTTGGCCACCACTCCTTTCTGGATGTTGTATTCCTGCATTAGAATGCAAGATCCTTAAGGACAGGGACTATCTCACTTTATATTTATACCCCCACTACCTAACATGGTATTTGTGCAACTCCAAGTCCAGTGCCCTTCCCACTATACCGCATTGCCTCTCATTTCACTGAAACTTTGAGAGCCACACCAATAATCTGGATAAAATTCATCAATGAAATACCCTTGGTTTCTTGACGCAGCATCAGTGAAAATTCATAATGGTAATATAGAATCAAGAATATGTAGTCATCTATTTCCATGAATATATTCCATTAGTATCACTTAAAAATCAGTTTATTTGTTTCCTTCCGCTGTCTTCATTGTTGTTGTTCAGTTGTATCCAGCTCTTCCTGACCCCATTTAAAGTTTTTGGGAGCAAAGATACTGGAGTAGCTTTTCATTTCCTTTTCCAGGTAATTTTACAAATGAGGAAACTGAGGCAAATAAGGTTAAGTGACTTACCCAGAATCATACAGCTAGTAAGTATCAGGTCAGATTTGAACTCAGGAAGGTAGGTCTTTCTGACTTCAAGCCTAGAACTCTATCCACTGTACCACCTAATTGCCCACTGTCTATATTCTACAAACTCTCGAAGAATGATGATTGATTCTCCAAATGTGATTCAAAATCATAAATCTAAATTTCAGAAAGTCATACATTTGCCTGACTTCAGTAAAGGCTTTGTCTGCACATTTTGATCCTATTTGCAGCTGGATTTCTTTGTTTTTGAGTCTCCAGATTTATACATGAAGCTATTTCAGGTAAGTAGAACTTGTCAGCCTCACCTACACTCTGTTAGAGGCTTTGAAAACCCCACATCTTGCCCTTGCCCCATTAGGCATGGGAATAGAGATGAGGAATTTGGGGTAGTATTTAAATTTAGGATGAATGCATATAACCTACTTAAATACCAGGTGGTACTATGGTACCACCTACAGAAGAAGTATCCATCTCAGTTGATGAATAGGCAATACAGTATAGGCATCCTGGTAGTGAATTCCTTCTGCTTCATGGCAATTTAGGTGCCACTTCCTCCACAGTGTCATTTTTCATGTCTGGAGCTAGAAGCAAGACCTTGACTTTCTAATGGCATTGTGGCAGAGTGATAAGAATGCTGAACGTGAGTCAGGGAGTCCAAAGTTCAAGATCAGCCACTGACATTGATGATAGATAGATAGACAGATAGATAGATGGATAGATAGATACTTAATGTCTCCGTGGACAAGTCACTCAGATATTCTAAGCCTCAGCTTCTTCATCTGTAAAATAGACATAATAATATCTGTAGTACTTGCCTCACTAGAAACATAAATGATAAAGTCCTCTCCCTCAAGGAGCTGTTAATATGATCATATATATATATATATATATATATATATATATATATATATGCACATGTATATATATATATATTTATATATATATATATATATATATGTAAGCATGATATAAGATAGAATGGGATATGACCAAAGGAGGTAAACAAAACACTATTTTAAAAGATTAAAAAGGGACAGATCACTTTCATTTAAAAGGATTAACATTTCCTGAAATAGGTGGCACCTGAACTGGGCATTTAAAGACAATTATTATTTCAACAACTGGATACAAGGAAGAAGATTCTAGTCATTGTGGAAGTCTTTCATGAATGCATGAAAGTGTGAAGTTTCCAGATGAGCTCAGGGACTGGGGGACCATAGTATATAGTAGAGTGAGTATTGGATCTGGAGTCAAGAGATGTAAATTCAAATCTTATCTTGGGCACTTATTAGCCTCATGACTTTGGGCAAATCCCTTAGCCTCTCAAAAGTTCAATTTCCTCTTCTGTAAAATGGACATAATTACACTTGCTCTGATTGCTTCAAGGATTTGTTAAGAGGAGAGAGCTTTTTAAACTCTGGAGTTCTATATTAATGTGAATTATTATTAATAGTACTAATTGTTTGGCTGGAATTTATAGTGCATGATGGGGTATAATGTGAAATCATTCGGGAGAAATACCTTGGAGCAAAATCTTGGAGATCCTAGAATGGAAGCAATTTTGTTAGTTTTTGTGAAGGATGTGTTGGGAAAAGGAGAGCAAGACCAATTAGGAAAGCAGAGAGTACATAAATTAGTTTGGTTTCATTGTAAATGAAGACCAGGAGATGGATGCAAAAAGAGAAGGTCAAGGCAGAATTGACTGAACTGGGCAAATGACTGGATATGGATGGAAGAGACAAAACTGGCTTGGTGGTGATAACCCTTAATGAGTAGGAAGAAGTTTCCTAAAACACTATGCCATAGACACAGTCCTCTTGTTCCACCATACTATTTATGCATGGCCTTATTGAAATATAATTATAGCCTTTTTAAGTACCAGTATCATTACAGAATGGCAATGAGGACAGTGGCTACATTTCACTTAACCACTGTCTGAAATTGTAGTCCATATCCCATGTTACATAGCAAGTGTGTAACAACACACATTTTTCCAGGATCCTGTTTTAGTTTCAATGCCAACTTGATTTTTATTCATATTTTAAAATAGTATAAATTCATGGAAAAGTATTCAGTAAAATAAGCCAGTGGATTAGCTGAAACATAATATAGTACTATAAATTTACATTTATATGATACTCTGAAATATTCCATTTTTCTTAATCTTTTGGGAGGTTTTTTTAAAAGTAGGAAAGGATAACTATTCTATTGATGTTCACTTTACATATAAATGAAACAAAAAGGTATATTTCGTATTTTGTTTCCAAAGCCTCTCTTGAAGTAACTCTAAATGTTTTACCAATTTAGTTTATGGATGAATTATTCTTTATATCATACATCTGACTGCACTAAAGTGAAGAGGGAGTAAGTAATTTGTTGATTACCATTCACTGGATCAATTTTTTGGGGAGGAATGTAAATATGGTTCTGTAATCAGCCAAAGCAAAATCCAGAGCATGTTACAAAGGTCAATGGTTTGTCATCTAGAAAGTTATTATCAAATTTCTCATGTAGATGTTAGCCAGAAATAGAAGAGAAATAAACATGAATATGTGAATGAAAAAGCATTTATTAAGTACTTACTAATTTGCAAAGAACTGTGCTAAGCACTGACAAAACAAATGTAAAAGTAAGAAAATCCCTGCTTTCAAAGAACTCATATTCTAATGGGGGAGACAACATATATGGAAAGTTTCAGCTGCAAATCAAATACAAAGGTCCTATTTGACAATGAAATTTCTGGTAAGAAGAACTTTCCTTTCTGGGTCTTCAGAAAATGTGGCTTTAGCTCCTGTGGGAAGTTTCCAGGTGGCATATTCACAGGGATGGCCTCCCAGGATAATGGGCATTAAACTGAAGGTTGTGTTATTCCTGAGGCTCTTGGGCTCAGGATAGTGGTTTATCTCCATAATGGACTGGGGGTGTGAAGGTGGTTGAGGTTGTGGTGGTGGTTTGACTTGCTTGGCACAAATTGCTACCTCTCTTTCCCTCAAGGAATTTTTTACACACATAGCCAGAGGTAGTGGTGTTTTTGTTACCATCAATCCCTCCATCCACCTATCTAACCTATCTAATCTATCTATCTATCTATCTATCTATCTATCTATCCTTATATATAGAATCACACACATTTGCTACACCTGGAACACTTGCAGTACTGTGAGCAGTCCAAACTGCTTTGGATGCAAACTTCCTTACATCTACTAAAAGTCACAGTATTAATTATCCAACAAATATGTAATGTTTAAGTTACCAACCAAGTGGTGTTTTACTCAAGCCATGAACTGAGTGGTCTCAGATAAGTCTAGAATATCAATGAAAGAACATCCCTATAATGACAAGCTGAAACATGCCCACTGCTCATCAAAATATATTCAGCCTTCAAATGTCTGCACTGCTCCTATTCCATATGCCAAATTCCTATATAGCTTGCCAATAATTCCTCAACTTCAAGCAATGCCATTAGACAGGTTTAGAATATAATCTAGGGGATGTAATAAACATTACTCCTTTACATTTGTAAAACTAATATCACATAGCATATTGAACGTAACAAAAAAGGAAAGGAAATATGTTACTTCCTCCAATATGTAGCCTTTCTTTTCTGAATATCTCCCAACCCTCTTACTTCTTGCTCTCCTATAAATTCAGGAGGAAATTCCCATATCACTTGCTTTTATAGGTAACAGAAAAGAATAAGGGAAGGAAAGGTGTTCATAGGTGTGTGTTTGCACTCATGCAAGCACATAAGTGGGGGGGGGGCAGTGTAAACTCTTTTGTATAAAGAAAAACAAGTACTGGAAATCAGTCTTCTACCTCTGCTCACTGGCCAATCTGGATGAATAATAGCTGGCAATGAGGGTACATAGGATCCCTTTTTGTCATCATTCCTGCTTCTGTCTCTCCTGTTGCATCTGGAACACCTCCATTGTGTTGAACTTTTGCAATTTCCATCACTGGCTGTTTGAGTACTCAGCTTTAGCAATGACATTTGTCATACCCAGAGCCAAATCTCTGACACACACTACTGTGCAACCGTTGGCAATCTGGCAATATGATAATAATAATGACAAACAACTAGTAGTAATAATGATAGCATTTATATACTGCACTTCAAGGTTGATGAAGCATTTTACATGTATTTATTTATTTGATACAACAACCCTGTGAGTTGAGTAGTATTATTGTCTCAATTTACTTAGGAAAAAAATTGAGAGAAGTTAAGTGACTTGCCCAGAGTCACATAACAAATAAGTGCCTGAGGCAGCGTTTGAACTCATTTTCCTAACTCCAAGTTTAGCAATCTATCAACTGTATCACCTAACTTCCTAGAAATAAAAAGATAGTAGACAAATATGTATATGTCTGTATGGATATATGTATATCTATATATGTATATAGATATACATATATGTATACCTACTCCCAAATTAGAAGTGTGTGTATATAATATATATAGTATATATGTATATGTATATATATAATGCACATATGTGTATAAGCATACACATGCATTAAACGAAGAATAAATTATTTTGTTAGCTTTGGAAACTCCTAGTTTGAAAATTCCTTCTCACAAATAAGAATAAAACTCATAAACATCAGATAAATCACAGAATATTTCCTGAAGTACATAGAGGTTATTGCCCAGTGTCAAAAAGCTATTAAGTCTCAGAAGCAGGATTTGAACCCAGGTCTTCCTAACTCCAAGCTATACACTATAGAGGGTGCTGCTTTAATATTGGAGTTTGTGTGTCAAAGCCATAATTGATAAACATTTATCACATGGCTACTGTGTGCCAGGCATCATGTTAATACTAGAGTTACAAAGAAAGGCTTAATAGTCTCTGCTCTTAAAGATTCCATGGTCTAATAGGGGAGATAACACACAGAAGTAGCTGAAAATGGGGAAGAGGTTACCAGCATGGCACATGGAAGGAGTCTAAAGGGGAATGAGGGAGATGACAAAGTCATGCAGCCTGTATGACAACTCATCAAAGGAGCCATGAGTTTCTGAGTGCATTTCATCTTGCAAAATGATACATTTATGGAGGTAATGAAGTCTAGAAAGAGTTAACCATATGGGACGTGTGTGTGTGTGTGTGTGTGTGTGTGTGTGTGTGTGTGTGTGTGTTGCCTCAAACATATGAATTCCTTAGTGTGGAGAACTGTTGGTATGGAAATTATCACATTTGGAAGATGGTAAAATAAGCAGGAAATTGCCTTAACTCCCTTATATTCACCTCCAAGCAACCATAAAATAGTGCTCCAACAAATCCTGGAACATCAGAGCCAGCAAAATGATGGAAGGCAATAATTTTTTAGCCCAAGAAACTTGGAGAGTCAGTAAGAAAGGACTATCACATTTGGCTGGAAAGGGAATGAAGTCCAGGACAGGAAGCTTTCCAGCAAGCCTCAACTCAAGTAACCAGTGGGAGATCCTGAGCCTCTGTGCAGCAGAGCTGGAAAATGCCAACACCAGGACAACTGACCTACACAACAGATCCAGGGGAGACAGTTTGTGCATCACTGGATATAACAATAATGCTACTTGCAGCTGTTGTGGAGGTATGAGGCCAATAACACCAGAACACAGGAGGGTGGCAAACACAGTTTCTTTGATCTGCTTTTCTAAGGAAAACAACTTTAAGTGGATTATAATCTTACTTTAATTAAAAATACACATATCATTCACTTAGTTCAGGGGGAAAGGTCAGCACCCTGAACTTCAGAGAAAAAACACACAGAAATCACAAAAAGAAATTATGTAAACAGAGCAAATAATACAAATCAACAGACAGGGCGTCTAACTGTCTGTCTATAGCAATACATAGATAATTACCAGAGAGAAGCACCAACAACCGTGTTTCCAAAGTGGGGGAAGGGGGAGCTCCATAACAGCTACCCAGAGTCTCTTCTGGCCAAATCACACAAACATTCAGCCAATGAGTGATCCCCAAAGGACTCAGCAACTCCAACATTAAAGGAATGGAGGTCATGGAATATGATATTCTGGAATGCAAAGGAACTGTGACTACAACCAAGAATCACCTACCCAACAAAATTAAACATAATACTCCTGGGTAAAAATCATCATTAAATGAAAAAGAAGTATTTCAAGCTTTCATAAGGAGAACAGAGTTGAACAAAAAAAATCATCTCTAATATCAAGACCCAAGAGAAGAGTAAAAATGTAAGAAAGGAAAAGAAATATAATGGATGCAATGAAGCTGAACTGTTTACATCCCTACATGGCAAGAAAATAAAAACTAGTAACTCTTAAAAATTGTACCACTAATAATGCAGCTAGAAGGAATATTTATAGATGGAGGATGCCAGTATAAGGTGAACTTGTGGCAATGAAATAAAAAATAAATAAGGAATAAGAAAGAGGAGCACATTGGGTGCAGAAGGAAGGGAGAGGTAGAATAGGGTAACTTATTTCACATGAACAGGCAAGAAAGGCTGAGAAATATAGAAGAGTGGGCACTGGATATTACTTGATACTCTCATCAGTATTGGCTCAAAGAAGAAATAAGACACACAATCGGTTGAATATAAAAATCTATCTTATCAGACAGGAAAGTAGGAATGGAGGAGACTAAGCAAAGGCGGAAGTGGAGGTAACTAATAGAAGAGAGGGAAGACTGGGGTAATTGGTATACAGAATCAAAACCCTGGTGAGGAACCAAAGGGTAAAAGAAGAGCGAGGACAAACAGGAGGAAAAATAGGATGGAAGGAAATAGGTAGTAAAAATAACTGAACGTGAATGGGATGAAATCTCCCTTTAAAAGGAAATAGCAAAGTGGATAAAAAGGCAGAATCCTACAAGATGTTGTTTAGAAGAAACACACTTAAAGCAGAAAGAGACAGACAGAGTAAAGGTAAGGGGATGGAGGAGAATCAATTATTCTTCAGCTGAAGTAAAATAAAAAAATCAGGAGTAGCAATCCTGATCTCAGACAAAACAAAAGCAAAAATAGACCTAATTAAAAGATATGAGGAAACTACATCTTGCTAAAAAAAAAAGGTACAAACACAATGAAGTAATATCAACACTAAATATATATAAATATGTACTTAGTGTTATAGCACCCAAATTATTTGGGTATTCTTTTGCTTTTAATAGTGTATTAGTTTTCTCCAATTACACATCAGGAATATTTTTAGCATTCATTTTACAAGTTTTTGACTTTCAAATTTTTCTCCCTCCCATCCTCTCCTCCCCTCTCCCAGAAATGGTAGGCAATTTGATATAAATTATGCATGTACTATAATACAAGACATATTTCCATATTTATTACACTTGCAGAAGAAGAAAGATCAAAAGAAAGGATAAATTAAGTAAAGAAATTAGTCTTTGGCCTGCATTCAGAGTCCATCAGCTCTTTATCTGGATATAGATGGCATTTTCCTTTGTGAGTGTTTGTGTTTGTTTTAGATCATTGTGTTGCAAAGAGCTGAATCATTCATAGTTGATCATCCAACAATGCTGCTGATATGCTGACACATTTTCCTGGTTGTGCTCATTTCACTTTGCATCAGTTTGTACAAGTCTTTCCAGCTTTTTCTGAAATATGCCTATTCATCATGTCTTATTACAAAAATGATATTTCATTAACTTCATATACCACAGCTTTTTGCACAATTGATGGGCAACCCATCAATTTCCAAAATTTGGCCACCAAAAAAAGGGCTGCTATAAATATTTTTGCCATGTAGGTCCTTTTCTCTTTTTTTATGATCTCTTTGGAATATAGACCCAGTAGTGGCATTGTTGGGTTAAAGGGTATGCACAGTTTGATTGCCCTTTGCACATAGTTCCAAAGTGTTTTCCAAGGGACAGAGCCAGGATGTCATCTTAAAAACAAGGTCTACCCCAAAACCCTCCAAATGCCTGTAAAAATGAGTCTAAACAAATTCTAGAACTACAGAACCCACAAAATAACAGAGGGAAACAAGTCTCCAGCCCAAGACAACCTGGATGGTTAATGGGAAGATTCTTTCACACCCTACTGAGAGCAGAAAGCAGCCCAACATGGGCTATGCCAGGACAGACCAGGACAGAGCAGGCCTCAGGGCCCTGAATCACTGAGCTATGGCAGGTGCCAGATTTCCAAACCCACAAACACCAAAGAAAACAGAATAGGTCAGTGGGAAAAATGCTGGATCTGGGTGAGAGATGTGCAGGGTCCAGCCCTAGCCCAGGGTAGGGAGGGTGCTGCAGGTGGAGGTTGCTGCAGTAGCAGTGGCAGCAGCAGCAGCAGCATCTGCTGCTTCCATGGCCTCTGGCCCACAAGGTGGGAGGAATCAAGGGGCTCATGAGAGCCTGAGTGCAGAAATTGCTTTGCTGGCACTGAGTCAAGATTCTCTTGCTTTGCCCTGCTTGAATCTGGGTCACAGACTTGGTTGGTAGTTCTTGGTGGAGGAAGCATACTGGTGTGGCAGAGCTTTGCGGTGTCTGTGGAGAGGGAATCCTTCTGGTGGTTACACAGCAGAAAAGAGTGCCTGCACTCACAGACCAGAGCTCAGGCTGGAGAGGAGCATCGTACCACCTCAGAATAGAAGTAGCTCTGAAAATAGCAACAAAAAACCCCCGAAGTTTGGTACAAAGCATTCTCCACTCTGAAAGCAGTCATACCCCGACAAAAAGCTCAAAAGTCAAGTAATGGACTGGGAAAATGAGCAAAGACCATAAAAAGATGCAGAATATAGAATCTTACTTTGGTGACAAGATCAAAACATACAGTTAGAAGAAGTCAACAAAGTCAAAGAGCCTACATCAAAAGCCTCCAAGAAAAATAGGCCATGGAAGAGCTCAAAAAGGATTTGGAAAATCAAGTAAGAGAAGTAGAAGAAAAACTGGAAATAGAAATGAGAGTGATGCAAGACAACCATGAAAACAACTCAATGGCTTGCTAAAGGAGACCCAAAAATTACTGAAGAAAATAACACCTAAAAAATTGACTAACCCATATGGCAAAAGAAGTCCAAAAAGCCAATGAGGAGAAGAATGTCTTAAATGGCTGCATTAGCCAAATGGAAAAAAGAGGCCCAAAAGGCCACTGAAGAAAATACTGAATGAAAAATTAGATTGGAGCAAGTGGAAGCTAGTGACTTGATGAGAAATCAAGAAATTATAAAACAGAACCAAAGGAATGAAAAAACAGAAAACAATGTGAAGTATCTCATTGGAAACACCACTGACAACTGGAGAATAGATCCATGAGAGATAAACGCCTGAAAGCCATGATCAAAAAAAAGAGCTTAGACGTCTTCTCTCACAAAATTATCAAGGAAATTTCCCCTGACATTCTAGAACCAGGGAGTAAAATAGAGATTGAAAGAATCCACCAATTACCTCGAGAAAAAGATCCCCAAAAGAAAACTCCTAGGAATACTGAAACCAAATTCCAGAGTTCCCAGGTCAAGGAGAAAATATTGCAAGCAGCCAGAAAGAAAGAATTCAAGTATTGTGGAAACACAATCAGGGTAATACAAGATCTAGCAGCTTCTACAGTAAGGGATCAAAGGCCTTGGAATATGATATTCTGGAGGTCAAACGAGCTAGGATTAAAACCAAGAATCACCTACTCAGCAAAACTGAGTAATATACTCCAGGGCAAAAATATGGATTTTCCATAAAATAGAGGACTTTCCAGAATTCTTGATGAAAATACCAGAGCTGAATAGAAAGTTTGACTTTCAATTACAAGAATCAAGAGAAACATGAAAAGGTAAACAGGAAAGAGAAATCATAAAGGACTTACTAAAGTTGAACTGCTTTGTTTACATTCTTACATGGAAAGATGATATTTGTAACTTATGATCCCTTAGTATTAGGGTAGTTGAAGGCAATATACATATACATATACACATACATATACATATATATATATACACATATATATATATATATATATATATATATATATATATATATATATAGACAGAGGGCACAGGGTGAGTTGAATATGAAGGGATGATATCTAAAAAATAAAACTGAGGGATAAGAGAAAAATATATTTGGAGAAGGAGAAAGGGAGAGATAGAATGGGGTAAATTATCTCACATAAAAGTGGCAAGAAAAATCTGTTGTAATAGAAGGGAAGAGGGGGCAGGTGAAAGGGAATGAGTTAACCTTGTTCTCATCACATTTGTCTTAAGGAGGGAATAACATACACACTCAATCAGGTATCTTACCCTACAGGAAAGTGGGAGGGAAGGAGATAAGAGGAGGGGATGATACAATGAAGGGCAGATTGGGGGAGGAGGTAGTCAAAAGCAAAAACACTTTTATTTATTTATTTGTTTGTTTAATTATTTATTTATTTGTTTGTTTTTGTTTGGGTTTTTTTTTTAATTTTATCATTTTTATTTAATATTTTAGTTTTCAGATCTGATTTCCGCAATACTTTGAGTTACAAATTTTCTCCCCTTTTCTACCCTTCCCCTATTCCAATATGGCATATATTCTGATTGTCTCGTTCCCCAGTCAGCCCTCCCTTCTGTCACCCCACTCCCTTCCATCCCCTTTCCCCTTACTTTCTTGTAGGACAGGATAGATTTCTATGCCACATTCCCTATTTATCTTGTTTCCCAGCTGCATGCAAAAACAGCCTTTTTCATGAGTATCTGCTTTTAAAAATTTGAGTTCCAAATTCTCTCCCCTATTTCCTTCTCACCCATCCACCCTAAGAAGGCAAGCAATTCAACATAGGTCACACACGTATCATTATGTAAAACACTTCCACAATACTCATGTTGTGAAAGGCTAACTAAATTTCCTTCCATCTTTTCCCGTCTCCCTTTATTCAGTTTTCGCCCTTGACCCTGTCCCTTTTCAAAAGTGTTTGCTTTTGATTATGCCCTCCTCCTATCTGCCCTCCCTTCTATCATTCCCCCTTTTTGTATCCCTTCCCATTACTTTCCTGTGGAGTAACATACCCAATTGAGTGTGTATGTTATTCCCTCCTCAAGTCAAATCCGATGAGAGCAAGATTCACTCATTACCCCTCACCTGTCTCCTTTTCCCTTCCAACAGAACTGCTTTTCCTGCCACTTTTATGTGAGATAATTTACCCCATTCTATCTCTCCCTTTCTCCCTCTCTCAATATATTCTTCTCTCATTCCTTAAAGGCTCTTTGACTTTGTTGACTTCTTCTGGCTGTATGTTTTCAACCTCTTTGTCACCAAAAAAGAATCTAGAGTTTCAGTTTGAGTCTGAGTTTGAGTCTGAATTTGTTTTCACTGCCTGTTCATGTTCCCAGTCAACTACATGACTCTTGAGCTTTTTGTCAGGGTATGACTGCTTATAGGGTAGAAAATACTTTGTCCCAAGCTCTAGGGGCCAGGCACTGCTGTTTTAAGAGCTACATCTACTCCACCATCACAGCAGTGCTCCTCCTCCCCCTAGAACCTCCAACCAGGACCATAATCCAGATCCAAGCAGGGCACAGCAACAGAAACTGCCTCTGTGCCCCCAAAGCACTCCTTGCAGTCCCACTCTGATCTGCTAGATTCCTCCCACTTTGTGAGCCAGGGACTTGGGAGGCAGGCGATGCTGGAGCTCTGGATGCAGCCTCAGGAGCTTCCTGCTGCTGTCACTGCCACCACTGCACCACCTCCGCCAACCCCAGGGAAGGGACAAGACCACTCTAAATTTGATCCCGCAGTTTCCCACTACATTGCTCTTTGGCATTTGTGGGTTGAGAAGTCTGGTAACTGTGACAGCTCAATGATTCATGTCACTAAGGCGTGTTCCAGCTTGCTGAGTCCAGGTCTGGTCCATTCTGGCATGGCCCATGCTGGGCTGCTCTCTGCTCCCACCACCATGTGAGAGATCCTTCCCAGCAAACATCTAGGCTCTCCTGGGCTGGAGACCTGTTTCCCTCTGCTATTTTGTGAGTTCTGCAGCTCTACAATTTGTTCCAAGCCATTTTTACAGGTGTCTGGAGGGATGTGGGGGAGAGCTTAAGTAATTCCCTGCTTTCCAGCAGACATCTTGGTTCCACCTCCCCCCCCCAAAAAAGCCAAAAGCAAACACTTTTGGTTAAGGGAGAAAAGTGAACAAAGGGGAACAGAATAGGATAGTTAGCCTTTCACAACATGACTATTATGGAAGTATTTTGCATAATGATAACATGTGTGGCCTATGTTGAATTGTTTGCCTTCTCAAGGAGGGTGGTTGGGCTGAGAGGAAGGGAGAGAATTTGCAACTAAAAGTTCTAAAAACAAATGTTTAAAAAAGTTGCTTTTACATGCAACTGGGAAATAAGATGGGGTACAGAAGTCTATCTTGCCCTACAAGAAAGTAAAAGGAAAGGGAATAGAGGGGGTTGTTGATAGAAGGAAAGGCAGACTGGAGAAAGAGGCAATCAGAATTTATGCCATCTTAGAGTGGGGGGGATAGAAATGGGGAGAAAATTTGTAACTCAAAATCTTGTGGAAATCAAAGTGCTCTCCAGAATGGTTTGATCAGTTCACAACTCCAGTAACAATGCATTACTGTTCCAATTTTCCCAGATCCTCTACAACATTTATCATTTTATCTTTTTTTGTCATTCTTAGCCAATGTGATTGGTGTGAAGTGGTATTTGAATTGTCTTAATTTTCTCTGATTAACATTTCTCTGATCAAAAGTGATTTAGAGCACTTCTTCATATGTCCATAGATACCTTTCTTCACCTGAAAACTGCCTGTTCATATTTTTTGATCATTTATCAGTTGGAGAATTACTCATATTCTCATAAATTTCCTTCAGTTTTCTAAAAATGAGAAACAAGGCCTTCATCATAAACACTTTCTATAAAGATTGTTTCCCAGGTTTCTGCTTTTCTTCTAATCTTGCTTCATTGTTTTTGTTTGTACAAAATCTTTTTTATAATAAAAATATGATCAAAATTATCTATTCTACATTTCAAAATGCTTTCTATCTCTTGTTTGGTCCTGAATTCTTCCCCTCCTCATAGATTTGACTATTCTTTGCTCTTCTAATTTAATTGCTCCATTGTCTATGTTAACTTTTAGCAAGTTCTACTTTCCTTCCTTATCTCTTTTAATTAGGTTTATCTTTGGGCTTTTTTTTTCTTTGTCTAAGATCAGGATTGCTACCCCTGCTTTGTTTAATTCCACTGAAGCATAATAGATTCTGCTCTACCCGCTTACCTTTACTCCCTGCTTTTCTCTCTGCATCGAGTGTGTTTCTTGTAAGCAACATACTGTGGAACTGTGGTTTTTGATCCACTCTGATATCCATTACTGTTTTATGAAAGAGTTCATCTCATTCACATTTACAGTTATGATTACTTCCTGTGCATTTCCCTCCATCCTATTCTTCATCCTGTTTGTCGTCTCTCTCTTTTCATCCTTTCCCACCTTACCAGAGTTTTGCTTATGTCTACCATCTCCCCTGATCTGCCCTCCCTTCTCTCAGTCCCCAGCCCCTACTTTACTTCATCTCCTCCCCTCCAACTTCCCTGTCAGTTAAGATAGATTTCTGTATTCAACTGACTGTGTATATTATTCACTCTAAGCCAATACTGATGAGAGTAGGGTTCAAGAGTTGTCTATCATCCCCCCTCCCCTCTTCTCTTCCATTATAACACATCTTTCTCACCTCTTAGTATGAAATAATTTACCCCATTCTACCTGCACTGTGTATTACTCTTTCTCATCCCTTAATTCTTTATACTCATACTCTCTCTCTCTCTCTCTCTCTCTCTCTCTCTCTCTCTCTCACACACACACACACACACACACACACATACATGTGTGTGTATGTACATATGTATATATATATGTATGTATGTATTCCTTCTATATGTAATGATAGTAACATTATTTTTAAGAGTTACAAGTATCATCTTCCCATGTAGCTATGTAAAGAGTTTAGCTCTATTGAATCCCTTATGTTTTCTTTTCCCGTTTTACCTGTTTATGGTTCTCTTGGGTCTTGATGTTGGAGGTCAAATTTTTGGTTTAGTCCTGTTGTTCTCCTTATGAAGGATTTAAATCCTTCTATTTTGTCAAACACCCATTTTTTCCCTTGGAGTATTGTGCTTAATTTTGTCAGGTAAGTGATTCCTGGTTTGAGTCCTAGCTCCTTTGCACTCTGGAGTATCATGTTCCATGACCCCCCAATCCTTTAATGTTTTGACTACAAAGTTCTGTGTCATCCTGATTGTGGCTCCTTGATATTTCAATTGTTTCTATCTGGCCACTTATAGCATTTTTTCCCTAACTCGATAATTTAGGAATTTGGCTATAACATTCCTTGGAGTTTTTATTTTGGGATCTCTTTCCTGAGATGATTGGTGAATTCCTTCACTGGCTATTGTAGCCAGAATGGACTTTGTTTTCTTTGAATGACTCAGCTCGCCTCGTTGAGCTTCCCTGGATGCTGGGGCTTGCTCTTCCGGGGCAGGACCAGAGCTTCCTGTGTGATGAGTTGTGGCGCTGGCTGAGGGGAGGTGTGTTAATGTGGTCTATGCTGGGGGAGGGGCCAAATCAAGAACCAATCGGCCCTGGTCGTTCAGGCAGTGCTTGATGATGTCAAAAACTCTATAAGAGGGGAGAGGACAGCTTGAAGATCCTCCTTTCCTTTTCCGGTTGGAGCCAGAGACACCTACAGCCAAAGATGAGCTGCCGGTAGCAGAGCTAACTAGAGGCTAGTGGGTAATCTTCTTACCGTAGAGGGGAAGCATGTATACGATTTTGCCTTATACCATCTCGCTTCTCTGTGGCCTTCTGATTACCCTTGTAAGGCGGACTTATTGGGCCTGGAAGCTTTTGATGAAAATATCAAAATGGGGATGCTGGTTTGTGGGCTTGTTATTGTGGAGTGTAAATACATGCTTTAGCTCTCCTGCCTTCTGCCTAGAGAATTCCTTATATCCTGCGGTTCCGGACCTTTGAGGCACATAGGAGATTCTCTTTGAAATCATAAATTCTGCCTTCCTAATACAGCTATTCTGCCCTCTCATTCCAGGACATCTGGGTAGCTTTCTTTGATAACTTTTTTGAAAGATACTGTCCAGGTACTCCTTTTGATTATAGCTGTCGAGTGGTCCAATGATTCTGATACTGTCTCTCCTGGATCTATTTTATGGGTCAGTTGTTTTTTTTCCCATGAGGTATTTTATATTTTCTTCCTTTTTAATTTTTTTAAAATTTGTTTAATGGACTCATGGTTTCACATAGAGTCACTAGCTTCCATTTGGCCAATTATAACTTTTGTCGTGTTGTTTTCTTCAATTAGCTTTTGGATTTTCTTTTCAATTTGGCCAATTGTACTCTTTAAAGAGTTGCATGTTTTTTTTAAAAATATCTTTGGACAAACTTCCAATTAACTTACTAAGCAGTTTTCTAAGCTGTTGAATACTTTTTCATAATTCATTTGCATCACTCTCATTTATTTTCCTATTTTTTTCTTCTACATCTTTTATATGATTTTTGGGCTCTTCCATTCATTCTTTCTGGGCTTGAAACTGTAATGTTAATTGAATAGAAGATCTTCCTTTGGAAAAGCAGATCAAAGAGCCTATACTAGCAGTCCATCCTGGGTATGCTAGGGTGCTTACTATTACAGAGACCACTTCCCATTTTACTTTGGGGTTTTGCCCATACATGTTTTGATATTGTCATCATCTTCTGAATTTATGTCTTGGTCTTCCCTATCACTATAATAACTTTCTAAGGTCAGATTCTCTTTTTTGTTGTTTTGGTTCATCTTTTGCAGGGATAGGGATTTGAGCTCTGCACCCTAGGTAGAAGGGGTACTATCACAGGCTTCTTCTGCCAGGGGCCGTAGGCCCTCTCTGTTTACCTGGTGCTGCACTGATGTTGTTCTGAGGCCCACAGGCAGACCATCATTTCCATTGCTGTGCTGGGAGTGCGGGGTGGATGGTGGCTGGCATCACTGGAGGCCATGGGAACTGGCAGCTTAACTAGTGCTGAGTTAGGATCTTAGTGATGATGTCTAGTATGTGGGGAAGCTGGCAGGGTATTTCTGAGTCTCTTCAGGGATGCATTGAAGTACATGGTGGTCTGTCCTCTACAGACTGCCTGTCCACCTGGGGCTAGGTTAAAGCATGACAGGGCAGGTGCAGTCTGGAAGCTGCCTGTTTGCTTAGGCACCCCTAGGGCTGGCATCAATCTGTTTGCCCCAGACTGTGCTGAAGCAATTGGAGGTCTGGTTGGTGGAAGATGCCTGTTTGCCCAGGGCTATACTGAAGCAAGTGGTGATTCTGAGAACTGGAGCCTACTTGTTCCTCTAGCTTTGCTAAGGAATGTGGAGGGGAGTCCTGGCATTTGTGTTTGTCTGCTCCAGGACCTCCCAGAGATTTGATGAGGTGGGGCTTGCTGCTGGCTTGCTGGGATGCTTCCTGTCCTGGACTGTGTTCCTCTTTCAACCGAGTGAGACAGACCAGTCTTGTCAATGCTCCAAGTTTCTTGGGCTAAAATGTTTCATCTTTTTTGCTGATTCCACTGTTCTGGAGGTGAGTATGGGAAAGGAACAGTGATTTATTTCTTATTCCTGGATGTCATCTCTAGCATCCAAATTATTAAATGAGTAGCTAAGTTAGTTACCAGTTCATGACAAAATAAGTGATACAGAGCATTATGAAATATGAAATAAATAATTTTTATTATATTAAATTAAAAAGGTTTTATATAAATAAAAACAATGCAACCAAGACTGAAGGAGAGTAGAAAGCTGGGGAAAAATGTTTACAGCAAGAATCTCTGATAAGGGCCCCATTTCTCAAACATATGGAGAACTGAGTTAAATTTATAAAAACACAAGCCATTTCCCAATTGATAAATGGTCAAAGGAGATGAACAGGCAGTTTTCAGATGAAGAAATCAAAACTATCGATAGGCATATAAAGAAATGTTCTACATCACTTTTGTTTGCAGAAACACAAATTAAAACAACTGAGATTGGCCAATATGACAAAGAAAAGAAAACGATTAATGTTGGAGATGATGTGGAAAAATTGAGACACTAATGCACTGTTGCTGGATTTATGAACTGATCTAACCATTCTAGGGAGCAATTTGGAACTATGCCCAAAGGGCAAACAAACCCTTTAATCCAACAATACCACTACTAGTTCTGTATGCCTAAGAGATCATAAAAAATGGAAAAGAACTACATGTACAAAAATATTTATAGCAGCCATTTTCATGGTGGCAAAATGTTGGAAATTGAGGGGATGCCCATCAATTGGGCAATGGCTGCACAATCTGTGTTATATATATTTAATGGAGTACTATTTTGTAATAACAAATGATGAACAGGCAGATTTCAGGAAAAAAACTGGAATGACTTGTGCAAACTGATTCAACATGAAATGAGCAGAAAAAGGAAAACATTGTACACAGTATCAGCAACATTGTATGATGATCAACTATGAATGACTCAGCTCTTCTCAGCAACACAATGATGCAAGACAGGGACAAAGGACTCACAAAGGAAAAGGCTATCCACATCCAGATAAAGCTTTAAGACTCTGAATGCAGATCATAGTTTACTTTTTCAGTTACTTTTTTCCTCTGCATGTTTTTTTTCCTTTCCTTTCGATCTGTTTCTTCTTTCTCAACTGTAACTAATATGGAAATGTTTTATATTACAACACATGCATATCCTGTATCAAATTGCCCACCATTTTGGGGAGAGGGGAGGATAGGGTGGAAGGAAGAGAATTTTGGAACTCAAAGTCTTGTAAAAATGACTGTTAAAAATTTTCTTAATATGTAATTGGGGAAAATAAGCTATTATTACAAAAACTTCGTTACTGGCAAAAATAAAACTTTGGTACTTAAAATAATAGAAATTATCACAGTTGATATAGATTGTAACTTGAATATCATTTACATTTTTAGAGTTTCCTGATACACCAAGAGATTGTGACTTATATATAGTTGCCAAGCTAGTATGTATTAAAGACTGGACCTGAATCCAGATATTCCTGACTCTAAATATTAAGCTACATTTTTTATCTTAGAAATAATAGATATAGAGACAAAAAGAGATGGAGATAGAGATAAAGATTACAGAGATGTGATAGAGAGATAGATGGATGGAGAGATAGTATGTACACTTCTCTCTCCCAATTTCTACATTCTTTGTTTTCTTTTTTTATTGTCCCCCCATGCACATGCACATATACACACACAGCTTTTTCCTTCTCTTTCTCTTTCAAAAGAAGCATAAGGAGAAAAGGACACACATTCATGTGACTTTTTTTCTCTATTTCTTCACCTTGTTTAAGCCTTTGCACCGAATGAAAGATGCCTCATCCTTTCTAGTTCACTAGAATGATTTGACTGGTGTCACATTCTAACCTCTTTCACACTTACCATTTGGCATCTTAACCTGTGTCTTCTTTTTTTGAGAATGCCCCCTTTGTGATCTTAGTGGTGATTTAAACTTCCTGACTAATAACATAAAGCACAACACCCTTTATTCTGGACCACCTGTAGAAAGAAACTAAGAATTTTATAAATAAGCAGGCCAGCAGGACCCTTTTATTACACATCTTTTAAACTTTTGTCCAATTCTTGTCATTGTCATTGGTCTAATAACAAAAAGTGTGCTGCTTAAAAGGTAAAGTTTTGCAATGTGCAGAATTTCTTTAATTCAGTCTTCTCCATGTAATAGCTACACCTCAGACCACTCAGTCAATAAACATTTTATTAATCACTTCCTATATGCCAGACATTGTGTTAAGGATTAGGAGTACAAAGAAAAGTAAAAGATAGTCACTATCCTCAAGGAGATCTTAACTAATGTGCAATGTTTAAGAGACTTTGGGGGACAGCATTAATTCTTTGAGGATATTTTGTACCCACCATCAGAACTCATGCTGATTTTTAATAATAGTGACAGTGATAAGGAATTGAACACTATCCTTCAAATTGGCTTTCTGAAACTGCTCCAGACCATGTTAGGAAAAAAAATTGTTTTGATCTCATTAGGAGGCATGAACTTTGGTCAAAGAGCCTTTTCACACTTCTTCAAAGTAATATTTAATTTTAAGAAAATTCGTTCTTTTTCTTTGAGGTCTCCAATGCCAAACAGAATTGTCAGCATTCATAGTATCAAAATGGACAGAAATAGAACCGAAATATCCAGGTGAAAATGTTTCCATTTCCCAGTGGCATCTGATCTATAGAAAAAGCTAGGAAATCCAAATATGTATTTTGACACATTTGTTTATTCCCTGTTACCAACACAAATGTGGTACCTCTGAAGTAAGAGTTCAAATTCAACCTCTTAAATTTATTGCTTTTGTAACTTTAGGCAAATGACTAAATCTTGAAGAGAATCAATTTCCTAAGCTGTAAGATGCGGGGACTGAATGAGATGGCATAAAACATCTTTTCTAATTCTCATTCTATAAGAGGTAAAATATTATTGAAGCCAATTGAGCTTGACCAATGAGTCTCCAAACTACTTGATGAAATTGAAGAATGTAAGGGACCAGTAGCAGAGACACCAAATGGTTAAGATGTCAATAAGTATACTACATATATTAATATGAAAATTCACTATAATCCATTTTCTATCTTTTATGAATCTTTTAGGCTTTGGTTTTTGTTTTTGAAGTCTAATATAGTTGAGGAGGATACCAAAGAAAGCAATCATTTGACTGAGACTGGCTTTAATAGAGATCCTTAATATGTTTGTTAATCTGGAAAAATACCCTTAAGTCTATTGCCTGAACTCATGTGATGTATTTATATTTTTGAGTATTTTATAATTTCATCCGTAAAAGATGTAAAAGGATTGCTGGAAGAAACTATCTGAATCTGAGTCTCACCACAAAGGAGCAATACTTTGCTACAATGTAAATGATTAAAGCCATGAGGGAAAGTGGCCAGTCCATTCTCAAATTTGTAAAAGAGGAAGAGCAAAAAGTTGTGAATATAGTCTGACATGTACCTTAGATTTTTTGGAGAGCATATTTTAAAGGGTACTGGGAAAAATAGGTTCCATTGGAATAAAATTCCACAGGGACATCAGCATAAGAGACATAAACAGTCTGAAATTCTGAAGACACAAAAAGAAACAATTCTTCTGAGGAAGAAAAAGTAGAGTTATCTAAAGAGCTCATTGTGGATGAGTTGTAAGAAGGAACTCATCAATTAAATTGGAGTTTAAAATATACATAAAGAGGATTTATACAACAATATACCACTTGCATTCCAAAAATTGGATGCTACTAAAACAGACAATAAAAAAATTTCATCAAGGATCTTTTATATGCCAGCATTGTGTTAGGCTCTATGTATATGAATACAAAGAATGGATCAATTCCTAACCTGTGGGAGCTTACATTTTACTCTAAAACAATATGTACATATAAATATATTCTGAATAAATATATATTTAATATCCTCTGGCTGTATCTCCTATAACCAGACTGTTTACATCTGTCCACATGACATTTTAAGGTCCAAGCCCCCACTGCCTGTGTTCCCTTCACTGTTAAATGCCAGTGACTTGCACAAAATTTTCTTTTAATCAATTAACATCAACTAGCACTTAAGAAGGTGTAATTACCTTGAAGATACAACCATAACAAAATACAAACTTTCCACATCAGGGGCACACTCTCCCCTATCTCGTCTTAGTCTTTGAGATGGGGAGAGTGGGTGCAATATATGCACAGGTGCTACTAAACTTTGGTCTCATAAAGCCCCATCCGTATGAAAATGACTGTGAGATGAGTTCAGGTCTCAACTATGCTTGGCCAGGTTTTGAATTTAACTTATCAAATTCACTCCTTGCTCCTCAGGGCATTGATATTTAGTGCTTTCAAAGAAAGCATAGATTCTTTCTTCCTGGGTGTTTCTCTTTTATTCACTTAAAAATTAAACAGAATACTGGAGGAAGCAAAGAACCCAAGGTCACTTGGTGGCCTCAGTAGGAAGGGCACATGGCCTTACCCCTTACAAGATTCTCTTACTGCACACTAATACTGGATGATTTTGTTTTTTTTTTCTTTTTTCAATTAAATAATTTATTTTTATAGTTTTCGATATTAAGTTTTATACGATTTTGAGTTCCAAATATCTTCCTCCCTCCATTCCCTAGCCCCTCCCCAAGATAACAAGCAATCTGACATAGGTTATACATGTAAAATTATATTAAATGTATTCCCACTGTAGTTAGGTTGTGAAAGAAGAATCAGAACAAAAGGGAAAAAACCACAAGTAAGGAAAAAAGTAAAAATACTATGCTTCGATCTGCATTCAGACTCCATAGTTCTTTCTCTGCATACCTATAGCATTTTCCGTCATGAGCCTTTTGGAATTGTCTTAGATAATTAAATTGCTTCAAAGAACCAGGTCTATCAAAGCTTATCATCACACAATGTTGCTGTTGCTGTGTACAATGTTCTCCTGGTTCTGCTCACTTCACTCAGCATCTGTTCATGTAAGACTTTCCAGGTTTTTCTGTTATCTGCCTGCTCATCATTTCTTACAACACAATAGTTTCCATTAAATCCATATACCACAATTTGTTCAGCCATCCCCAGGTGATGGGCATCCCCTCAAAATCTAATTATTTGCCATTACGGGAATGTATTTTTGTACATTTGAATCCTTTTCCTTTTTATTAACTCTTTGAGATAGAGACCAAGCAGTGGTATCGCTGAATCAAAGGGTATTCATGGTTTTATAGCCCTTTGGGTATAGTTTCAAATTCCCCTCCAGAATGGTTAGAGAAGTTGGCAACTCCACTAACAACGCATTAGTGTTCTAATTTTCCCACATCTTTTCCAACATTCATCATTTTACTTTTCTGACATATAAGTCAATCTGATAGGGGTGAGGTGGTACCTCAGAACTGTTTTCATTTACATTTCTCTAATCAATAGTGATTTAGAGCATTTTTTCTTATGCCTAGAGATAACTGTAATATCTTCCTCTGAAAACTGCATGTTCATATCCTTTGGCCAGTTATCAGTTGGAGGATGACTTGTATTCTCATAAATAAGATACAGCTCTCTATATATTTGATAAATGAGGCCTTTATCAGAAACACTGGCAGTAAATAAGTGTTTGCCATCATTCTGTTTCCTTCTAATCTTGGCTGTATTGGTATTGCTGGAAGAAGCCTGCCTGTCCAGGGCCATGCTGAAGCAGAAGGTTTGACTCCTGGAAGATGTCTGCCTGCTGGATGCTACAGTAAAGCACAAGAATGTTCATTGCTGGAGGATGCCTTCCCCTTCAGAGCTGCACAAAAGCACAAGGAAATCAGCTGCTGGGGGACATTGCCTTCCCAGAACTGCACTGAAGCACATGGTGGTTCTCCAAGCTGGAGTCCGCTGGTTCCCTTGGCTATGCTAAGGCATGTGGAGGGACAAGGGGTCCTGATGTTGGCATTTGCCTGCTCCACAACCCTGGGTTTGCATCAGTAAGGCAGTAATAACAATGTAAATGTAAATTTTCAAAATGCCTATGTAGATCTGTATCACAAAGTATATGAGACTTTACACATAGAAAGTAGAAGAAGTAAATCATTTATTCAGACAGCAGAGAACCATATCCCACAAGCCATTTATCCAATCTATCACAGCAGTAAAACGTTCCATACATAATATCACAACATGGAGCCTCTCCGTCCCAAAACCTCTCCAAACCCCTGCTGAGGTCTTCACAAAAGCAAACTCATAGTACATCTAAATCAGCCTGTTCAGTTCTGATGATCACAAGAGCAGCCATTAGCAGCCATAACTGTTTTCTCTCCCTCTCAGCATTTCCTGTGACAACTTCTTTTTCCTGGAAGGAAGATCCTCCCACCACATCTGACTTAGGCTTCCTGTGATGTAATCAGGTCACATGGCCTATTAATGGGTGGGAAAGATCTTCAAATCTAAATTGCTACCATCATTCGGCCCCAAGATCTTTCTTGCGCATTACATAAGGCAATGGAATTCCAGGATAACTGGTGTCAACAGAATTTGACACAGCAATATAGCAGCGATAACACAAGATAAGCATATAAAACAATGTCACTATTCCCCCCTCGAATGAATGGGGCTAAAAATCTTGGGGTAGGGGGCAAAGATCTTGTCCTCCAAAGCCTCTTCTTGCTGAAATTGGACATAGACCTGTCCCTGCCACAAGAGATTGAGTCCTATTTGAGAAGTCAGGTCTTCAGCAAGCTGACATCTGGAACTCAATTGATGCCAGGTCCAGGGATGACACATCACAGTTGTGGACGGGTCTAGAGATGATATTGGAATACATCAGAGGGTGACATCTGGCTTAAGAGATCAGGCATCTGCAGGTAGATGGTACTAAGCCTGCAGGAAACAAATCTCACAAACAAATTTAGCAGACAGAAGTCCAAAAAGAAACAAAGAGACTATCATAACCTCATTCATGATAGAATGCATGAGTCAAGGATTTCATAATTATTTTCTCCTGGGTAGACTACTGTTACAGTATTGTCTTTCCCATGAGCTATGATTTCTAAAGCCTTTGGAACATCATCTGGCTTCTGTTTTACCCATATTTTAGCTCCCAATTTTATTCTATCAGTAGAACCAAATCCTTTCTTTCGTCTGATAGTTATTTTGGAAAGAGGGTCAGTTTTCACAAGAGGATTGTTTCACAAGGAATAATAATCAAGTGGACTAGTTTATCATTTTTGCACAACTGTATGGGTCACAATAATTTACACAACTGTATAGGACACAATAATTTCTCCTTGATAACCAGCATCTATCACTCCAGCCAATACATGTATTCCTTGAGCTGCTAATCTTGGTTTAGGTAATATCCATTCAAAATGATTCTTAAGGATTCTCATATATATCCCAGTAGAGATATTTCTTACCTCTTTTCCATCCAACCAAAAGTTCTCTAAACAATATAAATCATATCCTGCTGAAGAAGGTCTTCCTGGATATGGCAGTGGGACATCTTCCCTCACAGTCCAATATTCAATATTTTGGATCTTATGTGTTTGCTTTTTTCTAATTTGCAGATTTGATGTCATCATTCTAGCTAAAGGTGTACTTCCTCCTAATGGTCTATTATTCAAATTATGTAAAGCCGTGAACAAATTATCCCTCCAATGTTGATATAAATTATTAGAACTTAACTTTCTTAACTGTTCTTTCAACAATCCATTTATTCTTTCTATCAACCCAGATGCTTGTGGATATTATGGAATATGATATATCCATTCTGTATTGTTCAATACACAACATCTCTTCATCTTGTTACCCTTGAAATGAGACCCATTGTCACTTTGAAACTTCATTGGGGTTCCATAATATAGACTTACAATATCTAGAGTTTTACAGGTGTTTTTGGGCTGCATTTTTATAAGCACAAGCCACTAGTACACCTGAATAGGTGTCAACAAAAGAACATATAAATTTGCATCCTCTATCTTGGGGTAGTGGTCCAATATAATCTACCTGCCAAATCTGGTTAAACCTTTTCCCCTTGCTATTTTCCCAATTACTAACCAAGGAACAGTTCATTCCTTTTCCAATTGATATATATGACATTCCTCTGTTAATTGCTTTAATAACGAATAAGAGATACTAATACCTCGATCTTGTGTCCACCGGTGTGTGGCCTGGACCAGTAAATGGCCAGCCATTTGGTGGACTCATTTTGCTATTACCAGATTATAAGTTGGTGTCAAAGTAGGGACAATATGTTCAATAGCAATCTTTGCTAGTCAATCAGCATGTGCATTGTACTCACATTCTGGCATAGTGAGGGGCACATGAGTGTCTACATGAAAAACTGACAAATAAGTAGTCAAAGACATGTCCCATGTATCTTCCATAGTCCTTTGTTCCAAACTTGTTTACCATGAATTTCATAATTCTGGTTTTTCCACATTAGCTACTGCCCGCAAATCAGTGAATATCTGACACTGTCCTCCTTTCTCTGTTTTAATAGCTTGATGTACTGCCATAAGTTCAACATATTGACTACTTCCACCTATCCCAGTGCTTTCAAAAGTTCTCTTAGTACATGGGTTATAGGCTACTGCTTTCCAATGTCTTTTATGGCCCAAATGTTTTGCTGTCCCATCAGTAAACCGTGGATGTTTCTTCTTTTCTTCAGTTAGTCCATCATATCTGTCATTTCATTTTACCAAAGACTGTACCAACTGTTGCCTTGGTTCAGAGCATTCATCATTTCCATCTATGTCAATGCTTGCTATAGATTCATGTAGAGCAGAAACTCCACTTTTGCCTCTTTTCGATCTATTCTGAACATGCCATTTCCACTTAATTATGGGACCTCTTTTGCATGCCCAATTCTATGAGATTCTGGGGTACTCATTGCCCAAGTCATAATAGGGATTCCAGGCCTTAATATCACTTCATGGTCCAGAGTCAGTTGTTCAGTCTCTACCAAAGTTCAATATGCAGGTAACAACTGATTTTCAAAAGGTGTATATTGTAATCCAGATGAAAGTAGTTTCCTTGATCAAAATCCTAAGGGTACATTCTGGCTTTGTTGTTTCTGCCATAAACTCCAATTCGGCATAGTTATCTTGTACAGTTGCTTGTCATTCCCCTGGTCCACTTTGCATAGGCCATAAATCCAGAGCTAATTGTATAGCAGTTTGGCTTCTTCAAAAGCTTTACTCTGTTCAAGATCTCAGTCAAATTTGTATTTTTTCCTGGTATCTTTACATAAAGGTTTCAAAATCTGTCCAAGATGTGGAATGTAGTGCCTCCACTATCCAGACAGTCCTATAAACTTTTGTGCCTCCTTATTGGTGGGGATAGGAAAATCTTGAATCTTTTGTTACAATTGTAGGAAAATTTCTTCCAGTCCTTTATTCCATTGTATACCCCAAAACTTTACAATTTAATTTGGTCCTTGAATCTTTGCAGGGTTAATTTCCCATGCTTTGCTTTTTATTTACTCAATTAAAAGTATCAACCTCTTCTCCATTTCTTTTACATTTTCTCCCTGTATCAAAATATCATCTATGTAGTGGGTAAACTGTACACCAGGTAACTTTAATGCATCCAAATATTCAGCCACAATCCTATAACAAATATCTGGGCTATGCAGATCTCCTTGTGGCAATCAGGTAAAAGTATATTGTTAGACCTGCCACATGAAAACAAACTAGTCCCGTTGTTTGGAGTCTATTAGGATTGTAAAGGAAGAATTGGACAAATCAATAACTCTGCATGAAGTTCCATCATATTTCTGGATCCTTTCTATTAAGGTAACACTATCTGGATAGTAGCATACCAGGGCAGAGTCACTTTATTCAATTGTCTACAATCCACTGTCATTCTCCACATTCCATCTTACATTCATACTGGCCATATGGCTTGTTCCTTAGAGTGGTTGTAGGGACTAACACTCCTGCTTCAAAGTATTCCTTTATATTATTGACAACTTCATTTTGCCTACCTGTCACATTACACTGCTTCAAAGTAATTACTTTAGAAGGTTCAGGTAAAGTGATTGGGTCCATCTTTACTTTTCCCACCAAAACTGTACTAATTCCTATCTTCCTTACTGCAAATTGATATCTCCCTTCAGGTAAGTTCAGAGTTATACTTTTCAATATATCTGTTTCAATGATATACTTAGGAATTGGTACAATGACCATGATAAATACTTTCTTAGTCAATTGCCCAATTTGCATCATCAGTCCCACTTGTTTGGCTGATATTTCAGCCCTTCCTAGTCCTGTGATGGCATTAGGAGTTCCATGCTTAAATTTTTCGGGGTTGGTGGAGACAAGATGGCGTCTTGAAAGCAGGGACTATTTATGGGAGTATTTTGCAATTTTGTATAACCCTCCCCCCCCCAATCCAAGATGGCATATATTCTGATTGCCCTGTTCCCCAGTCAGCATGACTTCTGCCACCCCATTCCCCCTCCCCCCCCATCCCTTTTCCCCTTATTTTCTTGGAAGGCAAGATAGATTTCTATACCCCATTGCCTGCATTCAAAAATAACATTTTTGAGCATCTGCTTTTAAAACTTTGAGTTCCAAATTCTCTCCCCTCTTCCCTTCCCACCCACTGTCCCTAAGAAGGGAAGCAATTCAACATAGCCCACACATGTATCATTATGCAAAACACTCCCATAAACAGTCATGTTGCAAAAGACTAACTATATTTCCCTCCATGCTATCCCATCCCCCTTTACTCAATTTTCTCCTTTCACCCTGTCCATTTTCAAAAGTGTTTGCTTTTGATTACTTCCTCTCCATATCTGCCTCCATTCTATAATTCCCCCTGTCTTATCCCCTTTCCCCTACTTTCATGTGGGATGAGATACCCAACTGAGCATGGATGTTATTCCCTCCTCAAGGCAAATCAGATGAGAGCAAGATTCACTCATTCCCCCTCACCTGCCCCCACTTCCCTTCCAGTGAACTGTTTTTTCTCGTGGCTTTTATGTGAGATAATTGATGATTTTGCTTTCTTGTTTACCTTTTCATGCTTCTTTTGATTCTTGTGTTTGAAAGTCAAATTTTCCATTCAGCTTTGGTCTTTTCACTGAGAAAGCTTGAAAGTCCTCTATTTTGTTGAAATCCATATTTTGCCATGGAGCATTATACTCAGTTTTGCTGTGTAGGTGATTCTTGGTTTTAATCCTAACTCCTTTGACCTCCAGAATATCATATTCCAAGCCCTTCGATCTCTTAATGTAAAAGCTGCCAGATCTTGTGTTAACCTGATTGTGTTTCCACAATACTGAAATTGTTTCTTTCTGACTGCTTGCAGTATTTTCTTCTTGATCAGGGAGCTCTGGAATTTGGTGACAATATTCCTAGGAATTTTCTTTTTGGGATATTTTTCAAGAGGCCATTGGTGGAGTCTTTCAATTTCTACATTATCCTCTGAATCTAGAATACCAGGCAAGTTTTCCTTGATAATTTCTTGAAAGATGATATCTAGGCTCTTTTTATTGTTCATGGTTTTCAGGTAGTCCAATAATTTTAAAATTATCTCTCCTGGATCTATTTTCCAGGTCAGTGGTTTTTCCAATGAGATATTTCACATTGTCTTCCATTTATTTTCATTCCTTTGGTTCTGTTTTATAATATCTTGATTACTCATAAAGTCACTAGTTTCAACTTGATCCAATCTAATTTTTTTTCCCCACTGGATTTTTTTTAATTTAAATTTATTTATTTAACATACTTGGTTTTTAGCATTGATTTTCACAACAGTTTGAATTACAAATTTTCTCCCCATTTCTACCCTCCCCCCCACTCCAAGATGGCATATATTCTGGTTGCCCTGTTCCCCAGCCAGCCCTCCCCTCTATCACCCCCCTCCACTCTCATCCCCTTTTCCCTTCCTTTCTTGTAGTGCAAGATAAATTTCTACACCCCATTGCCTGTGTATCTTATTTTTTAGTTGCATGCCAAAAACTTTTTTTTTCTTAAACATCTGATTTTAAAACTTTGAGTTCCAAATTCTCTCCCCTCTTCCCTTCCCACCCACCCTCCCTAAGAAGTCGAGCAATTCAACCTAGGCCACACATGTATCATTATGTATAACCCTTCCACAATACTCATGTTGTGAAAGGCTAACTACATTTTGCTCCTTCCCAACCCATCCCGCTTTATTGAATTTTCTCCCTTGACCCTGTCCCCTTTCCAAAGTGTTTGTTTTGATTACCTCCACCCCCATCTGCCCTCCCCTCCATCATCGCTCCCTTTTATTTTTTTTATCTTCCTCCCTCTTCTTTCCTGTGGGGTAAGATACCCAACTGAGTATGTATGGTATTCCCCCTCAGGCCAAATCTGATGAGAGCAAGGTTCACTCATTCCCCCCTCACCTGCCCTCTCCCCTCCTCCCACAGAAATGCTTCCTCTTGCCAACTTTATGTGAGATAATCCACCCCATTCTATCTCTCCCTATCGCCCTCTCTCAGTATGTTGCTCTCTCATCCCTTAATTTCATTTTATTTCTTTTAGATATCTTCCCTTCATCTTCAACTCACCCTGTGCCTGCTCTCTCTCTTTTACATATATATATACACATATATATATATACACATATATACACATACATACATATACACATAGATATAAACATACATACACATTCACTTATATATATATATATATACATAAACATATATATATATGTATATATATATATGCATATTCCCTTCAACTACCCAAATACTGAGGTCTCATGAATCATACACATCATCTTTCTATGTAGGAATGTAAACAAAACAGTTCAACTTTAGTAAGTCCCTTGCAATTTCCGTTTCTTGATTATCTTTTCATGCTTCTCTTGATTCTTGTGTTTGAAAGTCAAATTTTCTATTCAGTTCTGGTCTTTTCACTGAGAAAGCTTGAAAGTTCTCTATTTTATTGAAAATCCATATTTTGCCTTGGAACATGATACTCAGTTTTGCTGGGTAGGTGATTCTAGATTTTAATCCTAGCTCCATTGACCTCTGGAATATCGTATTCCAAGCCCTTTGATCTCTTAATGTAGAGGCTGCCAGATATTGGATTATTCTGATTGGGTTTCCACAATCCTCAAATTGTTTCTTTCTGGCTGCTTGCAGTATTTTCTCCTTGATCTGGGAGCTCTGGAATTTGGCGACAATATTCCTAGGAGATTTCTTTTTGGGATCTATTTCAGGAGGCAATTGATGGATTCTTTCAATTTCTATTTTGCCCTGTGACTCTAGAATGTCAGGGCAGTTCTCCTTGATAATTTCTTGAAAGATGATATCTAGGCTCTTTTTTTGATCATGGCTTTCAAGTAGTCCAGTAATTTTTTAATTATCTCTCCTAGATCTATTTTCCAGGTCAGTGGTTTTTCCAAGGAGATATTTCACATTATCTTCCATTTTTTCATTCCTTTGGTTCTGTTTTATAATATCCTGATTTCTCATAAAGTCACTAGCTTCCACTTGCTCCAATCTAATTTTTAAAGTAGTATTTTCTTCAGTGGTCTTTTGGACCTCCTTTTCCATTTGGCTAATTCTGCCTTTCAAGGCATTCTTCTCCTCATTGGCTTTTTGGGGCTCTTTTGCCATTTCAGTTAGTCTGTTTTTTAAGGTGTTGTTTTCTTCAGTGTATTTTTCAGTATTTTTTGGGTCTCCTTTAGCAAGTCATTGACTTGTTTTTCATGGTTTTCTCGCATCCTTCTCATTTCTCTTCCCAATTTTTCCTCTACTTCTCTAACTTGCTTTTTCAAATCCTTTTTGAGTTCTTCTATGGCCTGGGGCCAGTTCTTGTTTTTCTTGGAGGCTTTTGATGTAGGCTCTATGACTTTGTTGTCTTCTTTAGGTTGTATGTTTTAGTCTTCTTTGTCACCAAATAAAGAATCCAAAGTCTGAGACTGAATCTGGGCGCATTTTTGCTGCCTGGCCATATTCCCAACCAACTAACTTGACCCCAGTGGGGTATGACTGCTTGTAGACTAATGAGTTCTATGTTCCACATTTGGGGGGGAGGTGCCAGCTCTGTCAGACCCGCACTACTCCTTCCCCAAGAACCCCCAGCTGGGGCTGGGCTTAGATATTCAGCAGGCTGTTGCACTCCTGCTCTGATCCACCACTTAATTCCTCCCACCAGGTGGGCCTGGGACCAGAAGCAGCAGCAACTGTAGCTGCCCCACCTCCGCTGCCCCCGGGGCTGGAAGCCGAACCTCGAACTCCTTCCACTCCCTCAGCTTTTCCCACTAACCTTCTCTGCAGTCTTTGGTGTTTGTGGGTCAAGGGGTCTGGTAACTGCCGCAGCTCACATATTCCGGGCGCTAGGGTCCCCATCCACCCGACTCCAAGTTTGGTTGTTCCACGCCGCTCAGGCTGGGCTCTGCTCCACTCCGTTCCCAGCCCCCAGCTCCCATCTCCCAGCTTCATGTGGGATAGACCTCACCCAGAGACCATCCAGGGTGTCCTGGGCTGGAGCCCTGCTTCTCTCTGCTGTTTTGTGGGTTCTACAGTTCTAGAATTGGTTCAGAGCCATTTTTTATAGGTTTTTGGAGGGACTCGGTATGGAGCTCACTCTAGTCCCTGCTTACCAGCCGCCATCTTGGCTCCGCCCCATCTCTCCAATCTAATTTTTAAGGTAGTATTTTCTTCAGTGGTCTTTTGGACCTTCAGTGGTTTTTTGGACCTTCTTTTCCATTTGGCTAATTCTGCCTTTCAAGGCATTCTTCTCCTCATTGGCTTTTGGGAGCTCTTTTGCCATTTGAGTTAGTCTATTTTTAAGGTGTTATTTTCTTCAGTATTTTGTTGGGTCTCCTTTAGCAAGTCATTGACTTGTTTTTCATGATTTTCTCACATCACTCTCATTTCTCTTCCCAGTTTTTCCTCTACTTCTCTAACTTGCTTTTCCAAATCCTTTTTGAGCTCTTCCATGGCCTGAGACCAGTTCATATTTTTCTTGGAGGCTTTTGACATAGGCTCTTTGACTTTGTTGACTTCTTCTGGCTGTATTTTTTGGTCTTCTTTGTCACCAAAGAAAGATTGCAAAGTCTGAGTTTGAATATGAGTCCGTTTTTGCTGCCTGTTCATTTCCCCAGGCAACTACTTGACCCTTGATTTTTTTGTCAGGGTATGACTGCTTGTAGAGTACAGAGCACTTTGTCCCAAGCTTTAGGGGCTGCACTGCTATTTTCAGAGCTACTTCTACATAGCAAACTCTATCACACCAGTGTTCCTCCTCCTCCAAGAACTGCCAACCCAAACCACAACCCAGATCCTAGCGGGCTCTGCACTCCTGTTCTGATCTGCCACTTAATTCCCCCCACCAGGTGGCCCTGGGGCTGGAAACAACCACAACTGTAGCTGGAAGCAGCCCCAGAGGTGCACCACTTCCACAGTCCCTGGGGCTAGAGCCGACCATGCACTCCTTTCACTCTAATTCAGCAGTTTTTTCCACTAACCTTCATTGTTGTCTTTGGCGTTTGTAAGTTGAGAAGTCTGATAATTGTCACAGCTCAATGATTCAGGGCCCTACCGCCTGTTCCACCCAGCACCCGGTCTAGTTGGTGCTGGCACGGCGCATGCTAGGGTGTGCTCCACTTCGCTTCCAACTCTATGCGATAGACCTTTCCCAGCAACCATCCAGGCTTTTCTGGGCTGGAGTCCTTCTTCCCTCTGGTATTTTGTGGGTGCTCCAGCTCTAGAATTTGTTCAGAGCCATTTTTACAGGTGTTTGGATGGACCCTGGGGAGAGCTTAAGAAAGTCCCTGATTTCCAGCTGCCAACTTGGCTCTGCCCCCAATTCTACTTTTTAAGGAGTTGTTTTCTTCAGTTGATTTTTACCAATTTGGGCAATTATATTTTTAAGTTATTATTTTCTTCAGTCAATTTTTTCCTTACTTTTCAACATTTTTGACCCTCTCTTCCATACCTCTCATTTATTTTCCCAATTTTTCTCCATCCTCTCTTATTTGACTTTTAAAATCCCATTTAGTTCTTCCAAGAAAGCCTTTTGGGCCTGAGACCAATTCATATTCCCCTTTGAAGTTTCACATGTAGGCTTTATGACATTGCTGTCCTCTTATGACTGTGTTTTGAGCTTTCTTATCACCATAGTAGGTTTCTATGGTCATTGTTCTCTTTTGCTTATTGCTCTTTTTTGCCCATTTTGTGTCTTTTAAAGTCCAGGGGTGTGGTCATTGGCTTTGTGGTTTGATGCCTCAGGTGCTGGCAGCTTGTTCAGTGCACTGGAGTGGTCCCACCTATTGCCTATTGTAGCCTGGTTTCTGGGGCTTGTGATTTGTTATCTATGTGGGGGCCGGACTCCTCACAGTTGGCTTGCTGTGCCACCAGCCTGCTTTTGTATGACTAAGGGGCTTTAGTTGCTGATCTGTGGTGTGGCTAAAATCCCCCTGCTGGCTTGTCCAGACCCAGTCTCTACTGGGGCTGCATTCCTCTTTTACCCAAGTGAGACAGACTTTTACTGATGTCCTTCTAAGTTATTATAGTTGGAAAATTGTTTCACTCCATCTTTTTATAGGTTTTGTCACTCCAGAATCTATCTTGAGGGTTGGTTTTATGTTGTTTATGAGGGAAAATGAGGAGACCTCAGGCAACTTCCTGACTTCTCTCTGCTGCTTGGCTCAGCTCTATCAGTAGAGTTTGACAAATGCATCAACACTGCAGTTGAGGAGAAAATGGCCACTAGAACTGAGGTCAAATCAAGATTTTTTTGAAGATATCTCCAGTTCCAACTATATAATAAAGTTTTGCAGACTTCTATTGCATATACAGAAGAAATATAAAGTAGTAAATACAAAAGAGAGAGGAGAACTGGGAAAGACTTCATTTGGAAAGGGACAACTGAGTTGAATTTTATTGGAGATGTTCTGTAAGGTGGATATGAAGTGAGAATCCCTGGACAATCAGTAAAAATTCCCACAGACAAAATATAGACAACAATACTTGTCCTATAGTTTAAACTAAGCTCAAATCTTATCTCTCAAATGAGATAAATCCAACTCAATTTACCTCCTTGAGAAATTCCATTCTTTTTTTTTCAAAATAGTATTTTTCCCAGTTACATGACAAGAAAACTTTTATCATTCATTTTTACCAGGTTGTGAGTTCCAAATTTTTTCTCTCCCTCCCTACCCTCCACTCTTCTCACAGTGACAGGAAATTTGATATGGGCTATATATGTGCTGTCATGTAAAACATTTCCACATTAGTCACAGTTATGAAATAAGAAATAGATCAAAAGGAAATAATCCATAAAAAGAATAGAATGAAAAAATATTTTTCGATGTGTATTTAGAATCCACCAATTCTTTATCCAGATGTGGATAGAATTTCCCTTTGTGAATTCCTTTGTGCTTGTCTTGGATTATTGTGTTGATGAGAAGAGCTGAGTCATTCATAGTTGATCATCACACAATGTTGCTGATATGCTGATACAATATTTTCCTGATTCTGCTCATTTCACTTTGCATCATTTCATACAAGTATTTCCATTTTTTTATGAAATCAGCCTCTTCATTATTTCTTATAGCACAATAGTATTCCATTACATTCATATAACACAGTTTGTGCAGCCATTCACCAATTGGTGGGTGTTCCCTCAATTTCCAATATTTTGCCAGCACAAAAAGGGCTGCTATAAATATTTTTGTATATGCAGATTAATTTCCCTTTTTTCTGATCTCTTTGGGCTATAGAGTTTTGGGCTATGGAGTTTCTTGATCAAAGGGTATGCCCAGTTTGGTTAACTTTAGGCATGGTTCCAAATTACTCTGCAGAATGGTTGGATCAGTTCAAATCATAACCAACAAAGCACTATTGTCCCAATTTTCCCACATACTCTCTAGCATTTATCATTTCCTCTTTTTTTGGTCTTATTGGCCAGTCTGATAGGTGTGAGGTGGTACCTCAAAGTTGTTTTAATTTGCATTTCTCTAGTCAAAAGTGATTTAGAGCACTTCTTCACATGCCTATAGAGAGCTCTGATTTCTGCAAATGAAGCCTGCCTGTACATATCCTTTGACCATTTACCAATTGGAAAATGGCTTTTATTCTTATAAATTTAACTCAGTTCTTTACATATTTTGGAAGTGAGGTCTTTATCAGAGACACTTGCTGTACAGGTTGTTTCCCAGCTATCTCTTCCTTCTAATCTTGGTACAAAAGCCTTTTAATTTAATAGAATCAAAACTGTCTGCTTTATACTTGATAATACTCTCTATCTCTGTTGTGGTTGTGAATTCTTCCTTTACCCACAGACCTGTGGGTCTTGGTCTTCTAATCTGCTTATGGTATAATCCTTTATGTCTAAAGCATGTACCCATTTTGACTTTATCTTGGTAAATGGTCCTTTTTTCATTAATCCCCTTTATATTCTTGATGTTTTGTTCTTCAAGATGAATTTTGTTGTTATTTTCTAGCTCTATAAAATATGTTGTGGTAGTTTCATTGATATGACACTGAATAAGTAAATTAATTTAGGTAGAATTGTAATTTTCATTGTATTAGCTTGGCCTACCCATATGCAACTGACACTTTACCAACTGTTTAGAACTGACTTTATTTATGTGAAAAGTATTTTGTAATTAGGTTCATATTATTCTGGGTTTGTCTTGGCAGGTAGACTCACCAGGTTTTTTTATATTGTTTACAATTATTTTAAATGGAATTTCTCTTCCTATCTCCTGTTGCCGGGCTTTGTTGGTCATATAAAAAATACTGCTGATTTTTGTGGGTTTACCATGTGTTTTAAAACTTTGCTAAAGTAGTTAATTATTTCAACTAGTATTTTAATTGATTTTAAAGAATTTCCTAACTATCCCATCATATTGTCTGCAAAGAGTGACACTTTTGTTTCCTCATTGCCTATTCTAATTTTTATAATACAATATTGAATAGTAGTGGTGATAATGGACATCCTTGTATCAGCCCTGATCTTATTTCCGTTAAAGGTTATGCTTGCTGATGGTTTTAGACAGATGCTACTTATCATTTTAAGGAACATCCCCTTTATACCTATGCTATCTAGTGTTTTCTATTTTACTAGGAATGTGTGCTGTGTTTTGTCAAAAGCTCTTTAAGCATATATTGAGATAATCACATGATTTCTGTTGGTTTTGTTAATGATATAGTTAATTATGTTGATAGTTTTCCTAATATTGAACCAATCGTGCATTCCTGGTATAAATCCCACCTGGTCATAGCACATAATCATTATGATATGTTTTGTAATCGTGTTCAAATTTTTTGCATCCATATTGATTTGGTAAGTTGGTTTATAATTTTCTTTTTCTGTTTTACCTCTTCCTGGTTTAGATATCAGCACCATATTTGTCTCATGAAAGGAGTTTAGCAAGACTCCTTTTTGGCCTATTTTTCCATATAGTTTATGTAGTATTAGAATAAATTGGGGATTTTTCCTGGGCAGTTCATTAATGGTTTCTTCAAATTCTTTTTATAAGATGGGGTTATTTAGACATTCTATTTCCTGATCTGTTAATTTCTATAATTTATATTTTCATAAATATTCATAGATTTTTCTGAGATTGTCAGATTTACTGGTATGTAATTAGGGAAAATATTTCCTAATGATTCTGACATTGTCTCACCTGTATGTATTTTCCAGGTCAGCTATTTTTCCCATGAGGTATTTTGCCTTTCCTTCCATTTTTTTTCATTCTTTTGAATTTGATTGATCCATGATGTCTCATTGAGTTATTAGTTCACACTTGCCCAATTCCATCTTTTAAGGAGTAGTTTTCCTCAATTAACTTTTGTACTTTGTTTTCCATTGCCAATTGTACTCTTTAGGGAGTTGTTTTCTTCAATGAATTTTTGTATCTCCTTTTCCATTTGGCCATCTTTCCGAGATGTTGGCTTGTTTTCTTGATTCTCTTGCATCATTCTTGTTTCTTTTCCCAAATTTTCTTCCTTTTCCCCATGCCTTTCTTATATGATTTTTAATCTCCATTTTGACCTCTTCCATGAATTATTTCTGGTCATGAGACCACTTTCCATTTGTCTTTGGTGTTTTGCTCATAGGTGTTTTGACAATGCTGTTTTGTTCTGAGTTTGTGCCTTGATCTTCCCTGTCACCTTAATAAATTCCTATGGTCAGATTCTTTTTTGTTGTTGTTTTGTTTCTGTTTTTTGTTCATTTTTTTGGAAGGGAGGGGTCCTTTCTTTTAAATATGAGCTCTGTTCCTGTCATGGAAGGGGCAATGTCTCATGCTCCTGTCAGGCCCTGACTTTTTACCTAGTGCTTAACTGATGTTTCTCTGAGGTCCATGGGGGGACCTTCATACCTGGTGCCATCCTGAGGGGTTTGGGTGGAGGGTCGCTGGCACTGCTGGAAGCCATAGAGATCTGGCAGATTACCTGGTGGTCACCTGGGATCATAGTGGTGGTGTCTGGTGTGTGGTGAGGATGTCGTTATGCTTCTGCATTTCCTTGATGCTACACCGAAATACATGGTGGTCTGGCTGCTGGAGGCTGCCTTCTTGCCAGAGGCTATTCTGAAGCACATGGCAATCTGGGCACTGCCGGTTACCTGTTTGCCTGTTTGAATGCATGGTGATCTGGCCTCTGGAAGTTGCCTGTTTGGTGATGGCTAAGATAGAGCAAGTGCCAGTGGCCCTGTGCTGGCAGTTGCCTGTAAGCTCAGGCTCCAGTAGGGTTGATGGCTACCTGTTTGCCAGGGGCTACACTAAAGCATGTAGATTCATGCTGCTGGAGGTTGCCTGTTTGAGCCCTGGGCTTTTCTGAAGCATGTGGAGTTCTAGCTTCTGGAGGCTGCCTCTACCACTGAAGTACATGGCTGCTCTTGGAGCCAGGGTCTGCCCATTCTCCTGGCTATGCTGAGGCACATGATGTTTGCCTGCTCAGGATCTCCTCCTGATTTGTTGAGGTGGGACTTGCTGGTGGCTTGCTGGGATGTTTCCTGTCTTGGGCGTCATTAACCTTTTATTCAAATGAGACAGACCTTTCCTGCAACATTCCTAGTGTTTTGGGCTAAAAGATTATTTTACCCCTTCTTTTTGTTGATTCTACTGGATGTGTTTGAGGGTGCTACTTTATGGTTGCTTGGAGGTGAAAATGGGAGACTCATAGTGATTTACTGCTTGCTCTGCCATCCTGGATCCTGGAGGTCATGAAATTCTATTCTTGAGTACCTTGCAAGTAGATTAATGTGGGCTCCATTCTGGCACTTGAGTAGACTTTGTTCTAGAAGTCATTGCTTTTTGTTTCTTGTTCTTCACTCTGATTCTTGTAATTCTTATTCTCTTGGAATTCTTTTGACCAAGACATCTTGAGAGAGATATAACTGTCAGTGGGGTCTGATGACTATGCATTAAACTGAAAGAATACAAATGCGTTAGCATGCTAAAGTATGTTTTTTAAGTAAATTTTTATTGATGCCTTCTATTTCTTACATTTATTTTATTTCTTACATTATCATAGTTATCCCAAGTGTCCTTTCCTATATTCCTCTCAGAGAGCCATCTGATATAACCAAAAGTATTTCAGAAAGAAAAAAAGTCAAACTGAGCAATACTTTTAAAAATTCTAAAAACATGTACAAAGTGTAACACCTGAACACATTCTACCTGAAAGGTGTGGGTGTCCTCTCATATCTCTTCAGTTGAATCTTGCTTGATCTTTCTAACTTTGTTACATTTACTTTTGATTTTTTTTGGTGTTTAGTTGAACTTTCCACTTACAAACTTAAAAATACGGTGTATATTGGTTTTTTGGCTCTACTTACTTCACTCAACTTCAGTTCATATAGATCATTCCATGCTTTTCTGTTTTTATCTCACATATCATTTCTTGCAGCACAGTAGTATTTCATTACTTTCATGTACCATAATTTATTTAGCAATCCCTCAAATGAAGTGCAAATTAAGTTTCCATAACTTCTCAAGCTTTCTTAAAGAATATAGTGAATCTACATTGTGGTTTGCAGTAATTTAGGATATATAAGGAAAATATTTTCCAGGATTTGAAGGAGCAGACATAGGGAAGATCTTTCCTGGTCAAAAAGGAGAGGTTTGGTGAAGACGGCACTGTGAAAGGAAGGAATCACCAGAGCTCTCTCACAAATTCTGTCAGATACATCTGAAAAAGTGAATCTGAGCAGATTTAAGAGAGTTAGAAGCCACTAGTAGACTGAGAGGGGTAGGAGCACCAGGCATGAGGCACCAGACCAAACCAACCAGGAACAGCAGAGGAATCCAGCCATTGTGAGGGTCTAGGAGAGTGCTGGGTGAGCAAAATACCAGAGCAGGAACAGGCACAGGGTGGAAGTACTGGCTATGGCCACAATCAAGCCCCAGGCCTCTCAGCCAAGGACAGGAGTCTGTAACAGTGCAGAGCCTGCTGCCATGGGAGCAGGTAGCCAGAGGCCTCCAACCCACAATCTAAAGGTGTGAAACTCACCTTCTTGAATTTCTAGGAGCCATGATGTGCACGTAAAAGGGCTTTTATCCCTCCCTTGAATAAACCCAGAGAATAATACCTTAGGGGAAACAAAGGAGCCAGAAGGGGGGCTTCAATAGCAAGAGAAGTGGTGGAGAGGGCCCTTCGTGTGGTGGCACAAGGAGACTATTGCAGGAAGAGAGGTGTGCCAGCAGCCCTCACCTCAGCAAAACAATGAGAGTAACTGAGCCCCAGGGGTGGAGCTTACTAATGTAATTGCCAGGAACATAGACATAGCTTTGCACAGCCAGGGGAAGTGGCAGACTCCAACGCCGGCAAAAGCTGAGACCACTCATGTTGTAGAACAGTCCTGGGGAATAGGAGACTCCCAACAGCCAGACCACCCCTCCCCCACACCTCACCCGACCAGAGGCCAGAGCACATAAAGCTAGATCCTAACACAAGAAACTTGGGACAGAGCCCCCTGAGCCCCAGAAGCAGAGATCCACTTCAGAAACGTGGAGAAAAAACATCACCATGAAAAGGAATAGTAAGAAGCTTTCAGAGAAAATTGATTCATAATATGGAGAAAGGTAAGAACAAAATACCAGCTCAGAAGAGGACAGCATGGAAACTACACCCACATCTGAAACCTCAAAAGGGAAAGTGAACTGGTCTCTACACCAAAAAGCATTCCTGAAAGAACTCAAGGAGCACTTTAAAAAACAATTTAGGGAGGTAAAAGAAAAAATGGAAAAAAAAATGGAAAAAAATTCAATGAGGAAAACAAATCTTTAAAAGGTAAAATAAGGAATTAGGGAAAATCAGAATATAAATGGAGAAAATGTCTCACTGAATATTAAAATTATCCAAATGGAAAGGGAGATAGAGAAGATAAAGGAAGAAAACAAAACATTAAAAATTAGGATTGGGCAAGTAGAAGCTAATGACTCTATGAGACATCAAGAATCAGTCAAACAAAATCTAAAGAAGGAACAAATTAAAAGAAAACAACTAACTTGGAAAATAGATCCAGAACAGACAATCTCAGAATTATTAGTTTACATAAAAGCTGTGATGAAAAAAATAACCTGGACAGTATCTTCAATGAAATCCTTAAGGAAAATTGTCCAGAGGTCCTAGAACTAGAGGTAAAAATTGTCATATAAAGAAGCACCCCCTGAAAAATATCCCAAATTGAAAATTCCAAGACATATTATAGCCAAATTCTCCTTGTCAAGGAGAAAACACTGCAAGCAGCTAGAAAGAAAAAATTCAAGTATTCCAAAAGTACAGTCAGGAACAAGCAGGAACTTTCAGCTTCTACATTAAAAGATAGGAGAAATGGAATACGATATTCTGAAAGGCGAAGGACTACAACAAACGATCAACTACCCAGCAAAACTGAGCATAATTTTCCAGGCAAGGAGATGGACATTCAATGAAATAAAAGAATTCCAGACCTTCCTGATGAAAAGGCCAGAGATCAATGGAAAATTTGATCTGCATATACAATATTCAAGAGAGTCATAAAAAGGTAAATGGGGGAAAATAAACCCTAGTTAATAAATAAGGCTAATTACTTACATCCTTATATAGGATTATTTTGATTTATATATGTTTTATAAATGTATACCAATCTTGAGAATAGTATACATATTATGACAACCGAAAGGGATATTCATAGACTGTAGATATCAGTATAAAATAACCTATATAATGATAAAAAATATAATTAAGATATATAAAGGGATGGTTCTGGGAGAAGAGGTAAGGAGGTAGTAGAAAAGGGTAAATCACATCACATGAAGAGGCACAAAAATATTGTAGAAGAGGGAAAGAAGGGAGGGAGAAGAGCTGTATTTGAGCTTTACTCTCATCAGATCTGGTTAAAGAAGGGAATAACATAACCTGATAAGTATGGAAATCTAACTTGTCCTACAGGCAGTAGGAAGTTAAAGGGGAAAAAAGGGAGGCAGGTGGTAAGAAGGGAGGGAAGAAATAGCAAGTTGAAAATGGTAAGATAAAGGAGGGGAATCAAGAGGGAGGGTAAACTGAGGAAGGTGACCATCAAAAGCAAATTTTTTTTGAGGAGTGGAAGGAAGAAGGGAGAAAGAAAATCATAAACAATGGGGGGAAATAGGATGGAGAAAAAGACACAGATAGTAATCATACCTGTGAATGTGAATGGGATGAACTCTCCCATAAAACAGAACCGGATAGCAGAATGGATTAAAAATCATAATCCAACAATATGTTGTTTACAAGAAAGACATTTGAAACAGGGGGATACACACAGGCTAAAGGTACAAGGCTGGAGTAGAATATATTGTGCCTCAGCTAAAGTAAAAAAAAATTAGGTGTAGGAATCCTAATCTCAGACAAAACAAGAGCAAAGACAGATCAAATTAAAAGGCACCATAAACAATTAATTTTACATAGATGCACAGACTGGTATAGCATGCAAATTCTTAGAGAAGAGGTTAAGGGAGTTACAGGAAGAAATAGACAGCAAAACTGTAATAAGGGGAAACCTCAACTCCCCCCTCTCTGAACTTGATAAATCTGACCTCAGAACAAACAAGAAGGAAGTCGAGGAGGTGAACAGAATTTTAGAAAAGGCAGATATGGTTTACCTCTGGAGAAAACTGAATAGGGATAAAAAGGAATATACATTTTTCTCAGTGTTGCATGGCACAATTTTCTCAGTGTTGCATGGCACAACTGAGTATGTACCAGGTCATAAAAACCTTACAATCCAGTGCAGAAAGGCAGAAGTAGTCAAAGCATCTTTTTCAGATCGTGATGCAGTAAAAATTATTTGTCATAAAGAACCATGGGAAAATGAGCTAAAAATTAATTGGAAACTAAATAAACTAATTCCAAAGAATGAATGGATCAAAGAACAAATCATAGAAACAATGAATAACTTCATTCAAGAGAATGGCAATAATGAGACAACATACCAAAACTTATGGGACGCAGCAAAATCAGTTCTTAGGGGACGTTTTGTATCCGTAAATGCACACATAAATAAAATAATGAAAAAGGTGATCAATGAATTGGGCATGCAACTGAAAAAGCCAGAAAAAGAACAAATTGAAAATGTCCAATTAAATACGAAATTAGAAATACTGAAAATTGAAGAGAGATTAAGAAAATTGAAATCAAGAAAACTATTGAATTACTAAATAAAACCAAGAGCTGGTTTTATAAAAAAAAATTGATACACCATTGGTCAATTTGATTTAAAAAAAAGAAAGAAGAAAATCAAATTACCAGTATCAAAAATGAAAAGGGTGAATTCATCTCCAATGAAGAGAAAACTAAAACAATAATTAGGAATTATGTTGCCCAATTATAGGCCCATAAATTTGACAACATTAGGGATATAGATGAATATCTACAAAAACATAATGTGCCCAGGTTAACAGAAGAGGAAATAAAATTCACAAATAACCCCATCTCAGAAAAAGAAATTGAGCAAGCTATCAAAGAACTCCTTTGGAAAAAATCTCCAGGGCCAAATGGTTTTACATGTGAATTTTATCCAACATTTAAAGAACAATTAATTCCTGTACTTTTAGACTATTTGGGAAAATAGGTGAAGAAGGAGTCCTAACAAATTCTTTTTATTAAACAAATACGGTACTAATACTCAAACAAGGAAGAGTCAAAACAAAAAGAAAATTATCGACCAATTTCCCTAATGAATATTGATACAAAATTCTTACATAAAATATTAGCAAAAAGGTTGCAGCAACTTATCATGAGAATAATACCCTACAACAAGGTAGGATTTATTCCAGGAATGCAAGGCTGACTCAATATTAGGAAAACCAGCAAAATAATTGATCATATCAACAACAAAACTAGCAGAAACCATATGATCATCTCAATAGATGCAGAAAAAAGCCTTTGACAAAATTCAGCACCCATTCCTATTAAAAACACTAGAAAGCATAGGAATAAATGGAGCCTTCCTTAAAATTATAAATACTATCTACCTAAAATCACCAACAAGCATTATTTGTAATGGGGATAAGCCAGATGCATTCCCAATAAGAACAGGGGTGAAACAAGAATGTCCATTATCACCCCAACTATTCAATTTGGTACTAGAAATGTTAGCTGTAGAAATAAGAGAAGAGAAAGAAATTGGAGGAATTAGAATAGGAAAAGATGAAACTAAGTTATCACTTTCTGCAGATGATATGATGATTTACTAAGAGAATCCTAGAGAATCAAGTAAAAAACTACTTGAAATAATAAACAACTTTGTCAAAGTGGCAGGATATAAAATTAACCCACATAAATCCTCAGCATTCATATACATTACTAACAAAGCCCAACAGTGAGAGATAGAAATAAAAAATTTCATTTAAAGTTACTGTAGACACTATAAAATATTTGGGAGTGTATCTGCCATGACAAACCCAGGGTCTATATGCACATAATTATGAAACAATTTTCACATGAGTTAAGTCAGATCTAAAGAAATGGAAAAATATCATTTGTTCATGGTTAGGCTGAGCTAATATGATAAAAAATGAAAATTTTCCTAAGTTAATTTATTTATTCAGTGCCATACCAATTGAACTACCAAAAATTATTTCACATAGCTGGATAAAATAATAACAGAATTCATCTGGATAAAACAAGAGATCTAGAATATCTAGGGAATTAATGAAAAGAAATGCTAGGGAAGGTGTCCTGTACCATAAAGCAGCAGTCATCAAAACTACCTGGTACTGGCTAAGTAACATCAGTGGAATAGGTACACAAGATGCAGTAGTGAACGACTATAGCAATTTACTCTTTGATAAACCCAAAGAGGCCAGCTTCTCGGCTAAGAATTCACTATTTCACAAAAACTGCTGGGAAAATTGGAAAATGGTAGGGCAGAAACTGGGCATAGACCAATATCTTAAACCATATACTAAAATAAAGTCAAAATGGGTTCATGATTTAGGAATAAAGGCTGATACTACAAGCACTTTGGGAGAACATGGAATAGTTTGCCTATCAGATTTATGGGAAAGTAAAGAATTCACGACACAACAAAAAATAGAGAGCATTACAAAATGCAAAGTGGATAATTTTGATTATCTTAAATTGAAAATGTTTTTGTATAAAAAGCCAATGCAACAAAGTTTAGGAGGGAAGCAGAAAATTGGGAGAAAATCTTTACAACTAGTGTCACTGATAAAGACTTTATTTGTAAAATATAGAGGGAACTGAACCAAGTACACAGGAATACAAGTCATTCCCTAATTGAGAAATGGTCAAAGATATGAACAGGTAGTTTTCAGAGGAAGAAATTAGAGATATCTATAGACATATGAAAAAATGCTCTAAATCACTATTAATTAGAGAAATGGAAATCAAAACAACTCTTAGGTACCACATCTCTCCTGTCAGATTGGCTAAAATGACAAAAGAGGAAAATGATAAATGCTGGAGAGGATGTGGGAAAATTAGAACATTGTTACATTGTTGGTGCAGCTGTGAACTGATCCAGCCATCCTCGATGGCAATTTGGAACTATGCCCAAAGGGCTATAGAAACATTCATACCCTTTGACCCAGCAATACCTCTTCTAGAGTTGTATTCCGAAGAGATCACACAAGTGGGGAAAGGACCCATATGTACAAAAGTATTTATAGTTGTTCTTTTTGTAGTAGCAAAGAATTGGAAATCAAGGGGGTGCCCATCAATTGGGGAATGGCTGAACAAGTTGTGGTATATGAATGTAATGGAATACTATTGTGCTATAAGAAATGGGGAAGATAAGAACTTCACAATGACCTGGAATAACCTGCACAATATAATGCTGAGTGAGCAGAGCAGAACTAGGAAAACATTATACACAACCACAGATATATGGATTGTGTGATGACTAACCCTGATAGACTTAGCTCTTCTCAGCAATACAACATTCAAAGACAACTGTAAAGGACTCATGATGGAGAGAGCTGTCTACTTCCAGAGAAAGAACTATGGAGTCTGAATGCAGATTGAAGCAAACTGTTTGCTCTCCTTTTTTCTCCCTTTGTTTTTCTCTCTTTTTTTTGGTATTGTTTCTTCTTTCTCATGATTCTTTCCGTTGGTCATAATTTTTCTTTACAACTTGACTATTGTGTAAATAAGTTCAATGCAAAGTTATATGCAGAAGATGTATTGGATTCCATGCCATCTTGGGGAGTTGGGGGTGGGGAAGAAAATCTGGAACTACAAATCATGTGGAACTGCATGCTGTACACTAAAAATAAAAAATCTTAATTAAAATAATTTAGAGGTTCTTTGGCCATGTTTACCATACAGCTGGCAGGGTTTTTTATTGGGATGATATGAAATTCCCTGTTCAAACACAGAAACTGAGATGAAGAGACCAAATATTTTTACACTATGCAAAAGATCCTTTTAGACAAAACTGCAGCACTAAGGTAACCAGAGAAATCTCTCGTTGTTTCTTATCCAAAGACAAACAATAGTTGTTATAAATATATAAAGTGGATAAGACTATCCACTTTATGTAGTTTATTCTATTTCATTTATCATTTCTTTTTACTGTTAAGTCATCAGGTGATTGGGGCATTTCTACGTTATTAGTCCATCAAGATGTCATGAAATGATTGTTACTCCAGAGTTCTCCCACCTTACATAGGAACAATATGCTCTAAGTGGAAGCAAATAAGATTGAAAACACTGAATAGGAGTGTTCTGTCCTCAAAGTCTACAGAGCACAGTTAAATATTGTGACAAACTTCCTTTATCACACCTGCTTTAGTTTTGCCTTAGGTGGTCAATAAACTTGCTGGAGCTTTTCAAGCATATATCCTACTAGCAACATCAATCACAATAACTCATTAGCATGCTACTTTGCGGTTAATAAAGCATACTCTTTCCAACCAACCCATATGCTCAATGTTACAAAAATTATGCCCTTTTCTCAGATGATAAAATAAACCTCAGAGAGGTTAAAATAGCTTTACCAGAGTAACTGGATAAGTAAGTCTTAGAGTCAGGATTCAATACTAAATTTCCCCTAAATCAAAGTCAAACTTTTTTATTTTCTTTCTTACTTCTAATCAATAGCCTGATGATAGCATTGCTTCTTGTAATACAATATAGCAACATGTTACCTTCTGCACGAAGCCTTTATTAGCATCTTCCCCTTTCCAGATTATCTAGTTTCTACTTTGTGTTTTATATTTCTCTCTCTCTCTCTCTCTCTCTCTCTCTCTCTCTCTCTCCCCCCATCATGTATATGTGTATTTTGTGAATGCCTCTACATACACATTTTCTATATACACATGTACATACATACATATGTACGTACACACACATCTTTTTGAGCTCAAATCTGGCCTAATACACTTACTAGATGTATTACTCTGAACAAGCCACTTAACCTTGTTTGCCTCAAATTGCTCATCTGTAAAATGAGCTGGAGAAGGAAATGGCAAACCATTCTAATATTTTTGCAAAGAAAAGCACAAATGGGGTCATGAAGAATTGGAAATGACTGAAACACACACAATATACATATATGTGTGTATATGTACGTGTATATATATGTCTGTGTATACATATATTATATGTATATTATGTATGTATACATATTTTTATGTGTTGTCTTTCCATTAGAATTTTATTCCCTGAGAGTGATAGTGTTTCATTTTTGTCTTTGCATCCCAAGCTACTGTGACAGTGCACAGCACACAAAAGATAACAAATGTCTGCCGATTGATATATTTTACCACTCTTAATTTTCAGAAATTTCTTAAATGAAATATTGTGATGTTGTCTTTTTGTGGAGTGTGTATAATGGAATTATCTAACAGTTCTGCACACATGGAGCAAATTTGAAATTTATGATTGTTCAATATAATTCACTGACTGGTAAGGTAGTATAACCACAAACTACCAGAATTAATTTAGCAGCTTCTGATAGGAATGTGACGTATAACATCTGGGTAAAGAAAGATGGTGGAGTAAAATCAGGGACTTGCTTCAGCTCTCCCCCAAACCCCTCCAAATACCTATAAAATGACCCTAAACAAATTATAGAGCAGCATAACCTACAAAATGACAGAGTTAAACAAGTTTTCAGGCTAAGACAACCTGGAAAGTCCACAGAAAAGGTCTGTTTTGCCAGTCTCGGAGAGGAGCATAGACCAATGCTGGCTGCACCAGGATAGACAGGGCCCAAGGAAACCTGAAGTAGACCTCAGAAGACTGAATTACTGTCACCTGTGACAGTTTCCAGACTTCTAAATCCACAAACACCAAAGAAAACTTAGAAGGTGAGCAGGAAAGGTCTGTCTGACCTGGGTGAGAAAGGAGCATGGTTGGCCCCAGGCCTGGGGCCATGGTGGCAGTGGCTGTTTCCAGAGCTTTCATCCCACAAATGGTAAGGGTACCAAAGAACTGCTCAGAAAAAGATTATGGGGGTCTCTTTGCTGGCACTAAGGAAGGATTCTCTTGCTTTGCCTGTAGTTGGATCTGGGTTGCAGGCCAGGGTGGTGGTCTTGGGGCAAGAAAGAATGCTGGTGTGATGGAGCTTGTGACAGCAGTAAAGAAGGAATCCTCCTCACAGTTTCAAGGCAGAAGGGAGTGCTCATGGTCACCCACAGATCAGAGCAAAAACCAGGAGAGAAATAACCACCTCTCCTTTGATCATACATCGGAAAAACTGAAAACGTACAGGTCTCTAGAAGTATCTCTGAAAACAGCTGCACAGATCCTCTGAATTTTTGTACAGTGCACATGCCACACTGGAACCAGAGTCCTTCCTTAACAAAGAGTTTAAAAAGTCAAGAAATTGTCTTGGAAAAAGAGCAAACAAGGGGAAAATAGACTATAGAATCTTACTTTGGTGACAAAGAAGATCAAAACATACAGCCAGAAGAAAGACAACAAAGTCAAAGATCCTATGCATGAAAAGCCTCCAAGAAAAATATGAATTTGTTTCAGGCCATTCAGGAGCTCAAAAAGGATTTTGAAAATCAAGTAAGAGAAGTAGAGGAAAAATTGGGAATGATTGCCAATGAAGAAATGTAGAATGTAGATTCTGCAAGAAGTAGACCTTGAAAGAACATGCTGTGAAAGAAGAAGGAGGGGAGGGGGAGAAAGGAAGGAAAGAAAGAAGAAGGGAAGGAAGGATGGAAGAAAAAAGAAAGAAGAAAAAATACAGGAAGGAAAGAAGGAAGAAAGAAGAGAAAGAAAGAAAGAAAGAAAGAAAGAAAGAAAGAAAGAAAGAAAGAAAGAAAGAAAGAAAGAAAGAAAGAGAAAGGGAAAGAAAGAAAGGAAGGAAGGAAGGAAGGAAGGAAGGAAGGAAGGAAGGAAGGAAGGAAGGAAGGGAAGGAGGGAAAGGAAAGAAGGAAGGAAGGAAGAAATCTTAAAGGAAGTCTAGTACCTTTCCAAGTCCTCTACATCACTTGGTATCAATTGATCTGAATTATTCCCACAAGTATAGCCATAAATGAAGATGGGTGATGCAAATGGTATATACTCAGATGATGAGAAGATGGCCAGGAATAAATTGAGGAATGGCTGTAGACAGACTGGCCTAACGTAGTGGGCCACATTAGATACTTGGCAATCGATGCAGTGGCTACTCTGGGAGAAGAGTTCAGGAAGTAAAAGGGTCAAGTATTCTAGGGCCTGCTCTCTGGAGGTTCTCATTGTGATATACAAGAAAATATAGCTCCTGCAGTATTTGCTTAAGATGCTCATTGCCAATGTTATTAAGGCTGCCACATGTTATTATTTTTGTTTCTACTGATAATTTGTTGTAGTAGCAGCAGCAGCAGCAGCAGCAGCAGTAGTAGTAGTAGTAGTAGTAGTGGGGTGGGAGTGGGAGTGGGAGTGGAAGTGTGAGTGGGATTAGTAGTAGTAGTAGTAGTAGTAGTAGTAGTGGAACTAATACTAGTATTGGTAGCAAGCATTTATAAAGCACTTTAAGGTTTGTAAAGCACTTCACAAATATTGTCCCTTTTTATCATCACAACAGTCCTGGAAGGTGCGTGCTCTTATTATTCCTAGTTTGCTTGACTGGTATCACACAGTATCTGAGACTAGGTGTGAACCCAAGTCTTTCTGACTTCAGATTCACATTTGCAAATATAACCCTCCCCTATTCAGAGAGCTATCCTTAAATTAAAAAAAATAGTTCAACAAAACTAATAAACACATCAAGCGAATCTGAAATTGTGTACCCTGATCCATACCCATGGTGTCCCATTTTTGCAAAGAAGGCAGGAAAGTGCATTCCCATGTCTTCTTTAGAGCAAAGCACGGACATTTTGATTTCAAAGAGTTCAGCTTGTATTCCTTTTACATTTTTTTTCATTTACATTGTTGTAGTCACATTGTATAATATTTTCCAGCTTTTACTTACTTTACTTTCCGTCAGTTTATTTGTCCTAAGTTTGTAAAAAAATTTCATGGTCCTCCAGGTATTATTTCTGGAACTTGGATTGTGAAGTGTCATGGTGCCCTTCTCATTTTGTTTCCATTCAGCCTCACTAAGCAATAACAGGACATAATTTTGATCATGACAGTCATTTATGAGAAAGAAGGAAACTGTCCAATTAGGCATCATCCTAATGATATCACTATAAAATCATCACTCTGAAACACTGTTCCTGGAATACATTTACAGAAATCTGCAGTTTGGCCTAATGAATCATATTTCAGGATTCATAACCCAAAGTATGTTCACAACAATCAAGAAAATAATATGGTTTGACAAAGTGTGGGCTGTGTGGGGAACAGGGACCTAGAGGGTAAATAAAATAGCAAGGCAATTATGTCGATTGAATAAAACCAAAGTACTACTGTTAAAGTCATTGTTTATTTCATTTGGGAGGTAGGGGAGGCTCTGAGAATTATGGAACAAACTTCTTTAAAATCCTGAGATTTAACCTTTTAATCAGAGTACAGAATGTGCAAACTTTATAGCCTCAACTAAAATAAATTGTTCAGAGCCAAATTTGGAATGGGATTTCTAGTGTATGGGAGGTTGCTGAAAAGGCAAGCAACAGAGAAAAGCTGTTTTCTCCAGATAAATACAGGGTGGAGATGCAACTAGTCCATCCAAGGAACATCCTTCAACTTAATGGTATTAAAATATGGCAATGCATATTTTGTAACTGGATGTTGTTACCCTGAGAAGACAAAAGGCCCCTACTCTTTATTTTAGCTCTCTTTTCAAAGCTTAATGTAGGCTGTATGATCTAGTGGAGTTTCCTACTGAGAAAACCTGACCTTTTTTGCTTGCTGATTCATTCTATTTTGTTAAAGACATAATGATTTTGGGGACTGGCTGTAGTGAACATTAAAAAAAAATCTGGTGTAGCAGAGCCCTCTATAATTATGTAATCTGCTTCCATTGTCTCCAGCTCCTGTTTGGACACTTTTCCCCATCCTTTGTTCTATAGTGATAATTAACAAATATAACTGGGATTTCCCCAAACACACTTCTGAATATCATAGCAGGAACTCCAAAGTGTGAATGTGTGTGTGTGTGTGTGTGTGTGTGTGTGTATGTGTAAGAAATGTCTTCCCTTGAAAACTCTGGTATTTTGTTTTATTTTTTAATTGCAGCATCACCAAATTACGAAATGGAAAGGGACCTCAGTCTCTCTTCCAATCATGCCCAAGGCAGGATTCCTCTTTTAAAATAAGCATAGATTAAAGAATGAATGAAGAAATGACAAGTGGTCATCCAGCCTCCCTTTCAGGACTTAGTGAGGGAGAATCACTGACTGCTTCCTGAGGAAGCCTATTCCACTTTGATTAAGAAGTTTTTTTTCCATTATATTTATTTATTTATTTTTGTTTAATATATTTAGTTTTCAGCATTGATTTTCACAAGAGTTTGAATGACAAATTTTCTCCCCATTTCTCCCCTCCCACCTACTCCAAGATGGTGTATATTCTGGTTGCACCGTTCCCCAGACAGCCCTCCCTTCTGTCACCCCACTCCCCTCCCATCCCCTTTTCCCTTCCTTTCTTGTACGGCAGGATAAATTTCTATGCCCCATTGCCTCTATATCTTCTTTCCTCGTTGCATGCAAAAACTTTTTGTTTTTGTTTTTGAACATCTGTTTTCAAAACTTTGAGTTCCAAATTCTGCCATCCTGATTCCATCCTGACTTTATCTATGGTACCACATCCTGATAATTGTCTTGATAATAATAAAACTTCAAAGGAAACATTATGACATTAGAGCCAACTACTTACTTCCCTTACATTTATTCTACAAAAGTAAGTAATTTAATTTTAGTTATTGTTTAAATAGAAACCTTAAATATTTTCAAAAGGAGAAGGTTCCATGTCTATTATCTATTCTGACCTTTACCTGAGATGAATCTTCTTTCACATCATGAATGAATGAATGACAAGAAATCCTTTGAAGACCAACAGTGATAGAAAACTCATTACTTCCCAAGGAAACCCATTCCACCTTCATTAGGAAGGTTTTGGTGGGTGTTTTTTCTTGAATCTATCCAACATTTCCCTGCAGCAATTCAGAAGCTGGTCTGGAAAGAAAAACCAAACAAAAATAAAGGAAAATACTTACACCTAACACAGCAATACTTTAATTCTGTGAGGCAGAATCTACATGTCTACTCAAGCAAAGTACTTGTGTGTTTCCACATCTAACTGACAGAGCAAGTCAAAACTGCATTACTTTTCATGAAATGCCATTGTTGATAAATTTGCCACACTTAATATGGTACAGTAGAAAAGGTCCTGGATGTGGAAGGAAAAGACTTGGATTGGGGTCTCAACTCCACCATGTATTTAATGTGCTTGTGCAAATCAATCTGCCTCTTTGTGACTCAGTTTCCTCATCTGAAAAAATGGGTACTTTTCCTCTATGTAATGTAACATTAATTAAGGTGGGACTTTTTTACTGTTTCCTGTTTTAGAATGCTAAAGTAATCAAGTGCCTTTGATTAAGTCTTACTAGGTGCAAAGCCTCCAGCCCACACCCTTTTGCTGATTAGGTGTGAGGCCTTTGGGGCCCTTAGAAGGGTATATAAACTTAGCGGTTAGCATTTTGTTGATGGATTTCACTCATGGGAAGAGTGTTGGTGTGGAGACTCTGGGTAGCCACTGGAGCCCCCCAGCTTTGAAGAAACCCAGATGTTGGTACTTCTCTGCTGGTAACTTTGTGTTGCTATAGATAGCCTGGGTTATGTTATTTGCTCAGTTTATATAATGTATGTTTGCAATTGCTGTTTGTATTTGCTCTGAAATTCAGGGTGCTAATTTTTCTCCAGGAACTAAGTGAATGACATATGTATGTTTCATTAACGTGAGATTGTTAACCTCTTAAGGTTGCTTTCCTTAGAAAATCAGATCAAACAACCTGTGCTGGAAGCTCTTCCTGCTGGTGTTGTTGGGTCTTACAACCCTACGACAGCTGCTAGCCACAGTGTTGTTAAACTATCTCACAGGTTTGTTGTAAGGATGAAATGTATTAATGTGAAATATTAACAAGATGCATTATAATGAAGGTATTAGTTCCTTTGTCTTAAATTTTCTAGTTTAAAAGGTCTATCTAATGTGGTAAGCACTGTAGCTTATTTATCTTTGTACTTCCCCAGGCACCTAGGCACAATGGCTTTGAATATAGATTACTATGAATAAATATCTTGAATACACATGTATTAAACAAATCTATACATTGTCTTCATTCATTTAAAAAGCCTTCCCTAAATATACAATATGACATTAAATTGGGAAGGACTTTAGAGGTCCTCACTTGACTGCCTCAGTTTACAGATGAGAAAAGTGAACATGGAGGAGTGACGTGATTTACACAATTTCAAACAAGTTATAAGGAAGAGAGAATTATTTTCTAGGTCTTGCAGACATAAAATCCAAATTTGGTGACTTTCTTTAATACCAGATACTCTCCTAACATGTATGAGGCACTCGGTGGTTTGTTTATACTACACACACATGCCCCCTCTTTCAAGAGAAATTAAGGCAATTAATAATAATTTAAAACACTGCAACAAAAAGATATTTTAGGATAAAACAGAACAGGATTGATTGAGCAGAAGTAGTGACTACAAGCAGTCATTTGAGATGAGATCATTACTATGATGGGGCTTTGAATATGGAATTTGGAAAGATATAAAATCTTTCACAAGTTAAGGCAAGAAGGGAAATATTTTGAGTTACAGTGTTCTCCATTTTTGAAGAAAGAAAAGAAGATAAATCAAATTCAAAGAGAAAAAATTGTTCCTGGAATGTTTATGGACCAATATAAGCAGAGCTGAAGTTATGAATCCCAAAAACATTCATTCAAACAAATTACTGCTTTTTGTAAATGTGTTCTTTTGTTGATGCTGGATAGCTCTCTCAGATGAGAGAGATCACAGTCTTTCCCAAAAGGAGTTCTAGTCTCATTACTCCCATGTAAATGCATAAGGAATATATTAGATATGTTGGTTAGTATTTTGAATTTTAATTCCAATAAAGTACCTGCAAATGGTAAAGAAGCAAATAGGTTATATGATGAAGTGGTCAATAGACCTACTCTGTATAGATACAGGCAAAAGTTCTACTTTTACTTGAATAACTTTGCCCTCCTGCTCCAATTTCTTCAGGGATTACTTTTGGAAAAGAATTAGATAGTCCAGTAATTCCTAAAGGAAAACTCTTTATTATGGTGCTTATACTACTAAAACACAAGTTACAGTCAGGCTCTAACTTGGGACCAGAGCATGGACTGCAGAGGCAGGGAAGAGTGGTTTAGGGAAAAGGTTTCCATCACTAGAGAGGGTAGTCACAAAAACAGTGCGATAATAGTCATCCAGCTATAGCATGAGGGAAAAAAAGGAGATTTGCAATAATCCCTTGAAAAACTGCACTTGGACTCATCAAGTCCTCCTCCTCCTTCTCCTCCTCCTCCTCCTCCTCCTCCTCCTCCTCCTCTTACTACTACTACTACTACTACTACTACTACTACTACTACTACTACTGTTACTACTACTAATAATAATAATAATAATAAAATAATTTTAAAACAACATTTATGTAAGTTACTTGTGCCATGCATTGTTTTAAGTGCTTTACAGTTATTATCTTATGTGGTCCCCACACTAACTCTGGGAGGGAGGTGTTATCATCATTCACATTTTATAGCAACTGAGGCAGAGAGAGTTTAAAAGACTTTCCCAGGGTCACACAAGAAACGTCTGAGGCTTGGGAGCAGCTGGGTGGTGTAGTGAGTAGAGCATCAGCCCTGGAGTCAGGAGGACCTGAATTCAAATCTGGCTTCACACACTTGACGCACTTACTACCTGTGTGACTTGGGCAAGTCACTTAACCCCAATTTCCCTGACTCCCCCCCTGCAAAAAAAAGAAATGTCTGAGGCCAGTTTTGAATTCATAATATCCTGACTCCAGGTGTTTTATTTACTGTGCCACCTAGGTGCCTAACTTTGCCATAAATCTCTCCTGGTAAGTGTGTCAACTCTGTGCTCCAACAAATAGGACAGCGTAGCATCTCGTAATGACCATAGCTATTTTATGGAGATTTTCCTCTTTGATTCAGGCCTCAGAATTAGAGTAATTAACCAGGGGCCAACAACTCTTTGGTATCCATCTCTAACTTCATAATCTACGAAGAGTTTCCAATAAATTAGCACAAATAGCCGATAGTTACACAGAAGTGTAGCTTTTCATGGCATTTACACAGTAGGTACAGAAATAAAGAAAACTGATAGGAAGAAAGGGGCAATACACAGTATGACTTTCTGTCAGACAATGTGTCAAACATTTTGTGATCAGATAACACAATTACATGTCATTATTTCAATGAGGCCTTATCATCATCATCATCATCATCATCATTGTCATTATTATTATTTTGGTCTCAGGAGTCAACAAAAAATGAAAGGATGAATGAAAGAAATGACATTTATACATCATTTTATAACCACGCAAATAAAAATAAATTATCTTAGTCAGAAATATATCACTGGCTTATGTAATCAAGGACCAAAATTGATCAAGATAAGTCTGATGGAGGACAGGTAACAGATGAAAAGCACTTTTGTCACTAGGACTGAAAAACAAGTTTATTTTTTTTTCCATTTAACCCCATTTTGGTTTCCATAGTAATCTCTGTATATGGGGAGATAATATTGGATTTATACTACAAAATTTGCTGAATGATTAAGTAAAAATACATATGGATTTAATCATGTGTTCATATTAGCCAAAATGTGTTTTCTACATTATAACTATCACTGAGGCTCAACTGTGCATTTTAATAACAAATACTAACTGTGAGTGTCAACCCATCCCTTTTCCACTAAAGTCTACTCTCATACATAAGAGTACTGTAGCTTGACAAATTAAGAGGGAATTATTACAATGCATCACTGACTGATGATTTTTTAATTATCATTCACCATTGTAGTTACTATGTTTATAATTCTCTTGGATCTTCTTTCTTTACTTTACATAACTTCTTATTAAGGTTACCATATTTATCTGAGTTTTTCCTATGTTTCAGTTCTTGTAGAATAATATTACTGTTACATTCAGATGTCATTATTTGTCAAGCTGCCTCCCAATCCATAGGCACCCATGAATAATCTTGGTCCAGGAAAATTGATATGAAAACATACCCTATTCCCCAAGTAACTGTTGGGAGACTCTTGAAATATCATGTAAGTACCATTGAGCTCATCCTTTACATATACTACCCTCCTGGATCAATTTACTCTCTAGTGTACTCCATAGTCCTACCAACAACCTTGCTATCTTCTGGATGATTTTGCCAGGAGGCCTGCTCACTGATAGGCCTGCTCACTGCCCAGGATCATCATTTCTTGAGGAGGCTAACCCACCATTCTGTTGACTTTACTCCCTGTTCAACTCCTTCTTTAGACTGGATCACCTTTCCACCAGCTGTTTTGATGCTTTTTGTCTTGCAAGCATATCTACCTTCCTTCCTTCTGTTCCCCAAACACCACTTTCTAGCTTCCCTTTTTCTTTTGTCTTCATTCACCAGGATATATGCTAATTAAAGTAACATCATCTTGTTTTCTTGCATTTGCATTCAAACACTCAGCATAGTTCCTGGCACATACAACATAGTTAACACATCTATCTATCTATCTATCTACCTACCTACCTACCTACCTAGATGTCTATCTGTCTGTCTATTTAGCTATCATCTATCAACTATCTAGTTATAGAAAGGTGGAGTTCTTGAATTTTACCTCAAGGTTGTTCAGAGGAAGATGTCACTAAGGACCAAGAAGCTATGATCCAAGGTATTTGGGAGATAGAAGAAACCAGAAAAGAAGATCCAAGCAGCTAACAGGAGAAGTGGCAATAAGAAGAGGCAGGCAAAAGCCACCAGAAAATAAGTCCAGGAAGTGTCACAAGAAGCTAGAACCAGAAGACAGAAGGATTCCAGGTAAGACAAATGACACTTTAGCTGTTTAGTGGAAATTGCTCATTGAGAAATAGGCTTTGCTGATTGGCTATCCCCTTCATTAGACTGTGATGGCCTTGAGTGCAGGGACTGGCTTTTTGGCTAATTTTTTTTGTCTTTCTTTGTATCCCCAGAACTTAGCCCAGTGCCTGACACATAATAGGCACTTAATAAATGCTTGTTGACTGACAGAGAAATGCTGCAGCAGCTGATGAAAGCTCATAGGCTGAGAGTCAAATCCTGCCACTACTGTGTAAATTTGCTCTCTGATGCTATCCAAAGCCAGAGCAAGAAAGAAAATCTATTGGAGTGCCTGTGATGCCCTTTACTGCCATCTTTGGTTTGAAAGGGAGAAACAGCAGGTGAAAGACAGACTTTGCATTTCTCCCCAGTAGGTTGTGCTTAGAATTGGTTGAACAAAGAACAATCTATTGTTATTTGAAAATCTGAGGGGCTTTAAGTTCTGTATTAAGAGAACTACTCATCACTGGAAGAACACCATACTTTTTACTCAGGACCTTATTCAGGGCAGCTATAAATTACAAGAACTTTCCACCGAATCATCATCTTGAGAACAAAATAGATACTTTTCCCAGGAGTAGAATGAACAGTAAGGAAAAAGAGGAACAGATATCAGAGAAGCAGCTTAATGTGGCAAAGATTATTCCTGAAGGAACCAAGAATACCAAGTCCTTCAAGCCAGATTTGTAAGTTACCCTGAGCACATTTCTTTCATGTGCCTTCCTGCTAGATTTCTTTAAGTATACATCTATTATCATCCGTAGATACTACCTACATTGGCATTCATTGGTAAACTTGCATTTGTGATTATTCTTGTAATGATCTATTTTTTTGAGGGGGGAAGGCATGGCAATTGGGGTTAAGTGACTTGCCCAAGGTCACACAGCTAGTAAGTGTGTCAAGTGTCTGAGGTCAGATCTGAACTCAGGTCCTCCTGACTCCAGGGTTGGTGCTCTACTCACTGTGCCAACAAGCTGCCCTTATGATTTTCTACTGAGTAAAAATTATGATTGCTATTGCTTTTGCCATATAATTAAATTAATGTCATATGTTTGGAAGTTAATGGTGATTGACCGTATGTAAATGGTAAGCTTCCTAATGATTAGAATTGTACAAAAGTGAAATGAATCCCCACAAGAAATGATGGGTTCCCCATTATTGGAGGACTTTAAGCTGAGGCAAAACAAGTATTTATCAAATATGTTTTAGCAGGAATTCTTTCATGCATGGGTTAGACAAAACAGCCACCAAGATCCCTTACAGGTTTCAAATTCTGTTCTTCTGGAAAGACACACACACACACACACACACATGTCAAGAGTTACCCTCCATGAACCCAGAGAGAGTTTAGACATAGCCAAGTGGCCACTCTCCTCCCTATCACATCTCCACTCTGGAAAAAACCATGTGAGGATAAGTTGGGATAAGTTAAACAGCCCATAGAGAGAGAAAGTGTTCAAAAGCCAAAATACCAATGTGAGATACTATGCATAAGGGTTTTGGTGCCAAGCCTGGCATACGTGGAAGGAAACCATTCCAGAAAGAAAACAAATGATTTGCCTAGAACAATGAAAGAGGCAATTAGTGCAAAGTTAAAATTAGAACCCACATCCCTACGCTTCTATTTCAGTGCTATTTCCACTGTGTTGCCTCCATAAGGCTGTGCTAAAATAGTTCACATTTAACAACAAAATATCCAATAAATAATATTAAAACCAACTTGCAATTGCTCATTTTTTTTAAGTGGTATTTCCTTTTTTATTTTTTTATTTTTTTTTAATGCAATTTATTTATTTAACATATTTGGTTTTCAGCATTGATTTTCACAACAGTTTGAATTACTAATTTTCTCCCCATTCCTGCCCTCCCCCCCCACTCCAAGATGGCGTATATTCTGGTTGCCCTGTTCCCCAGTCAGCCCTCCCCTCTATCACCCCCCTCCCCTCTCATCCCCTTTTCCCTTCCTTTCTTGTAGGGCAAGATAAATTTCTACACCCCATTGCCTGTGTATCTTATTTTTTAGTTGCATACAAAAAGTTTTTTTGTTTTTGAACATCTGATTTTAAAACTTTGAGTTCCAAATTCCCTTCCCTCTTCCCTTCCCACCCACCCTCCCTAAGAAGTTGAGCAATTCAACCTAGGCCACACATGTATTATTATGTATAACCCTTCAACAATATTCATGTTGTGAACGGCTAACTACATTTTGCTCCTTCCCAACCCATCCCGCTTTATTGAATTTTCTTCCTTGACCCTGTCCCCTTTCCAAAGTGTTTGTTTTGATTACCTCCACCCCCATCTGCCCTCCACTCCATCATCCCCCCGCCTTTTATTATTATTTTTTTTATCTTCCTCCCTCTTCTTTCCTGTGGGGTAAGATACCCAACTGAGTATGTATGGTATTCCCCCTCAGGCCAAATCTGATGAGAGCAAGGTTCACTCATTCCCCCCTCACCTGCCCACTCCCCTCCTCTCCTAGAACTGCTTCCTCTTGCCACCTTTATGGGAGATAATCCACCCCATTCTATCTCTCCCTATCTCCCTCTCTCAGTAAGTTACTCTCTCATCCCTTAATTTCATTTTTTTTCTTTTAGCTATCTTCCCTTCATCCTCAACTCACCCTGTGTCTGCTCTCTTTCTTTTACATATATATATACACATATATACACATACATACATATACACATAGATACATGCATACATACACATTCACTTATATATATACATAAACATATATATATGCATATATATATATATATGCATATTCCCTTCAACTACCCTAATACTGAGGTCTCATGAATCATACTCATCATCTTTCCATGTAGGAATGTAAACAAAACAGTTCAACTTTAGTAAGTCCCTTGCAATTTCCGTTTCTTGATTACCTTTTCATGCTTCTCTTGATTCTTGTGTTTGAAAGTCAAATTTTCTATTCAGTTCTGGTCTTTTCACTGAGAAAGCTTGAAAGTCCTCCATTTTATTGAAAGACCATATTTTGCCTTGGAACATGATACTCAGTTTTGCTGGGTAGGTGATTCTAGGTTTTAATCCTAGCTCCATTGACCTCCGGAATATCGCATTCCAAGCCCTTCGATCTCTTAATGTAGAAGCTGCCAGGTCTTGGGTTATTCTGATTGGGTTTCCACAATATTCAAATTGTTTCTTTCTGGCTGCTTGCAGTATTTTCTCCTTGATCTGGGAGCTCTGGAATTTGGCAACAATATTCCTAGGAGATTTCTTTTTGGGATCTATTTGCGGAGGCGATCGATGGATTCTTTCAATTTCTATTTTGCCCTGTGGCTCTAGAATATCAGGGCAGTTCTCCTTGATAATTTCCTGAAAGATGGTATCTAGGCTCTTTTTTTGATCATGGCTTTCAGGTAGTCCAATAATTTTTAAATTATCTCTCCTGGATCTATTTTCCAGGTCAGTGGTTTTTCCAAGGAGATATTTCACATTGTCTTCCATTTTTTCATTCCTCTGGTTCTGTTTTATAATATCCTGATTTCTCATAAAGTCACTAACTTCCACTTGCTCCAATCTAATTTTTAAGGTAGTATTTTCTTCAGTGGTCTTTTGGACCTCCTTTTCCATTTGGCTAATTCTGCCTTTCAAGGAATTCTTCTCCTCATTGGCTTTTTGGAGCTCTTTTGCCATTTGAGTTAGTCTATTTTGTAAGGTGTTGTTTTCTTCAGTGTATTTTTCAGTATTTTTTTGGGTCTCCTTTAGCAAGTCATTGACTTGTTTTTCATGGTTTTCTCGCATCCTTCTCATTTCTCTTCCCAATTTTTCCTCTACTTCTCTAACTTGCTTTTCCAAATCCTTTTTGAGTTCTTCTATGGTCTGGGGCCAGTTCATGTTTTTCTTGGAGGCTTTGGTTGTAGGCTCTATGACTTTGCTGTCTTCTTTAGGCTGTATGTTTTGGTCTTCTTTGTCACCAAATAAAGAATCCAAAGTCTGAGACTGAATCTGGGCGCGTTTTCGCGTCCTGGCCATATTCCCAACCAACTAACTTGACCCTTGAGTTTTTCAGTGGGGTATGACTGCTTGTAGATTACAGAGTTCTATGTTCTACGTTTGGGGGGGAGGTGCCAGCTCTGTCAGAGCCGCACTCCTCCTTCCCCAAGGACCCCCAGTCCAGACTGGGCTTAGATCTTAGGCAGGCTGTGCACCCCTGCTGTGATCCGCCACTTAATTCTCCCCACCAGGTGGGCCTGGAGCCGGAAGTAACAACAGCTGTAGCTGCCCCACCTCCGCTGCCCCCAGGGCTGGAAGCCGAACCGCGAACTCCTTCCACTCGCGCAGCTTTTCCCACTAACCTTCTCCGCAGTCTTTGGTGTTTGTGGGTCGAGGGGTCTGGTAACTGCTCACGTATTCAGGGCGCTAGGGCCCCCTCCGCCCGGCCTCTGGTCTGGATCGTCCACGCCGCTCAGGCTGGGCTCTGCTCCACTCCGTTCCCAGCTCCCAGCTCCCAGCTCCCAGCTCCGTGTGGAATAGAGCTCACCCAGAGACCATCCGGGCTGTCCTGGGCTGGAGCCCTCCCCCCCTCTGCTGTTCTGTGGGTTCTGCCGTTCTAGAATTGGTTCAGAGCCATTTTTATAGGTTTTTGGAGGGACTCGGGTACGGAGCTCACTCTAGTCCGTGCTTACCAGCCGCCATCTTGGCTCCGCCCCCCCCGCAATTGCTCATTTTGATACCAAGAAGCCACAGTAGAGAAATAGAAAATGTGCCAATAATACCTTTGGTTTTAACCTTGCAAGCAAAGTATACATTTTAGTTTGTTGTTTTGTTTTGTTTTCTCAATCATTAAGTGGCATTTAGGGACTTGAAAACCAGGTTACTCTCCTCCAGATCACAATCAGATCATAAGAACATAGATTTACAGCTCCAAGCTGCTGTATCATATTTTTCTCCTTATTCATTTCTCTCCAGTCTGCACTCTGGACTTCTAGCATTCTAAAGTCTTACCATGTCCAAGCTCTTCATACTGAAGCCTCATTCCAGCTGTGGAATTCAGGTGCTGAAAGAACTCTCCCTCAGATTGGATGAGTCTTCCCAGGATGTACTCCCAACTTTCTCTACCATGCCCCCATTTGTCATAACTTTGTCCCCTCTCCCCTCTTTTTAACTTTCTTTTAAGTGTTGTTTTCCCCGTTAGGATATAAATTTCTTGAGGTAACGGCTCTCTTAATTTATACTTCTATTTTTATTCCCAGGAGAGTTATTTGAGACATACTAAGAAGTTAATAAATGCCAGTAGGTTGATTTACAAAAAAAGAGAGATTTCATTCCATTATAAAAAGATTTAGTAGTTCTCAATAGGAAAATAATGTGACACTTTCAATATATAACTTCCAAATAATTTCTATCATCATTAAACCCAGCTATACCTCTGTTTCCACAATATGGCTAGCAGCTTCTGTGGGGGTGTAAGATCCACCAACAACCAGCAGCCAGAAAGCTGCCAACATGCTGCAAAAGCACAGATTCTTTTGATCTGCTTTAGTAAGGAAAGCAACGTTAAGGGGTTCACAAGCTTACTTTAATTCAGCATACAATATCATTCACTTAGTTCAGGCGAAAAAACCAGCACCCTGAACTTCAGAGCAAAATACAAACAAAGTGCAAATATGGACAGACAGACCTTGTCTAATTCAAATCCCAATACATAGTTACCAGAGTTTAACAAAGTCCCAGCATCTGGGTTACAAGCTGGAGGGCCCTTAGCTACAGCTGCCCAGAGTCTCCGCATAAGCACACCAGCATGAGTGAGAGCCCTAAACAAATTACAAACATCGACAGACAGACCAAATACAGATTCATTGTTACCAACATCTAGGTTCAGCCCAGGAACTCATAACATGGGCTGGCCCAGAGTTACTCATGCCACCACTTCTGTGGGTAAGAGCTCCAAAGAATAGAAAGCCGACCCCAGGTTTTATATCTTTTTCAGGGTCAGGGGTGAGTCACACATGCGACTCACCCACATGACCTAGAATCATCACAAAGAAGCGACTTAAACCCACGTGGTCTAAGAGCCTCTGATGTACCAAACCTATCACGCAAACTGATGGGTAAACTAGGCCCTCCCTTAGTTAGCCCCACCTGGGGCCCCACCTTGGTTACCAAGTCACACCCACATAGGTTCAGCACCTAATTGGGGTTTGGGCCTGGGCCTTAGCACCTAGTAAGACGCAAAGACACTTAATTAATCATTTTAAAACAGTAAGAAAGTCCCAACTCAATTGATATTACAACCTCAGTGCCTCAAAGAGCCATGATTTCACCTCCTGTGGGCACTCCCTCTATTGATATAAAGCACAAGCTCCCTCCATGTCTTAGCAACTAGTCTTCATGAGTTTTTGAAACAAACAAAAAACCTATTCAGACACTCCCTAATCAATAAGCAACTATGAAGATGATGAGTATTCTAGGCATGAGATTCTCCACATTTATCTAGATCAATTCTTGGGTGACAAACATATAGCTCATTACCAAGTCTGTACTTTAAGTTCTTCCACTTTGGAAGAAACCTATCAAGATTTCAGTTCCACTAGCATAGCCTCAAGAACTGAGTTACTTCCATTTCACACCATGAAAATCTATCAGAGAAATATTTTGAAGGAGTCCACATGTATTTCAAGAAGTTTCATATCATGGTGAAGAGCTATAATTAGGTGTATTTTAACCTACAACAAAAAATAGTAAGAATAGGGGCAGTGAAAACTGGTAGCATAATTAATCTTTGGCTCCAATTTCACAAGGAGAGGTAGCATGGCACAGTAGATATGGCACTGGGCTCAGAGTCAAGAAGTCCTGGGTTCCAATCCTGCCTCCGAGGCTCAGTAGCTATGTTCTGAGGGCAGGGCACTTCACCTCTCTGTGCCTCAGTTACCTCATCTGTAAAATGATGGAGTTGGATCCAGTAGGTTCTAAGGTTCTGTTAATCTCTTAATCTCATCTCCATATTGGTAGGATGTGTCCAGGAGATAGGACACATGAAAGGAATATCACAGTTACTAGGCTCTGTCAGGTCACAGTGAGGTGGCAAAGTGATGTGGGAGGTGCAGTCACTGTGGATAGAAAATGTTCCACCTGGATACTTCTTGGTGTAAAGGCCCATGAGCCCATTTATAGCATACTTCTTATGAGTGGTAATTTACCCATTGTACCTATAGTATTTCTTGCAAATGAGGGCTATTATTATATGTAAAATCTTTTCAAGCTTTGTTTATTTTTTATCTTTGAAAGTACTCTTAAAATGTTAAATTCCAACACAACATGAGTGTTTTCTAAACTGCTCAATCAGTTCTACTAGGCTATTTCTTCAGTTTACTAATTTTTCCTGTCAAAAATCGTAATAATCTATGTACAAGAAGCTCTGTAAAATTTAATTTGTAATGCACATATTATTTTGATTCATTATCCCGTCTCAAAGAAAACATGTATATGTTTCCTCACTTCCAGAATCCATTTAAAAATAATCTAAACTCTTCCCACAATATGTTTTTACTTTTGAAAACCCATCTATATTTTCTTTATAATAAAATTGTGCTTAGAACAGATGGTAGCCATTCACTATTCAGCTATGTAATCAGTTTGCAAAAGTATTCGAAAAACACTATAAGATACAGCCTATTGAGAAATGCTGTTTTTATTCTTCTATGTTAATAAGAATCACATCTTCAGCTGTTTTGAAAATAGAATGGGGAGACAGAAAGGTGGGAAATTCAGCATGGAGTATTATCACCTGCTGGTATTATTAAGTAGCCATCACTATCAGCTAGTATTACTCTTCATAGTTGAATCTAAAGTATATATACCTTCATCTGAACAACAATAGACTCCTTACTAAGCTAACATATTCATACCTTTGGTGGCCTGTATTAGAATATGTTCAAGTTAAGAATATGGAGACCTATGGTTACACTTCTAAGTCATTTGTTATGCCTCTTATTCAAAATTTATTGTCATTAATATCCCTAAATTCTTGATGTATTGAACATTTTGATTAGATTAGATTCTATCTAGTCTCACCGTCAAATCATGCAACAAATACTTATTGCTATATACACATGACTACAAGATTACAGTTCTGTGTCATGAATCTTTTTTGTGGGAAAAAATTAAATGGCGATTAGTATTGGGTTACTTTTTAATTTTTAAACATTTTTATTTAAAGTCTTGAATTCCAAATTCTAGCCCTCCCTCTCTCCATCCATCCCTACCCCTGCACCTCCCTGAGATGGTAAGCAATCAGATATTAGCTCTACATGTGCATTTATGTAAAACATTTCCATATTAGTCATTTTGTACAAGAACAATAAAATAAAAGAAAAAAAATGAAAGTCAGAAAGAAAGTGAAATATAGCATGCTCCAGGTTGTATTCAAATAATAATTCTTTCTCTGGAAGTAGAGAATATACTTCATCATTAGTCTTTTGGGATTTTCTCGGATCATTGTATAGCTGAGAATAGGTAAGTAATTCATAGTTCTTCATCAAACAATATTTCTATTACTCTGTACAATATGTTCCTGGTTCTGTTAACTTCACTATGCATCAGTTCATGTAAGTCTTTCCAGGCTTTTCTAAAATCATCCTGCCTGTCATTTCTTTTTTTTTTTTTTTTAGTCTTTCTATTAATTAATGTTTAGTTTTCAACATTCACTTCCATAAGATTTTGAGTTACAAATTTTCTCCCTATCTCTCCCCTCCTACCACCCCAAGAAAGTGTACATTCTGATTACTCCTTCCTCCAATCTGTCCTCCCTTCTATCACCCACCCACCCCCTTCTCTCATCTCTTTCCTCTATATTTTCCCATAGGGCAAGATAGATTTCTGTACACCATGACCTGTATATCTTATTTCCAGTTGCATGTAAAAACAATTTTCAACATTCATTTTTAACATTTTGAGTTCCAAATTATCTCCCTCCCTCCTTCCCTATCTCCCTCTGCACCAATCTTCATTAAGAAAGCAAGCAATTCAATATACATTATACATTTGTGTCCATGCAAAACATTTCCATAATAGTTATGTTACAAAAGACTAACTATATTTCCCTCCATCCTATCTGACCCCTCATTTATTCTGTTCTCTCCTTTGACCCCATCCCTCCTCAAAAGTGCTTTCTTCCAATTGCCCCTTCCCCCAATATGCCATCCCTTCCATCATCTTTTGCTCTCTTATCCCCATCACCCCTACTTTCCTACACAATTGAGTGTGTATGTTATTCTCTCCTTAAGCCATATCTGATGAGAGTAAGGTTCACTCATTCCCTCTCAAATCCCCCCTCTTTCCTTCCCTTTCCTTTACTTTCCTTTTTCTTGCCTCTTTTATGTGAGATAATTTACCCCATTCTACCTCCCCCTTTCTCCTTCTCCCAATACATTCCTTTCTCACGCTTTAATTTTATTTTTTAGATATCACCCCTTCATATTCGACTTACCCTGTACCTTATGTCTCTCTGTGTGTATATTCCCTCCAATTGCCCTAATACTGAGAAAGGTTTCATGAGTTACCAATATCATCTTTCCATGTAGGATTGTAAACAGTTCAACTTTAACAAGACCCTTTTGATTTCTCTTTCATGTTTACCTTTTTGTGCTTCTCTTGAGTCTTGTACTTGAAAGTCAAAGTTTCTATTAAGCTCTGGACATTTCATTAAGAATGCTTAAAAGTCCTCTATTTCATTGACCATCCACATTTCCCTTGAAGGATTATGCTTAGTTTTGCTGGGTAGGTGATTCTTGGTTTTAATCCTAGCTTCTTTGACCTCTGGAATAGCATATTCCCACTCTCAACATAGAAGCTACAAAATCTTGTGTTATCCTGATTGTGTTTCCACAATTCTTGAACTGTTTCTTTCAGGCTCTTTGTAATATTTTCAACTTGACCTGGGAACTCTGGAATTTGGCTACAATGTTCCTAGGAGTTTTCTTTTGGGGATCTCTTTCAGGAGGTGATTGGTGAATTCTTTCCATTTCTATTTCCCACTCTGGTTCTAGAATATCAGGGCAATTTCCCTTGATAATTTCTTGAAAGATGATGGCTGGCTCCTTTTTTGATCATGGCTTTCAGGTAGTCCAAAAATTTTTAAATTATCTCTCCTGGATCTATTTTTCAGTCAGTTCTTTTTCCAATGAGATATTTCACATTGTTTTCTATTTTTTGGTTCTTTTGGTTCTACTTTAGAATTTCTTGAGTTCTCATAAAGTCATTAGCTTTGATTTGCTCCATAACAACTTTTAAGGAATTATTTTCTTTAGTGATCTTTTGGACCTCTTTTTCCATTTGGCCAGTTCTGCTTTTTAAGGAATTCTTCTCTTCATTGGCTTTTTGGATCTCTTTTCTGATTAGGGCTAGTCTATTTTCAAGGTGTTACTTTCTTCGGTATTTTTGGTTCTCCTTTAGCAAGCTGTTGACACATTTGTCATGATTTTCTTACATTAATCTTCTTTCTCTTCCCAATTTCTCCTCCACTTCTCTTACTTTATTTCCAAAGTACATATATACATATATACATACATGCACATTCACATATATATATATATATATACATAAACATATCTATATGCATATTCCTTTCAGCTACTATGACATTGAGGTCTCATGGATCATACACATCATCTTTCTATGTAGGAATGTAAACAAAACAGTTCAACTTTAGTAAGTCCCTTATGATTTCCCTTTCTTGTTTACCTTTTCATGCTTCTCTTGATTCTTGTGTTGAAAAGTCAAATTTTCTATTCAGCTCTGGTCTTTTCACTGAGAAAGCTTGAAAGTCTTCTATTTTATTGAAAGTCAATATTTTGCCTTGGAGCATGATACTCAGTTTTACTGGGTAGGTGATTCTAGGTTTTAATCCTAGCTCCATTGACCTCTGGAATATCGTATTCCAAGCCCTTCGATCTCTTAATGTAGAAGCTGCTAGATCTTGGGTTATTCTGATTGGGTTTCCACAATACTCAAATTGTTTCTTTCTGGCTGCTTGCAGTATTTTCTCCTTGATCTGGGAGCTCTGGAATTTGGCGACAATATTCCCAGGAGATTTCTATTTGGGATCTTTTTGAGGAGGCGATCGGTGGCTTCTTTCAATTTCTATTTTGCCCTGTGGCTCTAGAATATCAGGACAGTTCTCCTTGATAATTTCTTGAAAGATGATATCTAGGCTCTTTTTTTGATCATGGCTTTCAGGTAGTCCAATAACTTTTAAATTATCTCTCCTGGATCTATTTTCCAGGTCAGTGGTTTTTCCAAGGAGATATTTCACATTGTCTTCCATTTTTTCATTCCTTTGGTTCTGTTTTATAATATCTTGATTTCTCATAAAGTCACTAGCTTCCACTTGCTCCAATCTAACTTTTAAGGTAGTATTTTCTTCAGTGGTCTTTTGGACCTCCTTTTCCATTTGCCTAATTCTGCCTTTCAAAGCATTCTTCTCCTCATTGGCTTTTTGGAGCTCTTTTGCCATTTGAGTTAGTCTATTTTTAAGGTGTTGTTTTCTTCAGTGTATTTTTCACTATTTTTCTGGGTCCCCTTTAGCAAGTCATTGACTTGTTTTTCATGGTTTTCTCGCATCCTTCTCATTTCTCTTCCCAATTTTTCCTCTACTTCTCTAACTTGCTTTTCCAAATCCTTTTTGACCTCTTCCATGGCCTGGGACCAGTTCATGTTTTTCTTGGAGGCTTTTGGTGTAGGCTCTTGACCTTTGTTGACTTCTTTAGGCTGTATGCTTTGGTCTTCTTTGTCACCAAAGAAAGACTCCAAAGTCTGAGACTGAATCTGGGTGTGTTTTCGCTGCCCGGCCATATTCGCCACCAGCTAACTTGACCCTTGAGTTTTTCAGTGCGGTATGACTGCTTGTAGACTAAAGAGTTCTATGTTCCACGTTTGGGAGGGGGGGGGTGCACCAGCTCTGCCACACAAGCGCTCCTCCTTCCCCAAGAACCCCCAACCTGGACTGGACTTAGATCTTCAGCAGGCTGTGCACTCCTGCTCTGATCCGCCACTTAATTCCTCCCACCAGGTGGGCCTGGGGCCAGAAGCAACAGCAGCTGTAGCTGCCCCACCTCCACTGCCCCGCGGTGGCTGAACTGTGATCTCCTTCCACTCCCACAGCTTTTCCCACTAACCTTCTCCGCTGTCTTTGGTGTTTGTGGGTTGAGAAGTCTGGTAACTGCTGCAGCTCACTGATTCAGGGCACTAGGGCCCACTCCGCCTGGCTCCTGGTCTGGTTGGTCTGAGCAGCTCATGCTGGGCTCTGCTCTGCTCCACTCCCAGCTCCCATCTCCCAGCTTCATGTGGGATAGACCTCACCCAGAGACCATCCAAGGTGTCCTGGGCTGGAGCCCTGCTTCTCTCTGCTGTTTTGTGGGTTCTGCAGTTCTAGAATTGGTTCAGAGCCATTTTTTATAGGTTTTTGGAGGGACTCGGCAGGGAGCTCACAGCTTTCCAGCCACCATCTTGGCTCCACCCCCTGAAGTCCCCCTTGACTATTGTTTAAATAAGTTTAATGCAAAAGCATATGTAGAACATATATCAGATTCCATGCTGTCTTGGGGTGAGGTGGCAGGGGAGGGTGAGGAAGGAAATCTGAACTTACAAACATGCAGAACTGAGTGTTGTAAACCATAAATAAAAAAAATCTTAGTTAAAAAATATTGCTGCATATACCTTTTATTTTTACTTCAGCTGAAGCATAATATATTCTATTCCAGCCTTTTTCCTTTACCCTGTGTGTATTCCCCTATTTCAAATGTATTTCCTGTAAACAACATACTATAGGATTGTGATTTTTTATCCATTCTGCTATCTGCCTCCGTTTCATGGGAGAGTTTATCCCATTGACATTAACAGTTATGCTTACTATCTGTGTCTTTTTCTACATCCTATTTCCCCTGGTTTATGCTTTTATTTCTCTCTTCTCCTTTCCCCTCCTCAAAATAGTTTTGCTTTTTTATTACCATCTCTTCTCAAATTTTCCTCCTTATCAGCCCCCCTCACTTACCTTTTCCTTTACTTCTTCCCTCCCTTCTATCCAATCCCCTTTTCTATCCCATTTCCCCTCCTACTGCCTGTAAGGCAAGTTTGATTCCTATACTTAATAGGATATGTTATTCCCTCCTTGAACCAAATCTAATGAGAGTAAAGTCCAAATACTCCTCTCCTCTCTCCTTTCTTTCTCTCTACTACCATATATTTTCATGCCTCTTTGTGTGATGTAATTTACACTTTTCTGCCTCCTCTTTACCTCTTCTCCCATTACAATCCCTTTGCACCCCTTTATTAGGCTTTTGAACATCACAACAGTTAATTTATGCTCCCACCCACTATATGTATACTCTTTAAATGTATATATATATATATATATATGTGTGTGTGTGTGTGCGTGTGTGTGTACACACACACACGCACACACACACACACACACACATATATATATATATATATATGTGTGTGTGTGTGTATAATAACTATACCATTCTCAAAATTAACAAGTATCATCCTCCCATATATGGATGCAAACAATGTGCCATTATTGAATTACAAGGATTTTTTTTTCTTTTTCTTTTCCTATTTACCTTTTTATGCCTCTCTAGAGTCTTGTATTTGAAGATCAAATTTTCCATTGAGCTCTGGCCTTTTCATCAGGAAAGTCTGGAATTCTCTTTTTTCATTGAATGTCTATCTCGTTGTCTGAAAGATTGTTCTCAATTTTGCTGGGTAGTTCATTCTTGGTTGTAGTCTAAGCTTCTTTGCCTTTCAGAATATCATATTCTAATCCCTCTAAATTTTTAATGTAGAAGCTCCATGGGTCTGTGTGATTCTGACTGTAGTTCCACAATATTTGAATTGTTTCTTTCTGGCTGCTTTCAGTATTTTCCCTTGACCTGATAATTCTAGATTTAGCTCCACTATTGCTTGGAGTTTTCAATTTGGGATCTCTTTTGGGGGTGATCTGTGGATTCTTTTGATGACTATTTTCCCCTCTGTTTCTATGAACTCATGGCAATTTTACTTGATGGTTTCTTGGAAGATACTGTCCATGTTCATTTTTTCATCATGGCTTTCCAGTAGACCAATAATTCTTAGATCATCTCTCCTGGATCTATTTTCCAGGACAGTTGTTTTTTTTTCCAATGAGATATTTTACATTTTCTTCTATCTTTTCATTTTTTAGATTTTGTTTGATTGATTCTTGATGCTTCATAGAGTCATTAGCTTTTACTTGCTCAGTTCTAATTTTTGACAATTTCTTCTCTTCAGTTAGCTTCTGTACCTCTCTTTCCACTGGGTCCATTTTACTTGTCAAGGAGTTATTTTCTCCTGTTAAGTTCTGTACCTCCTTATCCATTTTACTGTTGAAAGATTTGCACTCATCAATGATTTTTTTTATTTGGTCCATTGTATTTATAAAGAATTGGTCAATTTTTCTTTTACCTCTCTAATTTGGCTTTTAAAATCTTCCTTGAGCTCTTTCAGGAATGCTTTTTGGGCTTGAAACCAGTTAATATTCCTTTTAAGGTTTCAGATGTGGGTATAGTGTTCATATTTTGATCATGAATTCATACTTTGATCTTCCCTGTATCCATAGTAAGATTTTATGGTCTTTGCTTTACTAGTTTGCTTCTTCATGATGATTACCTTTTGTCCTGGCTTTTAACATCATTCTCTGCTTCTGGGGCAAAGGACCCTCTGTCCCAAGCTTCTTGTGGTGGGAACTAGGGGCCATGTTACTGATTTTGTGCTCTGTGGTCTCCGTTTTTGCCAGCTAGAAGCTATATAATGCCACTACTTGCCTGGTGCTAAGCTGGAGCTGGCTGGTGTGTGCCAAGGACTGAGGCCAAGTGAAGTCTTTCTGAGTTTCCCTGGGGTTACACTAAAGCTCCCAGCATGAGGTGTGAGGCAATTGGGGTCTGGCTGCTAGAAGTCTCCTTTTCCCCTAGGGTTGTGCTATAGCACAGGTGGCCTCAGTCATCATCTGTGCTGGTGTCTACAAATTCCCCGGGCTGTGCATAGGCACTCCTGGTGTTCTAGTCTTGGTGCTTGCCAGCTCCATCCCCCCCAGGGCTCAAGAACTCCCACTGGTCTGCTGAAGTGGGGCTTCCTGGGACACCTCCTATTCTCCACTGATCCCCATCTACCACAGCAAGAAGCACCCTTCTCCCTAGCTTTCCAAGCTAAAAGACTGCTGTACCCCTACTTTCTTCTCTATTCCAGGGATTTTCCTATGGCAGTATTCTCTGGGTTATTCAAGGTCAACAAGGGAGGGGTGAAAGCACTTGCAGTTTGCTCCATCATCATGGCTCCCAGAAATTCAAGAAGGTGACTTACAAACATGTAGTCTGTGGGCTGATAGCTCCAGGAATAGCTGCTACTGCTCCAGGCTCTACGCTCCTCTCCCACCTAACTCTGACAGACTTTTGTCCTGCACTGAGAGGTTTGGGGATCACCAATGCAGCCAGTGATCCAGTCTGCTGGGGTTCCCTTCAGTTCTTCCAAGAAGGTTTTTTGGTCTTGGGACCAACTCATATTCCCTTTTGAGATTTCAGATGTAGGTACATTGACAATGTTGTCCTCTTCTGAGTTTTTTTTTTTAATCTTCCCTGTCACCATAGTAACTCTCCATGGTCAGTGTTCTTTTCTGCTTCTTGCTCATGATTTCTGCCTATTTCCTGGCCTTTTTAGTTATGCTCACCTGATGAAGGACAGGAGATACTGTCACAAGTTGCTTTTTCTGGGGGCCAGGTGTTTGGTCCCTAGTCGTGTGGTCTGGAGTCTCAGGTGCTGGCAGCTGGAGTCTGTGGGGGTCTGGCAGCTTGCCTGATGTTGATCTGGTGCCCTAATGTTGGTGTCTGGCTGTGCTGAGGCCAAGTGGGGTTTACCTGCATTCTTCCAGGGCTACACTGAAACATGAGAAGTCTGGTCACTAAAGGATGCCTGCCAGCCCAGTGCAACAGTGATTTACTGCTTATTACACCATTTTGGTTCCCAGGAGAGAATTTTATGCTTTCCTGAAAATATACTATAGGCACGGGTCCAATCTTCCTCAAAGATATTGGTGGAAGAGTGTTACCCAAGTTCATATTTGAATTTTGATTTGTTTTATTTATGTATTTGCTTCAATATGCAAATATGTTATTGTTATTTTCACTATCATCTGCCTTGTTACTAAGGAAATGGTAATGTTCAAGAATTAAAAGTACATTTTTTGTGAGTATTTGTCTTGTGTCAATGTAAAACTTGTACGGATTGTCTCTACTCACTGTAGTGTGGGATCATGTGTTGCATCATTGAGTGGCTGGTTGTGAAAATAGAAGCACTTAGATGGGTGCTAAATAAATTGAAGGGGGAATGTTTTCACTTCAACAGTGTTACTCCTAAGATCTTAAGAAAATTGAATGTAAAAATGGTGGCCCATCTCTCAGAATCAGATCATCTTGGACTGAGTCAACTCAGAATGTGAACAGGTATCTACATGCCATGTATGAGAGATGCTATTGTATTACATTGTGGGAGTGGCCATATGACACACATATTTCTTGCATGGTCACCATTCATCAGTTTTAGAATGAGGAAAGTGAGACATAGAAACCTTATATGACTTGCCAAAGATCACAAAAGCAGTAGGCAGTGGATCTTTGAGTTTAAGTTTAGTCCTCTTTCCATTAAACTCTATTGCCTTTTTTGACAAACTCTAAATATTAAATTAGCTAGTTTAGTGAGGAAACAACAGAAGCAGGTCTTAATTCAGTCACAGGCAAGTAACTGAATTAGTAGAGCCAAATTATGTGGAGTGGGGGGTGGGGTTATGAAGTGTTATGACTGAGCAATGGGAGAAAAATGACTGAAATCTATAAGTATGTTTCAAAATCAAAATATCATAATGTTACATTAATATATAAATAATGACTCCTATATTTCCATTTTGGTTAGTGCAAGGAAATGCTTAAAGAGTAAACAGAGAGTGCAACATTATGCCTTAAAATGTCATTTTTCATTACTCATAAAGGACCATTCCAAGAATATTGGTTTTCCCATTTGTCACTGCACTGGGCCCAGACAGACAACATGAAGGAAATTCAAACGTGGGAGAAAGCACATCCATACTTGAGATATATCTCAATTCTTTATTCCCTCACACTTGATAGCTTTGATTACAATGAGGATCAGAGATGTACTTATTCTCTTCCAATGTTAGCTCTTTTCAGCAGGAAATAAGGTAAAGGCATTTTTGTATTTAATATTTGGAAACTAGGATGAAAAGAACTATAGGTGCTGAAAACTACTCCTGACAGCAGTAACAGAATGTGCAGTAATATGTGTGTATGCACACAAAAATTATTCTATTTTTCTGGACCACAGTTCCCTCATATGTATAAGTAGATAGGATTAGATTATGTCTCAGGTTCTTTCTAATTCACACCACTCAATCAACATACATTTATTAAGGCACAGTGTTAAGCCCTGAAGATACAAAAACAAAGGACGAAAGAATCCATGCTCTCAGAGATCTCACATTCAAAAGGGAGGGGGCAGAGTAGGTAGATAATAAATACATATATAAATATAACAAAAACAAAATAAAGTGAATTAAATACAAAAATACATGTAGAAGGTGGTACTTCAGATGCATTTTGAAGGAAGAGACAGAATCTTTGAAGTGAAGATGAAGAGGTATTGAATTCTAAGAATTGGGAACTGCCAGTACAACTGCCCAAGATGGGGGGAGAATTTGCAGCAGAAACAGCAGCAATAGGAATTTCCAGTAAAATTGGTTAGATAGCAAAATGTTGAATGGAAATATTGCCCAATGAGGCAGAAGAAAAAGGTTCCAGACTATTTTGGGAAGGTTTCTAAAACTGATCAAAAATTGTTTATGTTTTATCTCAGAGGCAATGAGAAGCCAGTTGGAGTTAACTTTTATCAATCAATCAATAAGCATCTTTTAATACCTAATCTCTATCCATCAGAAACACAGATTGGCTTTTTTTGAGAATGTATTCTTTTCTGGTGGCAAAGAACTGGACATCTAGGTGAAGCCCATAGATTGAGGAATGGCTGAACAAATTGTAGCATATGATTGTGATGGAATATAAAGTTGCTATAAAAATGATGCACAAAACAGTTTCAGAAAAACCTGGGAAGGCATATGTGAACTGAGGAAAAGTGAAGTGAGTTGAACTAGAAGAACATTGTGCACAGTAACAGCAACATTGTAATGATAGTCTACTATGTAAGATTTAGCTACTCTGATCAAAACGATGATTTAAGAGAATTCAAAGGTACCCATGATCAAAAATGAGAGCGAGAAAAGGAGAAAGAGAGAGGGAGAGGGAGAGAGAGAGAGAGAGAGAGAGAGAGAGAGAGAGAGAGAGAGAGAGAGAGAGATCTGAGGAATTCTGAGTGCTGATAGAAGCACACTTTTAAAACTATATATTTCTTGCTTTTATTGTTTGTTTTTTGCAACATGGCTGATTTGGAAGTTTGTTTTGCATGACTTCTCATGTATGATTGATATCATACTGCTTGCCTTCTCAATGAGTGGGTGGAAGGGAAAAGATTTGGAAATCAAAATGTTTAAAAAATGGATATTAAAAATAAATTTAATCATGAAAAATAACCTGTCTTCTTTGTTTTCCCTTTAGGGAAAACACCCAGAAATTATTTAGCATTTTTGAACGCCAATAAATCTGAGGACACTCAATTTAAAGTATTGACTTTAAAAAGAAACCAAGGTCACATAACTCCAGCCATTAGCTTCTTGTGGTTCTGTAGACTTAAAATAAATATATATATATATATATATATATATATATATATATATATATATATATACATATGCATGTATATGAAGAAAAATGTTATCCTCCTAGAGTGTTTGAGTTGAAATAGACATGAGAGATCATAGGGCATTATTGTCTGGTCTTCAGGGTGAAAGAAATAGGAATCATGTCTAGGAAAATGATGGCTAGAAAGCAGGAACTAGCCTAAAGCTGTCCCCCAGGACCCTCCAAACACCTATAAAGATGGATCTGAACAAATTCTAGAATTGCAGAATCCAGAGAATAGCAGAGGGAAGCAGGGCTCCAGCCCAGGACAGCCTGGATGGTTGCTGGGTAAGACCTATTGCACGGAGCTAGGAAGAGGAGGGCAGAGCAGAGCTCTGGGCTGCGCCCGGACCAACCAGACTGGGAGCTGGGTGGAACAGGCCCCGCCACCCTGAATCAGTGACTGTGGAAGTTACCAGACTTCTCAACCCACAAAAACAAAACACAACAGAGAAGGTTAGTGGGAAAAAAAAAAAACTGCGGGGACAGAGTAAAAGGAGTTCGCGATTCGGCCACCACCCTGGAGGCAGTGGAGGTGGTGCAGCTACAGAAATACAGCTGTAGTTGCTTCCATCCCCAGGCCCACCTGGTGGGAGGAATTAAGTGGCAGATCCGAGTAGGAGCACAGAGCCTGTTCAGCTCCGAATCATGATCCGGGTTGGCAGTTCTTGGGGGAGGAGGAGTACTGTTGTGGCAGAGCTTGCTGTGTAGGAAAAGCTCTGAAAACAACAGTGCAACCCCTCAAGCTTGGGATGAAGTACTCTATATTCTACAAGCAGTCATACCCCTACAGAAAAACTCAAGGGTGAAGTAGTTGATGGGAACACAGTCAGGCAGCAAAAACACAATCAGATTCAGACTCAGACTTTGGAATCTTTCTTTGGTGACAAAAAAATCAAACCATACAGCCTGAAGAAGTCAACAAAGTCAAAGAGCCTACATCAAAAGCCTCCAAGAAAAACATGGACTGGTCTCAGGCCATGAAACAATTCAAAAAGGATTTGGAAAAGCAAGTTAGAGAAGTAGAGGAAAAATGGGGAAGAGAAATGAGAAGGACGTGAGAAAACCATGAAAAACAAGTCAATGGCTTGCTAAAGGTAACCCAAAAAAATACCGACGAAAATAACACCTTAAAAAATAGACTAATTCATATCACAAAAGAGCTCCAAAAAGTCAATGAGGTGAAGAATGCCTTGAAAGGCAGAATTAGCCAAATGGAAAAGGAGGTCCAAAAGACCACTGAAGAAAATACTACCTTAAAAATTAGATTGGAGCAAGTGAAAGCTAGTGACTTGATGAGAAATCAAGATATTATACAACAGAACAAAAGGAATGAAAAAGTGGAAGACAATGTGAAATATCTCATGGGGAAAAAACACTGACCTGGAAAATAGATCCAGGAAAGTTAATCTAAAAATTATTGAGCTACCTGAATGTCATGATCAAAAAAAGAGCCTAGATATCATCTTCCAATAAATTATCAAGCAGAACTGCCCTGATATTCCAGAGCCAGTGGGTAGAATAGAAATTGAAAGAATCCACTGGTTGCTTCCTGAAAAAGATCCCAAAAAAGAAAACTCCTAGGAATGTTGTTGCCAAATTCCAGAGCTCCCAGATCAAGGAGAAAATACTGCAAGCAGTCAGAAAGAAACAATTTGAGTATTGTGGAAACACAATCAGGATAAGACAAGATCTAGTAGCTTCAACATTAAGGGATTGAAGGGCTTGGAATATAGTTTGGAGGTCAATGGAGCTAAGATCAAAACAAAGAATCACCTACCCAGGAAAAATGAGTATCATGAAGGCAAAATGTGGACTTTTAATAAAATAGAGGGGGAATGAGTGAATCTTGCTGTCATCGGATTTTACCTGAGGAGGGAACAACATGCACACTCAATTGGGTATCTTACCCCACAGGAAAGAAAGAGGAAGGAGATAAAATGGGGGGATGATAGAAGGTAGGGCAGATAGGGAGAGGAAGTAATCAACAGCACAGACATTTGAACAGGGACAGGGTCAAGGGAGAAAACTGGTTAAAGGGGGACAGGATAGGAGGGAGCAAAATATAGTTAGTCTTTCGCAACATGAGTATTGTGAAAGGATTTTGCATAATGATACACTTGTGGTCTATGTTGAATTGCTTGCCTTCCTAGGGTGGGTGGGTGGGGAGGGAAGAGGGGAGACAATTTGGAACTCAAAGTGTTAAAATCAGATGTTCAAAAAAAGTTTTTGCATTCAACTAGGAAGTAAGATATACAGGCAATGGGTCATAGAAATCTATCTTGCCCTACAAGAAAGTAAGGGAAAAGGGGATGTGGGGGAGTGGGATGACAGAACGGAGGGCTGACTGGGTAACAGGGCAATCAGAGTATATACCATCTGGGAGTGGGGGGGGAGGGTAGAAATGGGTAGAAAATTTGTAATTCAAACTCTTGTGAAAATCAATGCTGAAAATTAAAAATATTAAATAAATTTCAAAAAAAAAGAAAAACAATCCCTGCCCCCAACCAATAAAAAAAAGAATCATGTCTAGGTAAGAAAAGTCAAATTCCTATAGAGGTGACCATTATTCTCTTTCCTGGGAAATGGAATGTAGCCAAAGTTTAGTCAGTTCATCAATAAGCATTTATTAAGCATCCACTCTGTGCTAGCTGCTGTCCTAAGTGGAAGAAAAGAAGCAAAAGACTATCTTCCCTCAAGGAGCCTATCATCAAACTAAAGTGTAACTATTCCATTTTTTTATTGATTAATCACCCCCAAAATTTGTCCTCTTTACACTTGTTTGGTAAAATTTAAAGCTCACATCTAGTTCTTTTTTGTGATCTCTCAGGAGTAGTGAAATGGTACAATGGTTAGAATGCTGAGCTGAGAACTGGGAAAACCTGAATTCAAATTTGACCTCAGACTCTGAGCTGTGTGACCCTGGAAAAGTTACCTAAAAATAAAAAAAACTATTTTCCTCAGTTTTCTTAACTGTAAAATGGGAACAAAAAATAGCTCTTTGTTGTGGAGATCAAATGAAATATTTGTAAAGCTTTTAGCACTGTGTCTGGCATACAGTTCTAAATACATGCTCATTTCTTTCCTTCTTTGTACCTAAGATCCAGTTAAAGTAAATCCTTTCCAGGTATTACAATTGTCTCACTCCATATAAAAGTCCAATATGTGTTTGTTCCTTTGAAAATGACTAACATTAAAATGTACTTAAGGCATGTTTTCAATGTAAAGTGAGTAACATGATAGTTTTCTAAGGCCTTTGGAAAGTTAAAAACAATTAAAATGTGAAAGGTGATCATTATTGCTACTTACCTAAAATGCCTTTGTAGTTTTAGAAACAGATATATTTGTTTTGTAGTCTTATTAGTAATGAAGATGGGATAGTTAAGAAAAAAATATTTTCTTATTTTTAATGAATCTTTTATGTTTTCTAGCTATAAACTGGCAACATGGATAGTGGATATTAAGAGAAGCCCTTAAAAATGTTGAATGCCAAACCTCATAATTTCAAAACTCCAGTCCTATAATTATTTATGATTACTTACAGAGACTTGAGCAGTTGTCTTGTGGACTAAACTCTTTCTAATGTAAAATGTTATGATAAATTATAAATATAAAATATTATGATACAGGATAAAATGAATCATCTTCCTGAAGACTTTGGTATTTCAGTGTATCAAAGAAGTTATTAGTGTGATGCTCCTTCCATCAGTGTATTACAGGACTTTCAGAGCTACACATTCCATGTGATCTCATTCATAATTCTGTGATTTCTCTAGAGATGGTTCTCTAGAGGTATATACCACTAGTTTCTTTAAGGTTTCCTAGATACTACAATAGCATTTCAACTCTCCATCTATTAATATCTTATATTTCAAATTGTATAACTTGCCTGTGTTTTTTTTCCAATCATATATGTTCTCTTTATGCCAGAGCTTGTGCATAAATTATACACCATAATTATAGTCTCTGAATATCCAACAAATGGATATTTGGGTTACTTAACACTTAAATATTTTTTCAAGATCAGAGCATTCTATTATTTTGATCAATTATTTATAAGATATCTGTGTACCAAGCACCATGCCATTTGGAGAAATGAATTATCTCTTCAAGGACAATTGAGTTTGTATGAAATAGTTTTGTGGCAGTAGGCAGCCTGGTATTGCTCCAAGGGCTGTGAAGCTTTCGAAATGCGATGTAGTTTGCTCTCCTGTCATTGTACGAATTTTTTAAAATTTTAAATTGTTATTTTTATTTATTTCACTAAATATTTCCCAATCATAGGTAAAAAGATTAACAGTCATGTTTTAACATTTGAGTTCCAGATTCTCTCCCTTCCTCCTGTCCCTCCCTCCTCTTTGAGAAAGCAAGCAATTTGATACTGATTATACATGTGAAGTCATAGAAAATATATTTCCATATTGTCCACTTTGCAAAAGAAAACACAAATGTAAGCAATAAAAATAAATATAGTTTTTAAAAAGTATCCTCCAATCTATATTCAAAGTTCATCAGTTTTCTCTCTGGAGGTTGATAGTATTTTTCATCATGGGTCCTCTGGAGTTGTCCAGGATCTTTGTCTTGATCAGAGTAGCTAAGCTTTTAACAGTTGATCATCCTTAAAATATTGTTATTACTGTGTATGATGTTCTGGTTCTGCTCACATCACTTCGCATGTCTTCATATAAGTCTTCCCAGAGTTTTGTTTTTTTTTTTCCTGAAACCATCTTGGTCATCTTTTCCTATAGCATATTAATATTCCATCACAATCATATACTATAACTTGGGGTGTAGGGTGTGTTCAGGGAAAACTAATATCTCTAGTGTGAGGACTACTGAGTGCTTTTTAAGGCAGCTTTAAACTTTGATATCCCCTGATTCACCCAGCTATCACTTGTGGCTTCAAGAATCTGTAGCATGTACAGTGGCCACACACTGGTAAACCATTTGGGCAGCTAAACCAGGTCGAGAAAAATTAATACAAATTTTATTAATTCAATGAAACAACAATGGAAGGTTTACTTTTAATAGACTGTGCGTAGAAAGCATTTGCCATTTGCTTCCTTTTCTGGCAATTGTTTTTAAAGGATCGTCCTCTGATATCACTTGGTCTTAGGAATTCACAAATTTGGAAATAATTGGCCCATATATGTCAGGATAATAATGCTTTCATACAATTAGATGGGTTTTCTCTAGCAGTAATCACTAGGACCTGATTCGCTTTGAGAATACAATATTATTTTAATGAGAAGGACAATTGATGTTATATGTAAGCTGGAATAATAAGAATTAAATGTCTAAAGCTTGAGTAAGAAGCACTCTAAAATTTTGAATTTTTGAATACTCTCACAAATTAAAGGACATATTTCCTACACTATATGCATGCACTTTTCAAAATCAATGTCATCCTAGAAATATTTCATTATTTCATATCACAAAGTAAAATAAAAGTCTTATCCTTGATCAAAATTTTTTTTTTTTGTTTGATGAATTACTCTCTAGAACTCACTGTAGGGAGAATTACACATGTAGCATTTTGCACCATTAAGCTTAGAACAGCCGTTATATGCATCCCATTTGAAGCACCAATATGCATTTTAGCTAAATGAAAAGAAAGAGTCTAATGAATCCCTAGCTAAGTTGTAACAACTCACATATAAATATGAATATAAGTACACACACACACATATATACACACATATATTTATATATATACACATATATATATATATATATACATACTTATATTTATATATATGTGGAGGAAGTTATATGGTTGAAAATCTAGTTATCAAACATAGAAATATTATTTTTCAACCTGATATGGATGGGGAACCAAGTGTGGCCCTATGATTGAATCCAAATTTTGCAGAACAAATCCCATTACGGTGATATAGAGGTTCCTGAAACACAGTGGCTATACTGTTTATTTCTTTTCTTTTATTAACACATAAAAATCTTGAAGTGGAAAATGTTAGGAGCTTTGAAAATCCATTTAAATATCTCCATGTATTTGTGGTACAAAAACATTTTCTTCCCAATAATACTGCAACACAGTATATAATTCTGATTTTATAGATACAGAAAATAAGAATCATAGACTTTAAATGACCTGACTATGATTACAGAACTAGGAAATGTCAAATCCAGAACTTGAACTCATGGGTTGTTGATGTTCCAAATTCTGGGTTCGTTCTACTGTTCCATGCTGCTATATCCACTAATAATATATTGGTTAAAAACAACGATAATCACAAAAGAAACTTTGTCATTGATCCATCGGTAGTAATTAGGCTGCCTTTTGCTATAAGGTAAGTATAAATATGTTTCCATAAGCTACACACACACACACACACACACACAACACACCCCTACTCATTCTGCCACATCAAGGTAAGAAATAATACATTCAAAATATCATATGCGTGTGCATCTGTTATTTGGGACTGAGAGAGATGGGCTGGAATTGTGATTGAATGAGTCTAGGGAACTCCAAGCATTGAAATTTCCTTAATGACTGCAGATAACAATTTATCTAAATCTTGTCTCAAGAAGTTTCTGGCTTTCCTAGGATATTAATTGACTATCTCATATTCACATATCTAGTATATGTGAGAGGCAGGAGTAGGTCATGCTGACTTTAAGGCAAGTCTTCTACCTATTTTGCCATGATGCTTTTTTACATACCTGTGGCAACAACTAGAAGAAAAAAATGTCACTGAATTATGTTGAGATATTTATATGCATTTTCAAAGCTTCTGACATTTCCCACTTCAAAATTCTTCATGTGTCAGTAGGTGGTTCAACAATCTCGCTAGCAGCTTCTGTGGAGGTATAAGATTCACCCACAGCCAGCACCCAGAAAGCTGCCAACAGCACAGGTTCTTCTGATCTGCTTAAGCAAGAGAAGCAAGGTGAAGGGGTTGACAAGCTTACTTTTGATTCAGCATTCAAATATCATTCAGTTAGTTCAGGGGAAAAAGCCAGCACCCTGAACTTCAAAATAAAATGCAAACAAATTACAAACATCAACAGACATTGTCTGATTCAATCCCAATACATAGTTACCAGAGTTCAACAAAATCTCAACATCCGGGTTTACAAGCTGGAGGGCTCCTTAGCTACAGTTGCCCAGAGTCTTCTCATCAACACCATCTCCAGAGCCCCGCACAAATGGCTCTGTCCTCCCTTCTTACAGGGCTTCAGACATCATCAAGCATCATCTGAATCACCAGAGCTCGGGCTCTAGTGACTGGTTCTTGAGTTGGCCCCTCCTCTTAGGACCCTGGGAGGTTCACATTCACATGGATCACGTTAACACCTAATGGAGTTTGGGCCTGGGGCTTAGCACCTAGTAAAGCTCACTGAGATAAATTGAGTCACTCAAAGAAAACAAAGGCCATTCTGGTTACAGTAGGAAAAAAAATATAGCTAAACCAATGTGTTTTAGAAACCTCTATATTGCACTGTAGGAGGAAAATACAGTTTCTATGTTTTGATAGCTAGTTCTGGAAATAGGAATAATAACAACTTTAAACGGCTATTAAACTTTGCCACACCAGCACTCCTCCTTCCCCAAGAACCTAAAAGATACAGATTTTTTTTTTGTTTTTGCTTTGGAAATAAAATAGATAGATACAGACATGGTTGCATTCTAATAAAATTCAAATTCATACTTTTTTTTTCCTGAATACAAACTAATGTGAAAGCCCAAAGGACTTCAGGCTGTTTGTTTTTCTTTCTTTCCAGTCAGGAAATCAAGGTGAGTTCTTTTATTCCTTTAAGTTATATGAGATCTAGGATTTTAAGACATTTTATCTGATGAACTCTGAGTCTACACAAGGCACACATATTTTGTTTGCTAAAAAAAAGTGTCATCTTCTCCCTGGTTTCATAATGGTTTCGTAAATGGTTTCATAAATCTCAGCAAAGCAGCCAAACAATGACTTTTATTACCTTTGACTTTATGATTACCCTTTATTTAGCCCATTGCTATTTCTTTTCCAATCATAATCTTTCCAACAATTATTTTTAGACACTAAATGTTTTGGAGGTTAACTTCTCTTTATTGCTCAGACTTGATCGGTCAGTTTAGAATGCTTTCAACGTTAATCATCTCAGAGCTGGCAAATGATGATCTTACCAAGAAGCTGACTTCAGTTAAAGCAGAACACCTCAACTGGCAGTTCCAGATAATAGAAGAAAAATGGGAGTGGGGTGAGAAGTAGGCTGAAGATAAATAAAGGAGATGGAATTTTAGCATAATGTATTCACCTAAAATTACATAAGAATATTGAAGCTTTTACAGAACTACATCCTTGATACCTCCTTGTTTGATTCTATTTGTCTGTCCCCACTCCAGCAACTCAGCTAGTAGAACGATGAATATTAATGATAATACATTTTGTTTACATAGAGAAAGTTCCAATAAAATATTGCTTTTGGATTCACATTCTGGTCAATCTTAAAGAATCATATGCAAATTCCCAGTCTATTGACTCTTTTTCACTACAGAAAAAGTGATTTTTTTATATGGTTTTGTTTTAATTCATCTTTGTAAGTCTGGTTTATTCATTGCAAGTGTTCTATTCTTTATGACTGATCTACTTTATATCTATGGTAACTGGCTAAAAAAAACAATGATAAGATCAATGATTGCCTAGTAAGGCTTTTTTAGTAAGTTAGTCAAGGAACCCTTGACTAACTCATGTCTCTTAAGTTTCTATATTTAATAGCTAATTAGGGCTTAATTTATTATAACTAAATTAGGAAAGTGTTAATAATCAGATTAAAATTGAAAGAGTGTGTCCACATATCCATACACATTGCCCCCCCCCCCTCTGGTTGTTAAACATTTCCTACCTTGCCCCTGAATAATTGTAAATTTTGCTTGAGCTCAGCAAGAGAGTAAGAAAATGATCAGGGAATGACATCATCATCAGACTGAAGGCCTGGTGAATAGAAGCAAACAAATTATGATGATGATGATGATGATGATGATGATGATGATGATGATGATAGGCAATATTTATAAAGTGCTTGAAAGTCTGTAAACTGCTTTATATCGATTTTCTAATTTGAACCTCACAGCACCCTGCAATGGCAAGCAAAGTGGAACTCTTTGTTTTGCTCTTTTTTCCTTTGGAGTTCTAGTTCTTCTCACCACTAAGGTAATGAAGTGCCCTTGACGGAATCTTGACTTTGTTTCAATCAAGTGTCTTTGATTGAATCAAGAGTCTTTGATGACCTGCTTAAGTCACAAGAAAGCCTCAGTCATATGAGTTTGAGTCATGTGGTTGTGATGCCCTGAAGAAATGTATATATACTCTGAGGTTAGCATTATGCTTTGGGGGCTCACTCATTGGAACACTGTTTTTGTGATTTGATGAGACAAGACTCTGGATAGCCATAAGGAGTTCCACCCCCCCAGCTTTGAAAACCCAGGTGTTGGTGCTTCTCTCTCTCTCTTAACTATGTATGTATTGCTATGGACAGACAGAAGCCCTATCTGCTGATTTGTGTCATTTGCTCTGTTTATATAATTTCTGCTTCTAATTTCTGTTTGCATTTTCTCTGAAGTTAAATGTACTGGCTTTTTCCCCTGAACTAAGTTAATGATATATGTATATTTAATTAAAGTGAGAATGTAATCCCTTTAAAGTTGTTTTCCTTAGAAAAGCAGATCAAAGAACCTGTGCTTACAGCCCTCCTGTGTGCTGGTATTGTTAGTCTTATACCTCCACAGGAGCTACAAGCAGCATTGTTGTTACACACACCTGATTTTATACCTCATCTGGAATTCTGGAGTAGATTGTGCATGGAACTTTACCACAAGTAATAGTCAGAGCTACAGAGAATCAGGAAGACAACATCTTCAACTTCAACAATTTCAACCCAGTGTCTTCGTGAAGATCATGTCAGATATGTATAAAGTGCTTTGTAAAAGTTAAAGCATTATATAAATACTAGCTCTTATTTAACTTAAATATTTATATAATAAATATTATACTTACATATTACACATATATAAATATCCGAATGCAAATGCACATACCCATATGTATATACACCACGCATAAAATGACATTTTTCTTTTTCATTTTAGAAATCACCTTTCAATTAAAATACAAACACATAAACAATTTGTAAGAAAATATATACACAATAATATACATTTTATTTTTCTCATTGTCTGCTTACCATTTTCTGCTCTCTTTGCTGTTTCTCTTCTGAAAAAATGACAACTTTTGACAGCCCACTGCTTGTGTAATGAATGGCTTGTAGGAAAAGCTTCTGGGGTTGGGGAGGTTGTGGGGAAGAGGTTCTTGTCATTTATCAATGTGGGAAATTCTTGATGTGGAAATACCCTCTGCTTATACAGACCAGCCGCTTGTCTGCAATTACTCCCCCCCGCCGTCCCACACACACATGCACTTTTTTCTGCCGTCCATAACTATGATTTCATCAGTGCAGGGAAATCTAGGAATTGCTCTGAAATTTGTAAATTTTTCAAAACTGGCTAATGTGCTTAGTCTTGTGAATAAGTCTAGTTCTGACTTTTGTCTTGCCACTGGACTTCAGTAATTCTGGAGGAGAGAATGAGGCTGGTAACTTTGCACAGCTCTGCCTCGCTTAAGTGCAAATAACATGCAAGTTAAGACATTACCCTTATTATATCATTGGTCCTCTTCAAGAACAAAGTTCCAAGAACAACAACAGCAACAAGTAACATAGGTAATATTCATAAGAAGAAGGACTTGAATCCTGGTCATCTTGATTTCGAAGACAGTTCTCAACACATTCTAAATTGCAGTGCCTTTCTTTGTCATTGATACTGAGGAGATTAAAAAAGCAAGCTATAATGGGAATTGAGTGAATCACACTGAATCCATCATGTGACCCAATTCTCGAGGTAGCTCAGTTCTCTTTCTATTCAGTTATGGGTCTACTCCCATTTCTGTCTTGTGAGAAAATCTTATTCAATCACGGAAATGGTGAAAAAAACTTATGGAATTGCCTGAGTGGTTAGAAAACTGGAATGCCTCTACTGGCTGCTTAGAGACCCTTAACTAAGGACCTAGGTCATGCTGACCAAAAGCCCAGTCAGATCCAAAGATTGATAAAAGGAGTTTTCTCACAACTATACATCTCAAGCAATTCAGATGTTTTATCTGAAAACTGACTGTAGTTGTCAATCAATTATTGTTTCCGTGTTCCTTTGATTGAATTCACAAAATTGGGGGCAATGCAACAACCCTTTTTTCTGATTTCAGGTGATTGTACATATTCATTCTTCTCTTCCAACTTGAAAAGTCCCTATTCTTTCCTCCAATTAGTAACCAGATTGCCTAATTTTTGTTTCCTGCTTGTTTTCTTTTAATTAATAGATGTTATTGGATTAATTGTTTTATATATGTAGAAACATGTCTCCCTCTACATTTGGGATCCAGTGCCAAAGAAGCTGAGGAGGCCTTATCCTGGTTTGTTGAGAAATTGGCATACATGGTTTAACAAATAAGTATTCTCAGAAGCTCAAACTTTTGTTTCATCAGTTGTTTAAAATGTAAGATATTGGTCTATGTCCTAATAGCCAACCTAATAGTTTTCAGGCAGTAGCTGAGAATTGTTTTACTTTAGATTTCTCCAATTGTTGAGTTAGAGCATTTTTTTCATATGGCCATAGATAGCTTTGATTAATTAGTCTGAATACTGTTCATATCTTTTGATCATTTATCTTGGAAAGTGGCTCTCTTTTTATTATAAATTTGATTCATTTCTCTGTATCAGAGAAACTTTATCAGAGAAACTTGCTTCAAATTTGTCTTCTCAGTTACTATTGCTAAGTTTATTTCCTTCCATCCTGTTTCCCCACTCCATATATTCTATTTTCTGTCATTTCACCCTGCCCCTCCTCAAAAGTGTTTTGTATCTGTCCAAGCCCTCTCCCAATCTTCCATCCCTTCTATCAGCACCACCCCTTTCTCCTATCCTTTCCCCTCCTACTTTCCCATAGGGTGAGATAGATTTCTATACACAAATGAATGTGTATGTTATTCCTTCTTTGAGCCAATTCTGATGAGAGTGAGGTTCACTCATCTCCTTCACCTCCCTGATCTCCTCCTCCACTGTAAAAGCTTTTACTTGCCTCTTTTATGTGAGATTATTTACCCCATTCTACCTCTCCTTTTCCCTTTCTCTCAGTATATTCCTCTTTTACCCCTTAATGCTAATTTTTTTAGATATCTCTTCATATTCAACTCACCCATATGCCCTCTCTCTATATATATACTCCCTAATAATGAGAAAGTTTTTATGAGATACAAGGTTTCATCTTCCCAAAGGATTCCCCTTTCCTGTTTACCTTTTTATGCTTCTCTTGAGTCTTGTATGTGAAAGTCAAATTTTCTATTCAGCTCTGGTCTTTTCATCAGGAATTTTGAAAGCTCTCTATTTCAATGAATGCCCATTTTTAGTTTCGTTGGTTAGGTAATTCTCAGCTGTAATCTTAACTCCTTCGCCCTCCAGAATATCATATTCCAATCCTTCTGATCCTTTAATGTAAAAACTGCTAAATCTTGTGTTATCTTGACTGTCATTTCATGACACTTGAATTCGTTCTGACTGTTTGCAGTATTTTCTCTGTGACATAGGAGCTCTGGAATTTGGCTATAATATTACTGGAAGTTTTCATTTTGGGATCTCCTTCAGGAGGTGACTGGTGGATTCTTTCAATTTCTATTTTATGTTCTAGTTATAGAATTTCAGGGTAGCTTTCCATTATAATTTCTTGAAATATGATGTCTAGGCTTTCTTTTTGGTCATGGCTTTCAGGTAGTCCAATAATTTTTAAATCATCTTTCCTGGACCTATTTTCCAGGTCAGTTGTTTTTCCAATAAGATATGTCTTCTATTTTTTTTTTACTCATTAGGTTTATTTTTTATTGTTCCTTGATTTCTCATAAAGTCATTAACTTCCATTTGCTCCATCCTAATTTTTAAGGAATTATTTTCTTCAAGGAGCATTTGTACCTCCTTTTCCATTTGGCCACTTCCACTTTTAAAGGAATATCTTTTTCTTCTTTCTTTTCCTTTTCAGTGAATTTTTGTAACTCTTTTTCCATTTGGTCAGTTCTGCTTTTTAAAGCATTCTTGTCCTCATTGGCTTTTTGGACCTTTTTCCCTTTTTACTAATGTGCTTTTTGAGGTGTTATTTTCTTCACTATTTTTTGTGCATGTGTCACCTTTACCAAGCTGTTGACTTTCATGCATCACATTCATTTCTCTTCCCATTTTTCTTCTATCTCTCTTACTTGATTTTAAAAAATCCTTTTTGAGCTCCTTCATGACCTGAGACCTATTCATATTTTTTTTCTTGGAGGCTTTGAATATAGGAGCTTTGACTTTATCTTCTGAGTGCACCATAGTAACTTTCTATGGTAAGATTTTTTTTTCCTTTTTTTGCTCATTTTCCCAGACTATTATTTGACATTTAACTCTTTGTCAAAGTAGGGCTCTGCTTCCAGGGTGGAGGGTGCAACAAGGCATTGTTTTTGCAGTTGTTTTCAGAAATGCTTTTAGGAACCTGTATGTTTTCAGTTTTTCTGAGGTGGTATGATCTAAGGAGAGGTGTTTGCTACTCACCTCACCTGTGATCTGGTCTGTGAGTGACTACAAGCACTCTTTTCTGCCCTGGAATTTTGAGAAGGGTCCCTGCTCCACTGTGGCCACATGCTCTGTTTTAGTAGTGCTCCTCCTCACTCTGGGACTGCCACCCAGGAGTGTAAACCTAATCCAACTATCTGCAAAGCAACAGAATCCTTCCTCAGTGCTGGCTAAAAGACCCCTATAATCTCCTTCTGACCCATTACTAGTCCCTCTTACCATCTGTTGGATGAGAGCTTCTGAAGCCACTGCTGCTGCTGCTTCAGTGCCTCCCAAAGCCTGCCCATTGTTTGCTTGAGCTGGAGCTGCGGTGGCACAGCCTGCACTAGACTATGCTCTACTTTCCCCTCATTGTGACAGACATTTTCTGCTGACCTCCTAAGTTGTCTTTGGTATCTGTGGAATGAGAGGTCTGGAAACTGCCACTGCTGCCACTGCTCAGTCACCCTGAGGCCGGCTCCTACTTTACTAGGTTCCAGTTTGTGCTGGAGTGCCCTGTGCTAGAGTGTGTGCTCCTCTCTCACCCTGGTACAACAGACCTTTCCTGCCAACGTTTCAAGTTGTCCTGGGCTAGAACATTGTTTCACTACACCTCCTTGTGGCTTCTGCTGCTCTAGAATTTTTTAGAGTTATTATTTAAAGGTATTTGGAGGGTTTGGGGGGGAGAGCTCAGACAAGTCACTGCCTTTTCTGCCATCTTGGCTCTGTCTCCCACTGCTTCTGTTTGAAAGAGATTATATAAACTAAGCCTTCAGTTATGTCTTTTAATATATTCTTTTTCTAGGCTTATTGTAAGAAACAATGGAAGTAAAAATTCACCACAATTTTTCCAGACTCCTTATCACTTAAAGAAAATACAAATAAGAGATATTTACATTTTGCTTGAACATTCACTAAGTGTTTTGCATGCATTATTTCATCTGCTCTTTAAAATAGCAACTTGGTAAGTTAGATATTTTGGTTATTAATATCCTCATTTTACTGATGAGAAAATGAAGGCTCAGAGAGGCCAAGTTATTATACATCATCTTAATAAGGAATGTTACTTTATAACTGGACAATGAAAATAACTAATCAAGATTTTTCCTGCCACCAGTTCTAGTTTTCCTCAAAGCATTTACAAGGAGGAAATGGTTTAATTAACTCATCAGAATTTTCTTTTTTATCATATGTGTAACAATAATTATTAAACCCATAACTTCTGATTATAGATATATCTATGGATATATGCTTATTCTAATTACTTCCAAACCTTTTGAGTTTACATGTTTTGGTTATGAAAATTACACTAAGCAACCACTTAAATGCTTTACAAATTAATAGCTATGTTGGTTAAAAAAAACAAAACACAACTTTTTACAATACTCTCTTAGTTTATCATGTAGTTTTTGACGATTAAACATCTAATTATAATAATGCCAGGATAATGCTTTCTGTGTTTGACCTCATATACACCTTCATAAACATTTAAGTGCTAATTGTGGGGTGCTAAATTATTCAGTTGTCTATTCACAGGCAGTTTATTGTTTATTTATTACAGGGAAGAGCTGCCCTTGTATTAATTAAAAGAATTCTAAAATATGATAGTGATAGAAAAGATGGCTGGCTCAATGCCTAAATACATATGTGTCATAAGGAGACAGTTGATCAGTTGAATCTAGAATGTTTGGCAATTGTGAAAATGTATGGTAAACCATTAAATATTGCATGAAAGTTAAAGCAAAATCTTGATTAATATCCTTTAGTCAGCGACTTAATATTTTTCTTTATCATGTGGTTATTGTTTATCCTTAGAAGCCCTTATGAAACTTTTGAAGAATTGCTGGATTTTTAATTCCAAAACAACTAACATATAAGACATGAACAATTGTGGATACTTGAAGAATTAGCCAGGAATGCCCACCAATGATAAGTCTGTCGGTGACTGGAAACTTGAATAACTTTTACCATTAATATTTTCCACCACATATATTTCTAAATGTTACTAGAGATAAAAATTAAACCTGATAGAGTTGTGAACTTTTCAAGCATTTTGGAGAATATTTTTATAGCCAAGGGCTATAAAAATGTGCATACCCTTTGACTAAGCAATGCCACTTCTAAGGCTGTATCCCAAAGAGATCATTCAAATGGGAAAAGTACCACATGTACAAAAGTAATTAGAGCAGCTCATTTTGTGGTGGCAAAAAATTGAAAATTAAGGGCATGTCAATCAATTGGAGAATGGCTGAACAAGTTGTTGCATATGAATGTAATTGAATACTACCATGCTATCATAAATGATGAGCAGGTGGACTTCAGAAAAACCTGGAAAGACTTATGTGAACTGATGCTAAGTGAGGGGAGCAGAATGAGGAGAACATTGTACACAGTTACAGCCACATCATGCAATGACTAGCTTTGCTAGAACTGGATCTTCTTAACAATGCAAGGTTCTAAGATAACTCCAAAAGACTCGGGATCAAAAATGCCACTCAGATCCAGAGAAAGGACTATATAGTCTGAATGGGGATTGAAGCACACTATTTGCTCTTTCTGTTTTTTATTTTGTTTTGTTTGTTTCTTCTTTCTAGTGGTTCATTCCATTGCTCACATTTCACAAATGTGAAAATATGTTTAATATGAATGAATATGTAGAGCTTCTATCAGATTGCACACTGTCTTGGGGAAGGGGGAGGGAAGGAAGGAGAAGAGAATTTAAAACTCAAAAGCTTCTGAAACTGAATGTTGTAAACTAAAAATAAATAAATAAGTATTTTTAATGACAAAAAATAATTAAACCAGAATTCTATTATTGTAGACATGCACTCCATGGAATCCCACCTCCTTCAATGTAAAAAAATCAATTGAACTAATGCAAATTACTTTCCTATTCCAGTGATGTCAAGGGGCATCAGGAGGATGGAGTAAGATCTTCTGTATATTCACTTTATTGCACAGTGCTCTGAGATCGACTCTTGGGTATAACAATGTAAAATGACACAATCCATAATTTCAAGAGGTTCTCAGGTAGAACAGACATCTCGGGATGTCCTTTTCATTAGAATTTGTTGATAGGTGACAATTTATTACTTTATTTCCCCTCTCTCACTCTATACCTCTTTTTCAACTTGGCCTGACTCTGACAGTTTCGGTTAGAAAAATGTAAAATATGACATAATCATAGAGCATCCAACAATCCTCCCCCCCCCAAAAAAAAAAGAAAGGAAGAAAGAACAAGCTACTTAGTCATAGCAATTGAAAGGATGCTCAGCTGGGATACAGAACTGGTTCATTAAGTGTTTCCTTCCTGCCCATTCACAATCCCTGAGCAATATGTTGTAACTGAGCATCCATCAAATCTGAAGGTCCCAGACTCCTTGTAAATTGGCATCTTTTATGGCTTTACTAAATCAGGAAACTGGATTAATCAATTCTTAGAAATATATATATCTTTTTTCAGGAGATGAGTATGTACCCTAGGCCACATGTCAGGGACCCTAGTTGATATTGCTTTACTACACTTTTGAGAACCATTAAATAATTTTCACAGATGAGATTAATGAGATAAAAGTTCCAACTGCTTCTGACACAAGTATACTATTCACATCAATCATACCATTATGAGCCAATGGAGAGTAAGTAAAAAAAAGTCAGTTGTATTCTTCCTGTTTTGATGAGTTAACATTTATTTAAAAATACAAATAAATACAGCTATTACCATTATTAATCAGGTTGCCCCTCTGTTCAATGTTAAAGGAACAGCACTCTAGGGGAAATCACCTCAATCCCAGTCATTTGGTAATAAAGAAATATCTTAAATGACATCCAAGATGTATGTTTTCCTACTATAAAATGAATGAACATCATTATGGTGAAAAGAATAGTTAGATATAATCCCAGAAATTTTCAACAAAGAGTTTACAGGGTTTTAACAATGAGACTCTTCTCTCTTTCTTTGTTTCATATTTTCCATTAACCTTTCACTTCATCCCTCTTTCTCTTCTCCCCTCCCTCCTTCTGTTTTTTCCTCCCTCCCTCCTTCCTTCCTTCCTTCCTCCCTTCTTTCCTTTGAATTTATCAATATGGGGAATTCTTATACCTATGGAGATAACAATTGAGATCATTACTTTCTCTGAAATTTAGAAAGCTGCTTGGGGCACTGAGAAACTTAAATGACTTGCTGAAGGTCACAATGCCTTTGTATGTGTGTGTATGTGTGTGTGTGTATGTAGATTTGAACACAGGTCTTTACTCCAAGTTTTGTGATTTATCAATTCTACAATGCAAAAATAATGATATTATGATATATTTGAAAAAATACTGTGATACTTCTTTAAAAATGCTTCTGTTGTGGTTTCATGGTGTGTTGCAGAGGTCATCTCAAATGAATTAACAGAGTCAGACTACCTCTAATCCAAGCTTAGGCATTTATTGGGAGTGGTACCTCTCCAATCTTCTGAGTTCCAAGAGGAACCAGCAACTTCAGTAAGATGAGACAGGCAATTTCAGAGTGTAATAATGTTGATTACACAACAGAACACATCTCAGTAATACACAAATAGATCCATGATCTCACAAGAATAGGTGATGCTTCAGTGCTGTAGAGAAGGGAAGAAAAAGGAATGGGAAAGGAATAAGCATTTCAAAGTGCCTATTACATGACAGGCACTGTGCTAAATGCTTTTCAAACATTATCTCATTTGATCCAGTGGTGGTATTCAGCCAGTTCTCAGCAGTTCTGTAGAACTGATACGTAATTTTAGATTGAGTTTGGCTAACTGGTTTTCAGTAGGGGTAGGGCCTGCGCCCGCCACATCAGCAGTGGTGGAGCCTTGGCTTGGTTCCATGGAGAACTGGTTGTTCATTTATTTGAATCCCACCACCGATTTGATCCTCATGACAACCCTATGAGATAGGTGCTGTTTCCATCCTCATTGTACATTTGAGAAAATTAGGGAAAGCAGAGGTTAAATGACATGCTTAGAGACACACATTAAGTGTATTAATGCTAGTAAGCAACTGAAGACAAATTTGAACTCAGTTCTTCCTTTCTTCAGACACAGTTCTCTATCCATTGTACCTCCTAGCTAGTATAGAACATAATCTACTCCTTCATCTAATTTAACCGTTTTCCATGTGCTTTCATAAATGCCACATGCAGTATTAAAAAGATGGGGTTTTAGAGTAGAGAATAGCTTATTATCATTGAATATGAAACAATGTTTTGAAAATGGAATTCTGCCTACATTTCTTAAGTAGTTCTGTCCATCTTAGCCACCTCAGTATCCATAGTTAAAGCACATTTAATATAGCTATACAGACGGAATAATTCCATGGCCTTCCCAGCCAACTGTGTGTCATAATCTAGGAAAAATTTATTCATCTATCTGGGTCTTTGCTAATTTCATGATTGACTAAAAATCTCAGGGATGAGATGTATAGTTGTTCGGTAGCTTGATGCAAATAGCACAATGTTGTCTAGAGGACCATGTGATCTATAAGGAATCCTTCTTGAATTCATATTTGGCATAGGACATTCACTATGACACTGACAAACATGATTGCTAAGCATATGTGTCACAGTTTTATGCCTCATTTGATATTGATAATCAGAGGGTCCTTGAGCAAAGTCATCTGCTTCATAATATCTGCCAAGGAATCTTATTCTCTGACATTAACATTTGTGTGATAAGACAGGCTCAAGAGACCTGAGTCTTGCTCTGCCAGGATGATAATTTCATCCTTCAAAAGTTGGAGGAACCAACAGGAGAAGTTTTATTCTGGATCTGATTATCACTAAAAGGAAGACTTAGTTGCTAAAGGTAGAAATGATGGGAACCATGATGGGAAATTACCATTCTTAAGAGTGGTAACTAATAATATAAAAAGATGATTTAAATAGAGATAAGTGTAAAGTTAATGGTTGGGTTAAAAAGCAAAGTTCACGGTGGGGGATGGACAATGGTTCTTCTGAAAAATACCTGAGGGTTTTAGTGGAATCAATTTAACAGATCAATATGAGTTTAAGGCGGCAGCCTGAAAAGCTAAATGTGATTTCAGATTGCATCAAGGAAGGCATAGCTGCCAGAAATTTGAATGTGTACTCTGCCCTCAACAGACTCCACTGTGTCTAAGAACTGCATTGATAAACTAGAATCTATGGAAAGCGGCAACTAGCATGGTAAAAGGTCTTGACTTCATGAAATATGAGAATTTGATGAAGAAACTGGGCATGTTCAATCTAGAAAAAACACTCAGAAGGCATATAAAAGTCACTTTCAAGTATTTGAAGGGGTATCATAGGGATACAGGACTTACCTCTAAATTCACCTATTATCTATGACATTGTATTTTGTACACATCTCAGTATGTTCGGTGACTTTGAATTTGTGATTACCTACTTTTAAAAATCACCTTCAGAAAAGTCCAGTTCCTCTACTATATTTTAAACAATATTAACGTCAGTACACGCAGAGATCATTGACATAAATATGTTTAGCAAGGTATTTTTGCTTCACAGTACTTGCTATATTTCCCTTAGAAGATATTCTATCTTCCACTTTCATGCCTTTGCATTGGTTGTATCATATCCAATATCTTAACTTTTCTTTAACAAGTCCTACATTTCTTAAGAATTCAGCTGAAATGCTCACTCCAAGATAAGACCTACCTTCATCTAGTTGTTAGTACTCTCCTCAAACTACATTAATTTACATTTACTTTTTATGGTTTTTTTTTGTATGTTTACTTGTGTATGAGGTTTTTCCCTATGTCCACCTCCCCACTGCTACTCACTCAATAGAATATCATTTTTGGAGGGAAAGCATTTCTTCATTTTTTGGTCTATTTTAGTGCTTTGCACATAGCAGGTACTTGACAAATACTTCCTGAATTGAACTTAATTGAATTAAATTAGTTGTCATCTTATGTTAATACATCAATGGATTTCCCTACAATTCTTTTCAAAATTTCCTCTCTTTGAGACATTTTGGTTGTCAATTTCCTTAGCACTTACAAAAGTGTTTAAATCATGAAATAAGTTTCCTTTGTATGTATTTAATCAGTTACAATCATTCTTCATCATTTAATTTTTTGGAACATTATTTCTACTTCCTCACATAATACATGGACTGTTCCTTCTTTCTACAGCATGAATTAACTACAAATGTTGCTGTTCTACTGTTATTAATGATGAGTATACCTACAGATGCTGGCAGATCTGTTATATTTCATACTTTTTGAGGCATATCAATTAGATGTGCTTCATTTCTTCCAGTAGTATGTCAATTTTAGGTTGAGTTCAGGTGCCAGCTCTTCCACCGAAGACTTATGTGATGCTTCCCTTTTAAAATTTTCTTTCCTTTCTCAGATTTCTGTAAACTGGTGTCTATTCAAATTGTATTAACCTAGTGGAATGTAAAATCCTTGGAATCGGAGACCATTTTTTCCCTTTTTTGTGTATTTCCTGTGTCTTACATGCAGTAGACACATTGAATTTTTTGAATTAAATTGAATCAAGAAAAGCATCGCTGGAGAAATGGCATTCAATCTGAGTCTCAAAGCATGAGTAGGATTTCAACAGGTAAGTCAAAGTTGAGGAAGAAATTAGCAGGAAGAAAATTATAAGGAGCAAAACCATAGGATATTTATAGAAGTGTGCAAGTGGTCCAAAATGAATGAACACAGTGTACATAGAGGTGTAAAGACCTGATAATGCCAGAAATTTACAGCTCCACTCTTTTTGGATAGTTATGAAGTATTCAGACTTTACTAGGTGGGTATCAATTTTTAGTCACTCAGTCATGTCTGACTCTTCCTGACCCAATGGACCATTTTCTATCCTGCACTGTGCCTTGAAGTCTGACCAAGCTTATGTTTGTTGCTTCCTTGATACTATCCACCTCAGTCGTTGCCATCCCATTCCTCTTTTGCTTTTAACTTTTCCCAACATCAGGGCCTTTTCCAATAAGTTCTGTCTTATCACTAAGTGGACAAAGTATTTAAGCTTCAGTATTTGTCCTTAAAATGAATAGTCTGAAACAATTTTCTTCAAGTATTGAATGATTTGATCTCCGTGCATTCAATGAACTCTCAAAATCTTCTACAGCACCACAATTCCAAAGCATCCATTCTGCAGCTTTACTTATAATCTCTCACAGATATATATTGCTATTGGAAAAACCATAGATTTAACTGCATGGTCTTTGTCAGCAAGGTGATGTCTTTGCTTTTTAGTATGCTGTCAAATTTTTCTATAGCTAGCATCTTTTAACTTCATTGCTGCAGTCACCATCTGCAGTGGTCTTTCAGCCCAAGAATATTAAATGTGATGCTACTTCCATTTCTGTTTGTCTGGAAGCTTGACCTGGTGCCAAGATCTTAGGATATTTTTTATGTTAAGCTTCAAGCCAGTTTTGTAGCCTTCTCTTTTACCCTCATCAAGAGGAGCTATTGAAGGGTTTTGAAGAGAACAGTGATTTGATCATATCTGTGCATATGGAAGATTTATCTGATATAGGTATGATTTTTTTGGAAATTGGATTATTATGATTTTTTAGGAGAAAAATGGTGAGGACCTTAGCTGGTGACAGATTTATTAGAAAGGAGGGGAAGATGCCAAAGGGCAAGTAGTGAAATATTTCATCCCAAACTATAAAGCTATGAAAATATATATTTAGAGTTGGTACTTTATATCTTCTGCTTCTTATACCCTAAAGCATAGCACTTGAAACTTAAAAAACAGCCATTCATTGTGTACATGGTGATAATTTAAAGTTTTTCCATTTGCACAAAATTGGCATACTTTCCTAATCATTTCATTTAGAGATGCTTTACAAAGTATGATTTCTTGAAATAAACATTAAAGAATTGATCAACCATAATTTCTAGGCCTAAGAATATGTTTTTTATATTTTTCAAAGGACTGAAAGCATTCACAAATTACAACTATTCTTTTATAACCTCTCACTAAAATCAGTTTTTATTTTTAAAAGTAAACAATAAAGGCTTTTATGCTTTTGCTCTTGCAGTTTTCCATGAATGGCACATCTTTGATGCAAACCCTATCCATTTCAGAGCAAAGATTAAATGGAAGAATGCATAACTGGTTTTTCATCAGACCAAGACCATTAACAGAAAAGCCCTGGAAAGGTGTGATACCTTGGAATACAGAAAAGGAGCCAAAAGCTTACTGGAAATGCTGGAGGGAGTGTGGAAGAAGGTAGAAAATGGCTAAAAGTGGTTGAGCACTCTAAGCAATTAACCTCATATATTTTTAAATGGTTGAAATTCACTGAGAGCTAGGTTATGTATGACTTTGGCAAAGGTGGTTTTTCAGATTTACAGTAAGATGTGCTGTATTAAATAGCAAGTCAATGAGACCTACAACTTAAATGATTTATAAGTAAAATGCATACCCACTAATTTGTGAAACTCAGACTCCTCACAATATTGGCATAGCACAAAGGACCTATATAGACTAGAAGAAAACATATTGACAGAAGAAAAATGTTTTTCTACAAGACCTGAATAAGGGACAGATTCAGAATGTCAAAGCATTTTAAGAGTTACGCTTGTAGTGTGCTGATCTAGCATTTGGTTTGAATTCAAAGCACCACAATTCAATTTTACCTCTGGTAATCTACCATTACACGGACAGTAAGGATATTATTGCACCAAAGCTCTTATTTAAGTTCTCTATGGAAAAAGTATGATGCCATGTGCAAATTATAATCTTTGAAGGTATGCTACTTAGTTTGTTTTAAATAAAGTTTTTTTCTGGGATGGAGAAGGGGGAGGGAAGAGAGGAAGAATGGCTGTTGTAAAATTCAGACTCTAGGAATATTGACACCAAAATTCAAACATCTCTACATGAGTGTAAAGTTGGTTGAGGGTGGTTTAGAAATTTATTTTTCTATCCTCTTACAAGGGCATATTTAGAAACCCATAGGGACAAATAGTAGCTAAAATTTGAAAAAAAATATAATGTAAGAAATTAGTATCTTCTGCTATATTTATTTTCATTTAACCTGTAGAAATCCCCCAGTGATTTCAACTGATATAACTTTAGGCAGTTTTGCCTGGGGAAATTCCTTATATCAGTGCAGATCAGCAAATTATTGTGCAATTTAAATTCTTGGCAAGCTTCCTGGGGCACAGAGAGATGAAATGCCTTGAGGAGCATCATCAGGCAGTATGTGTCACACATGAGACTTAAAGCTTGGTCATGTGAACTGTGACTCTACTTTGTTATTTGAAGTACCATACTGCCTCTGAAAATCTGAAATCATCTTGATTCATGAAGTTAGGAAGATGAAAAAATGTTGATTTTCAAAGAAATAAATCTCAGCTAAGAAGCCATGTATTTTTTGACCCCAAGTTTTGGAATGACAGCACTTTGAACAGTGTGTTGAACTGAGAGGAAATGTGGTGATTAAATGGAAGAAGGTGATCTTTGTTGACTATTAAGTGTAATGCTGACGGTCACACTCAACAAAAGGTCAGGTGACTAATTTCTCAAAATAATGGATATAGTTGAGTCTTGGTGATCTTCCTTAAAGAAGAGAAGCAGTAGTGTAGATAATGTGGAAAAGCAAACAATTATTGGTTGTCTTTGCTTTTCATACATGGAGAAGGTAAGATGACTTTAAGAGTTCACAAAATGTGTATGAGTAGGAGCCTAGTCTATCCCAATTTTTCAAATACTTTTAATTGTAGATTTAAAGTCATATTTATTTAGTGATACTTAGAGATTATTTAGATGTTTAGAGATAATCTAATATGATAACTTCATTTTATAGTTCAGGGAATTGAATCTAAGAAAGGAGAAGTGATTTGCCCAAGTCATTGAATTAAGAGAAAGGGTATTCTGATTCCTTATCCAGTCCTCTTTTTATTACCTCACCCTAATGGTCCACTTTCCTATTGAAAATGTAATGCTATATATTACAGAAATTATTCAGTTCCCACTTTATATATTCTTTTCCTTATCCACTCAACAAATAATTAGAAATTGTTCTGTGAATCCAAATTTTTCCATGTCTTTTTAATACCAAAGAAAGCACCTTTTCCAAAATTGTACATAGCAAGCCTATGTATAAGTATATTCAAAAAACTGTGCTAGGAACTGAGTCAACTACAAAGAAAAGCCATCTTTCTTCAAAGTTCTTATGATCAGTTGAGTAGAATATATAAGAAATATATATGAGTAAATTGAATAAAATGTGAAATATACTTTACAAATGAGAGATAAAGTGGCATGGTTCCAAGACAAGAAAGATTATTTTTAAGGAGTCATTTCAGTAAATGTAGTATGTTGTAGGGCCAGAAACATGGAATTTGCCATCAAAGTTTCGGGAATTGAATTCTCGATGCAGTTTTTACTCCCTGGATGAACTCAGGCAAGCCAATTTGCCACTTTGATTCTCAGATTGCTCATCTGTAAAGGGAGGCATCAAACTAATCATCTTTAATTATCTCTAAAGGTCCTTTGAGATATGAAATCTGTGGAGGGCTTCATGGAGAAGGCTTCAAGATGTAGATGAGGTCTATAATTTCTAACATGGACCTCATATCATCCTTTATTTTATACCTTTATAATGAATTCATATATTATTGTACATTACCATTATGGTTGTCATCCCTTTAACGAGCCTCAGGAATGGCAGGATACTTTTATAATTTTAAAAATTAGAATTCCACATTAGGATACTTTTAAAATGCTTTAGGTATATCCTAGAGCACCATGTTCGAACACTCCATAAAAGCCAGATCTATGACTAAGGATTTTTGCACCCAGAGTCAGCAATATCAAATGTGCTCTTAATCCAATTTTTAAAAGTAGAATTCAAGGCAAGGGAAGGAGGAGGGAAAGGGTTATTGTTGCTAACAAGGTGCTGCACTCAGTATTTTCTATAATACTGAAGAACTAAACAAATTTGTAAAAGTAAGAGCCATTCTCCACTTCATAAATGATCAAAATATGTGAATAGTTTTTAGATGAAGTAACCAAAGCTATCTATAGTCATATGAAAATATGCTCTAACTCACTATTTATTGGAGAAATGCAAATTAAAACAATTCTGAGGTACTACCTCATACCTATTGGATTGGCTAATAGGAAAGAAAAGGAAAATAAGAAATGCTGGGGAGGATATGGGGTAAATGGGGCATTAATGCACTGTCGGTAGAATTGTGAACTGATTCAATCATTCTGTATAGCATTTTGGGACTATGCCCAAAGGGCTATAAAAACATACCCTTTGACCTAGCATACTAGATCTGTATCCCAAAAGAGACAGGAAATTAAAAAGAATACCTACATGTGCAAAAATATTTTAGCAGCTTTTTCTGGTGAAAAAGAATTGGAAATTGAAGGGATGCCCATCAACTGGGGAATGGCTGAACAAATCTTAGTATGTGATTGTGTTGGAATACTATTGTGCAATGGGAAATGATGAGCAGGATGCTCTTGGAAAAGCCTGGAGAGACTTGCATGATCTGATGCAGAATGAAATGTACTATACAAACTAACAGCAATATTTTAAGATGATTAATTGTGAATGATTTAGCTATTCTCAGAAATGCAATGCTCCAAGACAACTCTGAAGGACTTATGAAGAAAAATGCTATCCATCCCCAAAGAAAGAACTGATAGTGTCTGAATACACTTGAAGCATACTTGTTTTAACTTTTTTACTTTTCTTGAGGTTTTGTTTATTTGTTTTTTCATCTGTGTTTTATTATGGAATTGCTTGCTTTCTCAATGGGGTGCAGGTGGGAAGGGAGGAATGGAGAAAATTCAGAATTCAAAGTTTTAAAAATGAATATTAAAAATCACCTTTACATGTAAATGAAGAAAAATAAAACTACTAAATAAAAATTTAAAAAAAATACTAAAGGACTAAAAGTGCTGTCAACACCCCCTAAATGTGAGTATTCTGAAGTAAAGTTCTACTGCCTAACCCTAGTTATGGCTCAGAAAAAACAAACAAATAAAAAATCTTTGTCCCAATTCTGTCTGAAGTTTCTTTAACATAATTAAAAAATTCTTCCCTTTGAATCTTTCAATTTCAATCTTAAAACCAAAGTACTCTATTTATATTTATTTATATATAGTTTTCCTAGTTAGGGGTTTTAGATGGTTGTTCTTTTACCTTTAACCCTGTTATTTTCTTCATTATGTCTTTTTCAACAATTTCCTCTTTCTATTAAACAAAAATGCTCCCTTTCCACCAAGTCCTACATTGCCTTTTAAATCTTTTACTTCTGTATCCTTTGATTGGCATTGTGGTGTTGGTCCACATCACTGCCCCTCAGTCTGAGTCTTGTCTTGTCCATGAAAATTCTATAAAGCCTTTCTCCATTATCTCATCAAAGTTTCTCCTTTGTTTCCATGTTAATGCTCCTGTTATCTCTTAAGCCATTAACTTCCTACTCTTCTCTTCTCTTCTCTTCTCTCCTCTCCTCTCCTCCCCTCCCTCCCCTCCTCTCCCATCCTCTCTCCTCCTCTCCCCTCCTCTTCTCTCCTCTCTTCTCTTCTCCTTTCCTCTTCCATCCTCTCCGCTCCTCTTTTCCTCTTCTCTCTCTCTCCGCTCCTCTTCTCTCTCTCCTTTCTCTCTCTCCTCTCTCTCTCTCTCTCTCTCTCTCTCTCTCTCTCTCTCTCTCTCTCTCTCTCTCTTTCTCTCTCTCTCTCCTCCTCCCCTCTCTTTTGCATGCTTTGTAGGGAGCCCATTCATTCTTAGTTGACTTTTTCTTTCTTCTCAGACTCCCTCAGCTTTGTCTAAATAGACTTTCTCCCTTTGGATGGGTTTTATTACCTGACAGGTCTCATAAATCTTTTACCACTTTTCATTGCTACTCATTACCACCCTAATCACCATTATTGGGATTGCTTTAGAAAACTATTTGATTTCTATTAAACTACTGTTTCTTTTGGGGTAAAACATGCATGATCATTTAAAATAAGCTTTCCCCAATTTTCAGAATTTAATTATGGTAATGGTCTCCAAGAAATGCTGAAAAGTGTATTCTGCATACTAATTATCAGGCCAGCTCTCCCATTAGGTGATGCATGCTTGACATAATGCCTAGCATATAGTAGATGCTTAATAAAAGCTAGTTGACTGACTTGCCTATCTATGCACTTTTAGTCATGTTGACTCTGGCTATTGAATTCTCACTCCTTAAAATTCCACTGAAAAGCCACCTTCAATGCAGCACTTTGTTTTATAACTCTGCAATGTACTTATCATTGTATATTATCATTATGTTTATCATCCTTCCAGCAGACTATAAGTTTCATAAAAGAAGGGAAATTTCATATATGAAATATATTTATATTTTTCCCATTACCTAGCACAGTGTCTCCATGCAATAGGTGTGTGTTATATATTAACTGAATTAAATGACTTCCTTATAGTTTCCTTTATTGAATGATTAAAATGAGGGATCATATATTTTGAAACTTCCTGGTAAGTTTCCTGTAATCCTAAACCATTTGAATGCATCTTAGTCTCTTGAATTTGACTTTGAAGGGGTATGTTAAAGAAAATGTTCTAGATTCTCCTTTGTATCCCCAAAGACATAACAGACATCCGTATAAATAAGGCTAAGGTGATAAGGAAGAAGAATGTCCTGCAAGAAGAAAGGAGCTTTCTGCACAGAATGCAAGGAGGAGAGAGTGTAATGATGTGTTTAGGAGATGAGGCAGCTTGAGATGACACCAAAAGAGAGGCTTTTCATAATGAAGATTTCTGTACAGGACTGCTTTGTGAATCAGAAAAAAATCACATTGAGATGCAAGGTTGTGGAGTAATTCATCTCCTGCAGGGAGAGGTGCTAAAGAGACACCTTTATAATTACAGGCGAAAATGACAGGTATGAGGTAGGGAATCAATCCATCAATTAGTCATCAAGCATTTAATAGCTGTTTACTATGAGCCAGGGACTATGAAATACACAAGGAATACAAAGAAAGGCAAAAATAATCTCTTTCTTCAAGAGGCAGATATCCTAATAGGAGAAGGATCTTGAAAATATATAGTACAGGCAAGCATAAGAAAGAAAGCAAAAAGAGCAGCTGCAATCAAGAGATTACATTCAAAGGAACAAGAAAATATGCAAATATCTTGGCAAGTACAAGATACATACTTAGTAGATGGAAGACAATCTTAGAGAAGGAAAGGTCTAGTGAAAAGAGTAAGTGGAATAAAATCAGAAAATCAGGGCCAAAATCCTCGTTCTAACACTACTACCCACGCAATTTGGTTATTGATATATCACATTGTGACTTGGCTTTGGTTTCTGTGTATAAAAAAAATGAAGAATCTGGATTAGGCAACATCCAAGGTCCTACAATAAACATAATGTCACTTTAACAATAGTGTATAAGTAGCATTTCTAATTCCATAAACAGAACATTTTGATTCTTATGTAAACAACTTTCACATATTATGTACAAAGTTTTGTTGCTGCTTGGAAGTAGCTGATTTTAAACAATACAAGTTACATAAAGCAGACTAAACCTTGCATGATCCTGACTATGGACAAAAAGCCAACATTTTCCAAATTGTTGAAAGTTTCTTTGTGGAAATATCTAATGACATAGGCTTCAAATCAGTGTAATTTTCAAACTTTAGGAAAAGAACCTTCAGCCATTTGCATCTGAAGACTCATAAAATGAACCGCTCTTTCTGTTTTGTTGGGTGACATAATAGGAATGGTGTTTTATTGTTATTATATAAAAAGTAAATATATTTTGTCACTTCAGTAGGTGCTTTTCAGGGGGACAAGTTCTTTTTCCCACCTGCAAAATAGAATGAGAAGACAATGTAACAGAGAAAGATAATGCTTATCTAAAAGGAAGTTGATACAATTGAGAAAAGAGCTCTTTTCAAGACATAAGTACTGGGATTTCCCATAAAACAATTATTACCTAGCTATTTTCCTAAGCTATTTTCTGATCAGCTATAGCCAGTAATAAACACAAGCAATTGGCAACATTTATTCAAGTTGCCTTCTGGCATCAGGATGTGCTAGAAAGTATCCAGTGCTATGAATCAAGAGACCAGGATCTAAGCAGAGCCTTGCCTCTGTTGCTAAATAGGTGACTGGGTAAGTCACCTATTGGCTTATGATGTCCATTTCCTCATTCTCAAATGAGGTGGTTAGACAAGCTGATTTCACAGGTATCTTTGAGTTGTAAACTTCTGTCTCTTGCTTTTCACTATGTGAGCATCAGAAATGAGGACAGAATAGCATTTCATCTATCTCTGGTCCAGTATCTGATGACTGCTTTTGGAATAAGAAAGTACCCATTGTTCCATTCTCTACTTCAACTAAATTGTTAGCTCTTCATTGTAAGCATCTTTCCTTTCTCCTTCCCTCCCCCCCCTTCTCTCTCTTTTTTTCCTTCCTTCCTTCCTTCCTTCCTTCCTTCCTTCTTCTCTTCCTTCCTCCCTTTCTTCCTTCCTTCCTTCCTTCCTTCTTTCCTTCCTTCCTTCCTTCTTTCCTTCCTTCCTCCTCCCTCCCTCGTTTTTCCTTCCCTCTCTCCCTCCCTCCCTTCCTTCCTTCCTTCCTTCCTTCCTTCCTTCCTTCCTTCCTTCTTCTCTTCCTTCCTCCCTTTCTTCCTTTCTCCCTTCCTTCCTGCTTTCTTCCCTCCCTTCCAGCTATGGTAATTAGAGTGGGACTTTTTTTGTTTTACTGTTTCTTCTTTTGGAATGCTGAGCTAATCAAGTACCTTTAATGAGTTTTGCTTTTCAAATGTAATGGTAAACAAAGTGAACTTTTTGTTGTCTTTGTTTTGGAGTTTGCTTTTCAAGCCTAAGGATTCTTCAATTGAATCTGGAATCTTTGATGACCTGCTTACATCAAGGGAAGGCCTGAGTCATATGAGTTTGAGCTGCATGGTTGTGATGCTCTTTGACCATGAGGAGGTGTATATAAACTCAAAGGTTATGGTTTTTCTTTTGGGGGCACATTCATTGAAAGAGTGTTGGTGACAAGACTCTGGGTAGCTGTTGAAGCAGAGCCCCCCAGCTTTAAAAACCCAGATGATGGTGCTCCTCTCTCTGGTGACTGTTCATGTACTGCTTGGACAGACAGATAGAAGCCTGTCTGCTGATTTGTGTTATTTTGCTATCGATATGGTTTCTGCTTGAAAATTCTGTTTGTGTTTTCTCTGAAATTCAGGGTGCTGGCTTTCCCCCCCCCCCGAACTAAGTGAATGATACATATATGTTTAATTAAAGTGATATTGTTAACCCCTTAAAGTTGCTTTCCTTAGAAAAGCACATCAAAGGACCTGTGCTAGCAGCCTTTCTGTGTGGTCTTGTTGTTAGTCTTTCACCTCCACAGCAGCTGCTAACAACATTGTTGTTGCACTTCCTCCCTCCCTCCCTCTTTGCCTTCCCTTCTTCCCTTCCTTCCTTCTTTTCTATATCACTAAGAACAACGCAAAGTCAAGGAAAAAGTCATTCATTACTGGCACATTCCAAGACTCTACTGGTGTGGTACTAGTCACCCAAGAAGTTGATCAGAAGAAGAATTACCATTTCTTTTATCTCAATCACATTGGAGGGATGAAGGAATAGTTGATGGTGATTGTACCAAAGTCAGAACTCCATTTCTATTTCTTTCATTGCTCCAAGTAAATACCCAAATATAAAATAGTAATAATAATTTTATTTACACTCTCCAACAAAACTTTTACAAATTGTATTGTTAGAAACTGCATGCTGTATAGTATCATAGAATTATTGTCCCATATCTCTTTTG